>NC_056746.1:483312905-483650405 GCF_019279795.1 Protopterus annectens
ATTCTCTAGCATTACAATGGTTTAAATCCTACTTGGACAATAGACAACAAGCAGTACTATGGGTAGGTAACCTATCCTCTCACCTCCCTATTTCCCTTGGTGTCCCCCAGGGCTCCATTTTAGGCCCACTGTTATTTTCCATTTTCATTAATGACCTCCACCTAGCAATCCCACATGCCACCTGCATTCAATATGCAGATGACTCCACTATTATTTGCTCAGCTAATACCCCTGCCGAGCTACAATCTCTTACACAAAATGCATTTAACACAGTGGAACAATGGTTTTTAAACAGTTTCCTTTTACTTAACCCAAAAAAAAACAAACTCCTACTTTTTACTCCTACTCGTAGGACTGCCCCTCTTCACTTTACTCTTACATCCAACAATGGGACTCTCATATCTCCTGACGTAACCACCAAACTTCTTGGAATTACTATAGATAATAATCTAAACTTTGACACTCATACTAACATCACTATAAAAACAGTAAATAATAAACTGGGATCCCTTTACAGAATCAAACCTTCACTCCCACAACCAAAATCGCTATAGCTAGAACTCATTTAATCACTACCTTACTCTATGCCTCACCCATATACACCAATCTCTCAAAACATAACCTAAACCAACTTGCTACTGCCTATCACTCCATTGCTAGATTTGCCACAGGTTCTCCTTTTCGTACACATCACTGCAACAACCTAAAACAACTAGGATGGCTTGAGTTTCAAAACCAGATACTATCTCAACAACTCATTATTATCCATAAGAGCTTGTACTACCCCACCTATACTGACTACCCTCATCACCCCCTATAACAATCTCAAGAACCTACGCTCCTCCAATAAGCCACTTATTACTATCAACAAATCCAGCAACTCAGCTGGAGATTCTCTGTTCTCTAACTCCATAGGCAAACACTGGAACAAACTTCCCTCTGAACTCCTATCTCTGACCTCCACAAGACTCTTTAAACTAAGAATAAAACTATTTCTCAGTTCTCACTGGCTTTGTCCTTGTACTAACCCTGACTAAATATCTTCTCTGCTCCTAGCAAGAGTATACTCCACCAATTTACATACTCTTGCAGCCTCTTGGATACCTTTATCTCACTATATCATACGATACATTTCTATAATTTATCAACAGTATATACTTTCTGTTATCCTGCTACCAATTGAAAACTACTAATTTGTTTTTATTTCTATTGCATTGCATATCACCTCAGCACAACCTAGGTATCCTTGTAATGTCAACTGAACCTAATCAGTATGTCTGTATTCTGCTTGACCCTTTTTAATTATTATTATAATTCTTTTAATTTGAAACAATTTATTACAGTCATATATTGTGTATGTGAATGGCTGTAACTGCTTAGAGCTATTTTACTACTGTTATTTTGCTTTGAACTTATTATTTTTTACTGTATAAAGTTTTCTGTGCTGGAGCTTTTCTCCCCGGGCCTCTACTGAAAATGGATTTTATTCCAGTTAGACTAGCCCGGTCAACAAATGTAAAATAAAATAAATAAATAAATTCTGGTTATTGGCCGACTATGGCCATTCGATTAATTTTGCAGTTACTCATGTTTGGTAATGTTCTGTAACCTTTTTTCGTACAGTATTTAGCCGTTCAGGGGGTTGTTTTCAATAGCTGAGCATAGGCCAGAAATCCATACCAGGAAAGTAACTCTGCCTTTGTATTCTTGACGAAAATGTCATAGGATTCTGACATAGACCAGAACAGAGTTTTTTCTTTGATTCTCAAGCCCAAATCTCTGATCTAGAGGAAAGTTTGTCATCCTCCAGCTCCACTAGAGGAGTTTTCTAAGACTAGTTCCAGGGTGAATGTTCTATTTTTGTGGAAACAATTGGATGTTCTCCTTAAAATAGGTACATGCTGCAAGTGGATTATTCCTCATGTTACACCCATTCCTCCTATTATGCTAGCATTGGGGGGTATGTTAAATGCTGCTTGCAGTAACCCTAACCCTCAGTCTTCAATAACCAAAAAAGTTAGAAAACTTAACCCTTCCCATGATGGACAAAAATGTAAAGTATCTGATTTCATAACAGAATTTCCTTCCAGTTTATTCTGACAGATGTTGACAGATTGTGGGATTGTTCTGCCGCACTTCCTTCAAATGTTATATCTAACCTGTCCGGGTGTCTAAACATGCTTTGAAGAATTTTTATAAATCTGCAGATATTATGTCTAGCACCAACAGTACTGCTAATGTTTTGAGAAGATAACCCTTTGTACATTCTGAAGTTTCTGATGAGGGAAAATCTGTTTCACAGAGGGAAATTAATTCAAGGAGTTTAGATTTTAAGTCCCACATTATAAATCTTAGAGACCTGCTGTTTTTTTAAAAGACAGAATATTAATTCTGTACCATCATCTGGCACACTGAACAAAAAGCAGTATGAAGAGGAGAACAATAAAAACAGGATCCTTTTGGAAAAAAGGAGACGCTGCCTTCAGATTGACTATGCCTGCATCACCCCACCCTCCTGTCCCTGCGACTCTCAGCAACAGATTGTTTAAGACTCTTGAGTAGTAATACTGGCTATGGAGGGTTTACATTTGGCACTGGATACACAACTTTCAGGGGGATTCCTCCCTACCTTTATCTGATGACCTTTTCATTCTTCCTTACTGATGGGTCTCTGATCCGACTCGGCCGCTTTTTCTAGACTCAAGCTCCTCTATATTCCCATAATGCATTACACCTTTAACTCCCCAGATCTCATTTGCTGTACTTTGCATGCACACTTGGTTCTGGAGTACCAGGACTGCTGTTGGGAGATGTTTCTTCGAAAAATTTCTTCTTCTCCTCCTTGTAGATATATAAATATATACTTTGTTTTCTGTTTTCCTCCCATTCCTGTGGTTAGATCTCAAAGACATTGTGGACCTTTAGACCACTTCTCTCCCTTCCTTTCGTGCCATTGGCACTCTTTTTCCCTGTGTTTAAAAAAAAATTTTTATAGTATCGTAGAGATGTTCTGTTGTGTTTTTTTACTAGTATTATTGTGGTTGTTTTTGTGTTGTTTTCTTAGGTTTTCAGGCTTTAGTTATGGACCAGAAATGTACTGGATTTAAACAATGCACTTCTTGTGGGCATAATATCTCAAATTCATATGCCCACAAAAAGTGCGTCTCTTGCTTAGGACCAGGGAATTTGGGCACTGACTGCCTGATGAGTGTGGCATTTAACCCCTGGGCTTTGGCCAAGCTCCAAAATAAATTAATATTGAAAGGAATTTTGCCTGCATCATCTTCCTTAGGTGCTCAAAATCCCCCTCTAAGCATGCCAACTCCAAAAGATCACTTTCTGCTTCTTCAAGAGAGTCTTTGGAGCTAAGCCAGAAAAGATGCAGACCCTTAGATCAGACTACTCTGGATCAGTGTGTGACCAGAAAAGCATCTGATCCAAAAGAATCCTCGGAACCATCGGCTGTGGATCCTAGTGTCAAAAATCCCTCATTAGATCCTACTACTTAGGCTTTGATCCACTTGGGGCCCAATCTTGGATTCCAGGGCCCTGGGATCAGGAACCGATCTTTGTTACTGGATCTCCTACTGCAGGGACATCATCATCAGATCTGAAACCATCGGATCCTATTAGGACTCATCTACCAGCCTTCCAGATAGAACCAGTCTGTCCAGCCCTTCCTGTAAAATTCTTTCAGATGCCAACAAAATCCAGGTATGCCTCCTCTGCATCCTCCTCCAGTCTTCCTGAAGTCTCAATGTGGCTGATATGGCCAGGATGAAGGGGAAGTTCCTCAAGGGGCAGATCCAGATGAGGATCCTGCCATCTCCATCCCATTTAAGATCTGTGAGGTTTCCTCGGGTCCGTCAGCTTTCCAGGCTGCAGAAAGGGCTTTGTCCAGGATTAGAGAAATGTCTTCTCACTCCCAGGATCTGCCCTGCCCTTCATTGGATCTGAGCATGAGTTCATCAAGCCTACCTTAGGTCAGCCTGCTGCTGGGTGCCTCCAAACCACCACCCCCCTTTTGGAGGCATCTTGGAACTCCTTAGTCAAAAAGGTGGCTGGTCTTCCCAACCTCCTCTTCCTGAGGAATTTGTTTCCCTGGAAGCTTTTGCGGTGGGCCCATCTCATGCCCTGATTGTCCCTTGTCGAGACTGGAAGGAACCAGGCATGGTCGAGCCTATCCCCAAGTGCTCCAGTAGGATATTTAGCCCACCTTCTAATTGTCCACAATGGAGCAAAGGTGTTCTGATAGTTGCTGCTGTTGCAGCAGCCACTAAGGAGGAACTAGCCGAACAAAGCTCCACTGTCCTTCCACCAAACAAGGAGTCTAGGACGACAGACTGACATGAAAAGCAAGTTTACACCTCAGCTACTTTTGCTCTGAGATTATTGAACTGTTTGGCGTATTTCAATTGTTTGCTGAGAGGTCTGGTCAAGGAGCTAACAGACTCTCTTGCAGAGGCCATGTTGGAGGAGGACTTGAAGGTTTCTTCCCAACTGGCTACTCTTTCCTCCCTTGCAAATTCCTCGAGATTGATTTTGCACATGGCAAAAGGTACCCCACAAGCAGCTGATGCAGGCATAGCCAATAGGTGACAGGCCTGGATGCAGCTTTGTGACTTCATGTAGCCGCCCTTCGAGGCATCGTTCATAAATGCTGAGGAGGTTTTAATGGCAGGCACCATCCTAGAGGTGGAGGGGGTCTGCAAAATCAGGGTTTCAGGGATTCCTTTCCCGACAGACAATATCACTGCTCCTGAGGTGCTGCTCAATTCTACTCTGGAGGCAGTCTGTGGTCATCTGTCCTTGCACCTAGACACCTGGACAAACATAAACACCACCTGGGTGCTAAACATTTTGTCCAGAGGTTATTGCATTCCCTTTTCCCTTCTTCCAGGTCTTAGGAGGAAACTCCCCAGTGTACCACTCAGTCAGAGGGAGTACGCTATTCAAGAAGTCTGTACTTTTTACAAACGTCATCTAAGTGGTCCTGACTGAACAAAGAGGATTAGGAACTTATTTTCATTTCTTTTTAGTCCCAAAGAAAACAGGAGATGTGTATTAGACCTCAGTAATCTGAACTAGTTTGTCAAGATGCCAAAGTTCCACATGGTTATGGTTCAATCCATTCTACTATTTCTGCACAAGAGTGATTGGATGTACTCTGTGGATCTTCATGATGTATACTGTCATACCAAAATAGACAGACACTCCAGAAGACAATCGCTACCAGTTCAGAGCACTGCCCTTTGGACTTAACACAGCCCCCGGTGTTTGCCAAATGCTTGGCAGTGGTAGCAGCTCACCTGAGGCAAAAGGGATTCCAGGTCGGCTCCTCCATGCTGCAGCAAAGCATAGACTGCTTCAGTCCAGTAAATATCTAGTAAAGATCTTCAAAATCTGGGCATCACAGTAAATCTAGCAAAATCAAACTTGATTCCTGTGCAAAACCTAGAATTCATGGGGATGCAATTGAGCACAACTACACAAGTGGCTTCCTTACCAAGGTATCGTATAGCATCTGTAAGACAACAGGTCCAGGACTTGTACCTTCTCCACCAATAAAATTAATACTTTGGGCTCTGGTTTCAGTGGCAGCTGCAATTGTTCTTCTCCCATTAGTGATGTTCTTTGAGAGTACTTCAGTGGACAATAGCAGTTCAATGGTCTGTTCTCTACCAGACACTTTCATTTCCCATAAAACTGTCTTCGATCTGCAGGAATTGGTGGATGCAGTCAGACAACCTGTTTCTAGACTGACCTTTTTCTGTCCCCGCCCTGATAGCCACAGTGACCAGACCACGGACACTTCCCAATGTGGGAGTGGAGGCATTTCCAAGGAAAGATGGTCCAAGGCATGTGGTCATCCATCAAGACCAAATCTGCATTTCAGTGTCCTAAAGAGGAGAGCTGTCCTAATGTTGCAAGCCTTTCAGGACGTTCTCCCTCTTGGGATAATTGCAATTCTTGCAGAAATGTCATTAGTCTGATGAGTCAACAAACAAGGAGGAACCCATTTGTATCTGTTAAGGGAGTCCATGAGAGTTTGAGAATGGGCGATATTTTCAGACTGCTTTCTAGCTGCAGCACACATTCTAGGGAAACGCAACATCCTAGCAGACAGATTCAGCAGATCTATTCTGACTCCTCATAAGTGGTCCTGCATTCAGTCAGTAGACAGTTTTCAGCCATTGGGGCCAACCTTGTTTGAGACCTCTTTGCCTCTCTCCAGAACTTCAAGTGCAGCAAGTATTTTGCTCTGATTCCCCACAAAGGAGGAGGAGTCACTGAGGGATGCTTTAGTCCACGATTGGCCCCCGGGTCTCCTTTATGCTTACCCTCCTCATCCTCTGATCCCGAAATTTCTACAGAAAACCAGCAAGTTGTCAGTAATCCTTATTGCCCCTTTCTGGCTTCGGCATGTATGGTTCCCATTTTTTGGTCTCATCTGAAGTATTCGCTTTGGATACTGGGTCTTATATCCCATCCGTCAGACGTCCAGCCCCCCAGTCTCCACACCCTAAGGTTGACAGCATGGTTTCTCCACTTCCAGTAATTATAACAAAGTCCAGGCTTGCCCCTTTTGTCTGTGATATAATTTAGGTTCTCAGAGGACCTCCACTAAAAGGTTCTACAACAGTAAGTGGAAGAGATTTTCTGTTTGGGCCTCTAAAGAGAATGTCAACCCTTTCTCGGCTCCCACTTCAGCTGTTCTTGTTTTTAATAATATTTTTCAAGAAGGAGCCAATTTCTCTACCATTTAGATTCAACTGGCTGCCATATCCAATTTTCATGCTGGAAAGGGGTTTTCCTCTCTGTTTTTTTTTCCAGGTTATGCAAGGCTTTCTTGAAGAGCATTTTTCTTTGGCTTCCAATTAAAGACCCTTCTCCTTGGTATCTCACATTAGTGCTGCAAGGCCTTAGCCAGAAGTACTTTGAACCAGAGGATAGTTACAACATGAAATTTCTTTCCTGGAAAACTCATTTTCTAGTAGCAATTACATCTCCTAAAGAGAGTATTTGGAGCTTCAAGCTTTGTCAGCAAAACCTCCTTGCATCATTTTTCATAAAGATAAGGTATCATTAAGAACTAATCCATCCTTTATGCCTACGGTAGCCATGCAATTGAACATTAACAAATCAATTCAGTTACCAGTTTTTTTCCCCATTTTTTCAAACAAAGGAGAATATATTTTGCATCTTCTAGATATTCACAGGCAATTATGTTTTTATCTGTCTGCACAGAACAAAAAAATGTAGGAAGTTTGATCTATTTGTATCTTTATCAGCAAACCGTTTAGGTCAGGCAGTTTAAAAGATTACTTTAGACAAATGGATTACGGATTGTATTTCCTTCATTTATTTGCAAAAAGGTATTCCATTACCTCAACTACCCAAGGCCCATTCCACCAAGATGTATGGTTACATCATCTGCTTTCTCTTCCAGGACCTCAATATGATTTGTGCTGCAGCAACTTGGTCTAAGACTTGCACTTTTGTGTCTCATTATAAATTTGATATTGTTTCTAGGAGCAGGGCATCCTTTGGCTTGACTGTTCTGGCACATCCATACTCTAGAGCTGCCCATGGGTTATGTAGCTGGGGACTCTGACCCATGAAAAGGACATCAGTTTTAAGTTATGTAAGTACCATAACTAAGTATCTGTATTGTCCATTTCCATTTGTCCTCGCATCCCTCCCAGCCTTCCCCTGGCATTGTGCCTTCAAGAAGTTCTTGGAGGAAATTCAGAACCCTTAGATTCTGAGTTTGAGCCGCGTTTCCTTTCTATTTTCTGTACTATTACTGTAACCTATTGAGCTGTAGGGCTGCAAACTCAATCTGGGAGTTAGATAAGATGTGATTGCATTATGGGAAGAAGGAGGAGTTTGAGACTGAGAGCCTAAGTCTGGAAAAAGCGGCCGAGTTGGATCCAACACTCATCAGTGAGGAAAAATGAAAGTGGACAACACAGATAGTTATGGTAAGTACTTAACTTTACATTTCCTTAGGTTCTTCAACACATTTTACCCTAGGAGTCAATACTATCAGTTCCTTTAGAGCAGAGAGAGGAAGCAAGAATGAGCTTTCTTGAAGGCCAGTTCTAGATCTTTCCTTTCGCTACTACTTTGTGAAAGTCCAAAATTCAGTATTTTAGACCCTTCAGAGAGGGTCTTGCAAGTCATTTATCTTTGGGGTTTTATTGTAACATTAGACCTAAAAAAAAAAAATACTTATCACATTGCAATAGCCACAGGCTTAAGAAAATCTCTCATTCTTGTATGAGCCACATTATTGTTTCTCTGCATTACCCTTTGAGTTGGCTACAGCTCACAGGATGTTTACAAAGTACCTAATTCCAGGGATAACTCCTTGCTGACTGCAAGGCATTCCCATTTTGAATGAGAGGCTCTTCCATTTGTGGATCTAGTGTGGAGAACACCTTATATAGGTCTTTTTCTTTTCACCTTCTTTCAAAATCGACTTGTAGGTAAATTCTGTGCTAAGCCTTCTTGTAGGAAGGCCTGGAAAATAAATGCATTTCAGTTCCCGTGGCCGAGAATGTTCCTGTATGCTTTTCTATCCTATCCATTGATAGCCTCGGTTATTTTGAAGATTCTGTGGGACTCCTTTCTGGACCAGGCAGCATTGTTTCTCCCTTCTTATTGAATTGGCTGGGACAATTGCCACAAGCTCCTTTCAGATGGATTTATTCAAACAAAACGGGGGGGGGGGGGGGTTGGTACACTCCTTCCTTTCTCAAGTTGCTCTGTCTGACTAAATTTAACCCCAAAACAGAGGAATGCTTTCTTCACTTTTATCTTTCCTTTTGATCTTAAGCAATTTTCATTAATTATCCTGTAAACAGTCAACTGAAATCAGTCGACAGTCTTTAAACTACTTAATGCATATTTCACAAAGATCTCTTCTTGAGGACCACAGTACTTCATTAACTGGTTAATTCACTTTTGTTTGAAATCTTAAAACAAAACAAAGGCAGACTTTGGAATATTTGATCCAATGTTTGTGGATTTGTGGTCCCTTTTATCTGAATCCAGCTAGTTTCCTATATTTCTGGAATGGGCATGTCCAGGTTCCTCGGTCCGTCTTGTATCCCAAACATAAACATTTAGTGTAGGGAAACACTTTGCTAATTTTACCAGTGTATAAAAATATTTGAGGAGGCATTGCCATGCAATATTTTTAAACTTTTGTGCTCTGTAAACATATTTTGAAAATTCTTACTGTTAGCCACTCTTTTCTGATCCCTTCCTTATCTTTCTTCCACTTTTTTCTTTGTTCTACACATCTGTCCCTTTTCTCTTGCAACCATCTTTTTGACAGACTTATCAGTCTTCTCGTAGAGCTCCATTCCTCTCATCTCTGTTTTGCTGTTTGCATAAATGCTGGTTCCTTTTTTCTCCCCACTATTCTGTTATTTTATTCCATCTGTAGACTACTCTGTGGTGCTGCCATTCCAGATTCTCCACCAACTGCAATTTTTATTTCTCCCCATGTTTGTAGTGTGTTCTCTAACAATATCTGGGGACAGAGCCCTACCTTATTTTGTTTGCTTCTCTACGTCACTGAGAAATTTATCCTTTCATGATTTAACCCTCCAGTCAAGAGTATTCTGTCTTTCCAGTTTCATGATTCCCGTCTCTGCCACAGCATGTTAAATATTTGATATCTCTTTAGTCCACTTCACTTGTAAATCCCCAGTAGACGTGTCCAAAAGAGTTTTCATCTTCGTTCCTATTTCCATATCATATCCTTCCGCATCTCATAATAACTTACCCATTAATCTGATTATATTTGCTTACCATCTATGTATCTGGAGGCACCAACCCTCCATGTTCTTTCTTACTACATTACTTTTTTACATCTTTGAGTTATCACTAGGCAAACTTATTTATCTAAACGTAATTAAACCATATTCACAAATTCACATTTACAAACATATAAATATTTTCAAGCCAATGTTGCATAAACTGTTCATTTCCTACCTTCTCTTAAACCTCATTCCTCCTCCCAGAACATTTTTTCTGTAAGTATTGTTCCCCCAATTTCACTACAAGCATAGCTGGTTTATACTTTGTTTACATTTTCTACTAATTGCTTTTTTAGCAGCCGCCAGAGTTAAAGTCAAGTCCGTATTATGTCTAGGCAGTTCAGATTCAGTATCCCAGCTCAAAAAATAATTTCCTTACTTGACACTCATTATTTGACAAATATCCATGACCTGTGTATAAAACTAAAAGCATTTTTACCGCTTGTATCTTGCTATCCATATCCATAGACAAGAGCTTCCAAATCATCAGTTTCTGAATTATCTTTTGTTTAGTCTCCTCCCACATAGCCTTAGCTGCCCTAACAGCATCCTTAACCATATTCCTAAATATTCTTTTTAAAATGTCCCCATAAGTATAGGTATTTCTGAACCAGTTTGTGTACGGGTACAAGTTTACAGTTATGCCTGGGGAATCAAACTCTGTGTAGGCTTAACACGAAGCCTACACAGTGTTTGTGTTTGTATGGTGAGCAGCAGCACTAATTACATATACATGCCTCTTTTAAATGTTGCCGGACAAAAAAACTCTGTAAAGCAGCACGAACACCTGCAGGCATGTACATCTATCTACCTGTGAGCAAACTAGGTCTGCGGGATGAAGTGAAATGCCTCAGTGATTACAAGGATTATTTTATAAAATAATGTATGTAGTTCCAACATGTCACGTGAAAGTATACAGTGCACAGTAATTTGTGCAAAGGATCAGTTAGGGTACATACACTGCATTATAAATACTCAGGGGAAGTGTGTTTATTAAAAAGGGGGACTCAGACAAATTGTAGGAATGAACACAGGGAAGAGGACAGGTGAAAGATGGTAATGTACAGCAGATTTAGTCATGTCAATGAAGTTGTGGATTGAACAGTAATCACATATTGACATGATACAGTATGGACTACAGTTATTGTATATTATGTCACTGTCACACAAGGTGACATTAGTGGAGCGAATACTTTGATATAAGCATCCTGACATGAACAATGGACAGGGCATATATCTGGGACGATGTATACAATAGAGATTATGGGCATATTGTGAAGCTGTGCAAAATGAGTTGCCTGAATACAAGTGTATTGTTAGCATAGGTCTCAGTCAAGCGGGATACAGTAACAGGCCCATGGAAAACAGTAGACAGAAACATGCTCAATCAGAGACAGTATCAGAATACCACCACCAGTAATCCCATGTCTTCCACATAACATGTGATTGTGAGTGATCATAGATGGTTCTGCGAGAACACGCTTGTACAACTATTATGATTCATTGGCCGTCTCTAAGGGGAGTTAAGCAACCTTCCTCAAAATGTAACATCTGCCAGCGGTGCGGTGTTCAGAGGGACACTGTTATGCCTGTATTAGAAATAACGAGCAGTCCTGGCTAATTGACAGGTGTGCATACCACTTGGTCTATTTATAGGAGTGTGTTGTCCATATTGTAATTGTCTTGTGTATTTGCATTTGTAATGGAACTCATCTTCCCATGAGTTTCCTTCATCTACTTTATCCCCATGGCTGTGGCATCAGTCCTTTGTGTTTGTGTTAATGGTGTATGCATTATACCAATAGCACACTGGATTCAGTGATTGTCCACAATTTGCAGTCCTCCACAAAGCTGGTTGGAGAAAGGATGTTTGTCAGTTTTGATGCCTGACACTTAAATAATGGATTGAAAAGGGCCTACCACAGAGCCGTGAGTACAGACCTGGTCACTGGACTCCAGATAGAAGTAACTTCAAATACTACAATATATTTCTCTGTCACGTATGTGTTCCAGTTGTCTACCCACTTGGTGGAGTAGGTGTTTACGGCCACTTGTGACATTTTCTCTGTAATACCTGACTGTTGATTTGTGTCAAATGCCTTGGCCAGGTCAGGTTACACAGGATGTAAGTGTCGTCATCATGCATGCCCTTGGTAACCCTCTTGAAGACAGCAAACAGATGTAAGAGACATGATGTAGCCTGAACAAAACAAACGTGGGTTTAGTACACAGTCGGGGTGTTCTTTGTTCTTTTAGAGAAGGTCCATGATGACTCCTTGGCCTACCTCACAGAGAGTCAAGATGGGTGTATAACTGTGAAACAAATAGGGGCACCCTCAGTCACTAAAACACTCGGAACACTCCAAAGACCGAGGATTGAAACAACTCCAGCAGGTACACAGCCACAAGTATTCCACAGGTATTCCCAAAAGAACAAAAGGCAGGTACTTTGAATATTTAGCGCCACTAGTTTATTATGTACGTTTTCATCAAACCACTTCATCAGAAATGAACACCAGAAATAACTCTACCTAAGAACACCAACTGGAAAACTCTGCGCTTAACATAAGCGGCATGGCACAAGTCTCAGAGGATGATATCAACATTGGATATTTGAAAGATGATAATGGGAGGTCCGTATGAAATGGGTGGCTAACCATGTAAAACTGTCAAGATATTAAAGATCTGCACATTACCAGATTGATTGTGCAAAGTGTAGCATCTGCTGTCATGTTTCCACTGTGCAGGTATACCTTAAAAAGATAACTTTGCAAATTATATGCAAACATCTGTACACATTACTACAAGTATTGGAAAATCTGAATGTGTATTGTCAGTATAAAGATGTACATGGTATATAAGAAAGCATTTATATCTTTAGAGTAGTTGATGTATTTGGGAGTAAGTACTGAGAGGCCAAGTTTCAAGTTCGTGGGTGCAGGTAACACATGGCTCCAGTGTAAATGTGTTCTTTCCTTAAAAAGTGCCATCCCTTTGTTTGTGTTTCTACATGTACTTTCATGGGATGAAGACTAAGTGGGAAGTAAAAAGTAATGCATGCTAATGAGCACTTTTCATAGTGCAGTGGCAAGCAGCTGATTTGCACAGTCGATGGCAAAGTGTTTCCTCGTGCAAGATACACATTTATACTGCTTTCCCCATTTGCACGTGTTTCTGTGACAAGTAAATGTGAGCTTCTGTGTCTTTGATAAAATTCTGACAGTTCTTTTGTTTAGCTGCCATTGCTCAAGCACATTAAGTGAAGGAGCAGCAGTCAGCAGTGTAGATAGTACTGAGAGTGTAAGAAACAAACCTTCTGCGTAGCTGACTCTGTGGCAACAGGTATAAATACATTGAGAGATTTCTTTTTTGAGCCCAGATGATGTTTCTTTCGACTTTTCCCGGTTAGGGGTCGCCACAGCAGAATTCCGGTCCACTAATGATTGGTAGTTGATTTTTACGTGCCGAGTTACCAGCCTGACACACAACCATCAACGAAGGTATGCCCATTCACGCATGTCTCCACGCAGAAGACGCTCTAGTTGAGAATCGAACCGGACAGCGTCTTACTGTTTTGAGCCCAGATGATACAGGGTTTAAATTCAAATATATGTAATATTTTAAATATGTATTTATAATGCAGTGACATTCTTTATTATACTTTCACTGCATGTTACCTTAGTGCAGCATGTTTTAGTATTGTGCAGAGTTATTGGAGTCACTGACTGTCACATGCATTGGTGCATGATAAACTCCGCACAAACATAGAGAACGAAAAGTGAAGGGCCCTATTGCTTTTTTACTTATGTGCTGTGTGTGATTCTATTTTTTGACCCGATTTAAAGGTGTTAAAATGGGTTAGACAGGAAAGTGGTGAGATTGGGTGCAAGTAGGGGGGAGAACAAAGGGAAAGCAAAATAGGAATGTGCAGGAGAGAGGTAGGCAAGAACCATAGCTATCTACTTCCATAGTGTTAAATGAAAATATGTGCAGAATATTAGCTGAATTTGGATGGTCACTCAACAAAGAGGGGTGACAACACAATTGTATTGTATAGCCAATTTCACCGAATCAAGTGTGTCAAGAAAACACGTGTGTGAATTGGAGAGCTATGTATGGGATGATTTTTTGTGGAACAGGTGCCCTTTTTTTCTTAAGTAAGAGAGGAATATTGGGTAAGGGACGTAGGTATTTCTGGATCTGGTAGGGTGGGTGAGGAAGCAGATGTAAACAAAACAATGGGATGGTGAGAGACCCAATAAGTTGGAGGACATCATGATTGGGGTTAGGGAAGAGACTGTTGCCCATCCCCGTCAAACATGAGGACTGAAAAATCTATTCCTCACCCGCAGGCCTGTCTTCATTGTTCCCTTACTCCGCTGGCTGAGTGCTTTGACGTCTTCTCCTACTGACCATAAGAGAGCATCATTTCTCTCAGCTGTAGGCGTGCACCAGTGATGCTGTGCATGGCCCTATGCACCAAGCCTGACAACTCCTGACAAGTGATAAAATCCCCACCTCCGCCACTACTCCCGCAGGGTACCACAGCACCATCTGCCTGGGGTAGTGCTACCTGAGGGCCCAGGTAGTGCAGGGGCAGCTGTGGCAGTAGTGCCAAGTTGGGTCCCAGATATGCTGGGCGTTGGTGCAGGAGCAAGCTGAGCCACAGAGATTGGCCTATCTCCCTGTGCTTTAAAGTATTTTGTGATTTGTCAGAGATGGATAACATGAAAATGTTTTGATGCAGAAAAATGAAAAAAAAAAAGGTAAGGGTTAGGGTAAGAGGGAGAGATAATTTAGTGCCATCACATGTGAGACACAATGCATTATCACAATTAAGTATTTTGTCTGTACTTTATACTTCTTAACAGCCACAAACTCTTAAGTAATGATTGCTCAAAGTAATTTGTGCAATGTGCATATAGTGCACATATGCTTTAGTCAAATTATTCAGATTAAATTAACAGCAGAGAATTTATGCTATTTCTGGTGAAATTAAATTATGTAATATTCTGAAAGGATTTTACTATATATTTGTTACTTGTGGTATATGAGCCCACCATGTCTGACTACAGTATTAGCCTTGACTCCTACAGTTGGCTTGTGCTACAGACTGAAGCATGCATGCTTGCCATTTTTTACAGTTACCATATGAATGCTTAATTTGCTTCTACTGTATAGAGCAATACTTTAGCTAACGTCATAGTTATGTTATGCTGCATACATACCCATTGCTTCCCTTACTCGCTCTAGATGCTCAGTGTGGGCTTCCCTGTTCGCCAGGATGTCATGATTAGCTGTGGAAGAAAAGGAGGTAAAAGAGAAGAGCATTATGCTTACCAGACTTGACTATATGCTGCTTTCTATCTAATATAAATTCTCTTTATCTATATACTTACACAAATGGGGGATATTAGCTGTCCTAAACTAATCCAGCCACTGGTTGAGTGTATCCCTTTTGTGCCTTTTGAGGTCATTATAGTGATGCCTACACTGTTATCGAACGTGTGCAGTGCTAGTCGCACTGTAGACAGCCTTGGCCATACTTTTCCTTGCCTCAGACTTCTACTGGAAACCGGCATAGTCCTGCTGCAGCAGCCTTCAGCTGTGGCACTTTGCAAGGAGTCCAGTAAGATACCCCACACCTGAGCCCTAAATTGAGCACCTTCCCTTCTAGCTTTAAATGTGTCCAATCAGGGCAAAAAACAACAGGTAGTAGTTCTTTCCCACCAACTCATGTTTTCATGTTTACTGCTAGTGCACAAACCCAAACAATGATGGCCAACAGTGTTTGCATGACATTAAGTGGAGAGCAACAGTGCCAAACAGCGAGGAAAGCAATTTATGAACTAAGAAGGGTAATGTGACAGTTGGCATTAGTTTTTGGTTTGGATGCTGCTGTACTTGTTAGTGGATTTAACTTTGCAGACGTGTTGACATTATAAATTGTATGACCCGACACATTTGTGTGGCTTTGCACACTGATAAAATTAATTTGTACAATGTGGGATTCATATCTATGCATTAGAGATGAAACATATTCTTCCACATAGGTGATTTTTCATCCTTGCCACAGGAGAAGTGCTTGTTGAACATGCCCATTAATTATATACAAGTACACATGACAGAGTGAGGGGTTAACCAGGTATGTGTGTGAACTGATAAGGTCCTAGTTTATACGTTCATGTATGTATGAGTATCACTGAGGTCTAAAATTGAGTGAAAAGCATTAATAAAATTTAGTGTGTGCTAGATTAGAACCCAGGCTCATCTGTATTGCAGGCCTACACAGTTATTGCCACAGTTATATTTTAATATACATTATTAAGTATGTGTGTTAACCACCATGCAACTTTTCTTAGCATGTTTGCATGATGGCAAAAAATAAAGGATACGGTAAATCTGTTTTGAAATTGTCTGCTGTCTGCAGGTGCTCTAGACCGTCAGGTGTTAGGGAAGGTTGCTAACTGCTGTACAATGTGGCTTAGCAGGTTTGTACAATGGAAAGCAAAAGATGCAACAATGTATCCTTTTTGAAACTGAAAACACCCGCAGACAGGATGCAAAAATGTTTTCTGCTTTGTGTGTGGGCCATTAGTCTAGGTTTGTGTGAAGTCAAGCAACGTGCAAATGTGGCAAGCAAAGTTCACCTTGTTTTATCTTTGTGAGCATTGTTTTCTAGGATGTTCTTCATTCCACATTGCTGCAGTCCTAACTATTGGGTAGTCCGCTGTCCAGTCGGCCCGAATACCAGAGTATATGGCTGACGTCGGTCAGGGCGCATTAGACTGACGTCAGTACGTCAGGGTACTAATGCGCATGACCGACGTCATATCCTCAGTCTTTTTTGCCGCATGGTCCGATGCAGAAGCAGTTTTGCGAGTGTTTGAGAGGTAGGCCAAGTTTAGCTTCAGTGGGGGCTTCTCCTAGCACTTCAGGTTCTGTGCCTAAGAAACATATGCTTAAAATGGCAGAAGATTTGATTACTATGATTAGAGGTTCTATGCCCCCCCCCTGATAAGATGCCTAGGGTGGAACCTGAGTTTGATAGTTTTGAACAGTGTTCAGAGGCTTCTGAGTCTTCTGCGGAAGATTTGCAGGAGTATCCTCCTTATTCTGATTCTGATGTGGATGATTCCACTCCTACAGCTTCTCCTCCTGAGGATTTCTCATTTTCAGAGACTCTGCATTCCATGAGGGAGCACTTTAAATGGGAAGGACAGGATTACTCTGATTCCAGGAAAAGGCTTAGGGAATTCTTGTTTTTACCCCAGCATAGGCCCTTAGCTATACCTCCTGTGTTGAATGTAGTGGAAGATGTTTTTGCAGAGGCAACCCTGATTCTTTGCCTCCTGCTCCTGTTAAACCTGATAGGTACTATAGGGTGCCTGAAGCTCATAAGTATCTTTTAAGAGTCCTAGGGCAGACCCGGAAACTGTTTCTCAGGGACCTAAAGGTGTTAAGGCCTCTGTGGTTAAAAACCCTGTTCCCACTGATAAAGAGGCAAGGGCTTTGGATAGATGGGGAAAGAAAGTGTATACTTCTTCCACTTTAGCCATGAGGGCGTTGAATTGTCAGTTTCACATGCTAAAATATCAAAATTATCTCCTTTCACAACTGAAATCTAAGGTGGATGCTTTGGCGGAAGGTATTGAGTGTAAAGAGTTGCTGGATTTAGTTCATGTGTCTGAACAAGTGGGTAAGCATTCTTTGCAATGTGGTTTTGATGCTGTTCAGGCCTCCTCGAGGGTGGCTGCCACTAGTTCTGTTCTTCGCAGGCATGCCTGGTTGAGGGATCAGAATTTAGCTGAGCATGTTAAGACAAGGATTTTGGATGCTCCTTTACAGTCTGATGTGTTGTTTGGTTCGCCTGTAGAAGCCGTTTTAAAGAAAATGGAAGACAAAGCTAAGTCTATGCAAACTGTTAAAGATTTTTTGCAGGTGCAGCCACCGAAGTTTAGTAGAAATTGGCCTACTAAGGGATGGACATATCCTGCTTATGATTCCCAGTCTAGGGGTAGGTCTAGACGTGGTAGGGGCAGAGCTCAGGGTTCTTTTAGGCCTAGAACAGGGAGTTCGCCTGCTCATACTTCTGGTGAGGGCAGGGTCAGTCCTTTCGTAAACAGACCCAATGACCTGCCTTTTCAGCTGCCAGTAGATTCTCGTCTGGCAGCTCCTTTGGGAGGAAGACTGTCTCTTTTCAAAGAAAATTGGGATTTAATTACTCAAGACAGATGGGTGTTGGATATCATTCACCACGGTTACAGGTTTTATTTCCATACATTGCCCCTTTCAAAGGCATGCCAGACGTTCCTCCTCCACAAAGGGAAGAGGCTCACAAGCAAATTTCTCTGTTACTCCAAATAGGGGCCATTCAGCCAGTACCTATACCAGAAAGGGGCCTAGGATTTTATTCTCGCCTGTTCCTAGTACCAAAGAAGGGGAACACGTGGAGACCAATTTTGGATTTATCTATCCTCAACACTTATCTGGACATTCCCAAGTTCAAGATGTTGACGTTACAACAGCTTTTACCTCTGCTGGGCAAAGATCATTGGATGGTAACTTTGGATCTCAAGGAAGCTTACCTTCATGTGCCTATAAGACTGTGTTGCAGGAAGTATCTGCGTTTCGAGCTGGAAATTCTCATTATCAGTTCTCTGCATTGCCCTTTGGCTTATCTACTGCGCCCAGAGTATTCACAAAGGTTCTGGCTCCAGTGATAGCTTACTTCAGGCTAAAAGGAATTCAAATCTATCCTTACTTGGACGACTGCCTGATTCTGGCTCAAGAAAAGGAAGACCTTCTACAGCATCTGGAATATGTCATAGCAGTGCTAAGATGCCTAGGGTATTCTGTGAACGAAATAAAGTCCAGTCTAGTACCCTCTCAAGACATGTGCTTTCTGGGTGTGAGACTGAATACAGCAGCCCAGATGGCCTTTTTAACCCCAGACAAACAAAAGAATCTTTCCAGTTACTTCCATCAACTATCTCTTCAGTCCGGGCTGACTGCAAGGACAGTCCTTCAAGCCTTAGGGTTCATGGCATCTTGTATTCTGGTGCTTCCCAATGCCAAACTGCATATGAGGAAGCTACAATGGTATCTCAAAATGTATGGACACAGCACTGCCAGGATTTGGACACTGTCATTCAAATAATACCTTGCATTCAAAAGGAATTTTTGTGGTGGGCTCAGGAATGTCACCTAAACAAGGGACTCTCTGTGACCCGGCCAGAGGCGAGTCAGATTCTAACGACAGATGCCTCAGACATTGCTTGGGAGCTCATCTAAATGGAAAGTGGATACAAGACAAGTGGCCTGCCAGACTACAGCATCTACATATCAACATGAAGGAGATGTTAGCAGTCCAATTTGCATTAATGGCTTTCAAGGAGTTACTTCTTCCAGGGCAGGTGTTGATTCTAACAGACAACACAACTGTCATGTGGTACATCAACAAACAAGGGGGAACACATTCTTACCCATTGTGCAGGCAAGCAATGATTTTATGGGAGACTGCACTCAGCTTGCAACTAACTCTTCAGGCAAGGTTTCTGCCGGGAGCACAGAACTCCTTAGCAGATGTGTTAAGCAGACAAATCATGGATCCCCACGAGTGGAAACTGGATCTTCATGTATTTCAAAGGTTGACAGTGTCCTGGGGAACTCCAGACATAGATCTGTTCGCTTCTCCACTAAACCACCAGCTGCCAAAGTTTTGCACAAAGAGGTTACATCACACAGCTTGGAAAGTGGATGCTCTTTCTTTCAGTTGGAAAAATCTTCATGTGTATGCGTTTCCACCTCTGCCTCTTCTTCCAAAGGTGCTTCTAAGGTCAGACAAGACAAGCCAAGGATGATTTTAATAGCTCCAGATTGGTCTCGGCAGCACTGGTACCCATTACTGAGGAGTCTAGTAAAGAAGCCTCCATGGCCTTTACCCTTGATTCCACACCTCTTGTCTCAGAGAGACGGCCACCTGCTCAATGTCAAGCTTCGCTCTCTTCATCTAACAGCATGGCATATTCTGTTTTGAGAGACAGCCGGTCTCAACTTCCTCAACAAGTTTTAAATGTGATTATGGAAGCTAGAAGACCTAGTACAAGGAAAGTGTATGCAGATAAATGGAAGAGATTTTTATTTTGGAGTGCAGCAAAGAATTTGGAGATTACTGAGCCTAATTTGAGTGTGGCTCTTCAATATCTTACTGAGTTATTGGACAAAGGTTTGTCCTTCTCTTCCATTAAGATTCATGCTGCAGCAATTTCAGCTCACTATGATTGTGACCCACCTTTGTTTTCGCATCCTTTGTTCAAGCAGTTTCTCAGAGGGGCAAAGAATATAAGACCCCCACGTAGAGCTCCTACTCCTGCTTGGGATCTCAATTTTGTGTTGGAAAAACTTACTCTACAACCTTTTGAGCCTGCGGCTACTGCTGAATTGAAATACTTGTCATGGAAGACTGCTTTTCTGTTGGCTATTACTTCTGCAAGAAGGGTATCTGAGTTGCAGGCCCTTATGGCAGTAGAGCCCTTTTGATTTTCCATAAGGATAGGGTATCATTACGTACTAATCCTTCCTTTATGCCTAAGGTGGTTTCTAGTGTGGCTTTAAACCAAACTATTCATTTGCCTGCTTTTATGCAGACCCCAAAATAAAGGGGAAAAGATTTTGCACACTTTAGATGTACACAGGCAATTGCGTTATTATTTAAGCAGGACTAAGGATTTTAGGCAGTCTCAGCAGTTGTTTGTTTCTTTTGCTTTGAGTTACAGGGCAAGCCTGTGTCGAAACAAACTATTTCTAGGTGGATTGGGTTTTGCATTGCATTTTGTTATTCCCATCATGGCAAGGAGATTCCAGCTGGGATTAGGCCTCATTCCACTAGGGCTACTGCCACTTCAACAGCATTTCTAAGGGGGTGGCAACTAAGGATATTTTGGAGGCAGCTACTTGGAGTTCAGTGCATACTTTCTCTAAGCATTATCACCTTCCTCTCTACTCTAAGTCTAGGGCTGGTTTTGCCACAGCTATTTTGCAAGGCATGTTGTCAGCTCCTGCTTCTTTATGATTTGCCAGCCTCCCTTACCTCTGCTTTGGGATTCTACCCAATAGTTAGGACTGCAGCAATGTGGAATGAAGAACATAGTACAGTTTTGTACCTACCATAAATGTAGATGTTCGAGGATCCACATTGCTGCAGTCCAATTTACCCTCCCTCCTTCCCCTCTGTGTTTAGGGGTGGTTGTGTAGGTGAGGTTTTATGCTGATACTTTTGTATATATATTTTTGTATATAATGTACATATTTTTGGTGCAGGTATTTTGGGCCTTGTCTTTTTTTAGGGTCTTCTGACATCTGGGGCAAGAAAAGACTGAGGATATGACGCCGGTCATGCGCATTAGTACCCTGACGTACTGACGTCAGTCTAATGCGCCCTGACCGACGTCAGCCATATACTCTGGTATTCGGGCCGACTGGACAGCGGACTACCCAATAGTTAGGACTGCAGCAATGTGGATCCTTGAACATCTACATTTATGGTAGGTACAAAACTGTACTTTTCATCCTTAAGACAAATGTGGGACTTGAACAGTGATCTACAGGAAGTATACTGTGTGAATCTCCATGTTTAGTAGAAGTGCTACAGACACACGTGATTCACAGGTGTAGTTTATGTATTATTTATTGTAGAAGTTCATTGCATAACATTTGTTATATTTATCTGTTTCCCTGCGTTTGCCCTAAGCTGTGAGCCACTCAAGTAGTGATATTAAAAAATATATATGTAAAAAAAATTTTACAAAATAAATGCTAGTTCACATGAGACTTTTACACAAGTCTCGATTTGAACTGTCACACAAATGATCCTACAAAACACAGTAAAGGTGTCTTATCCATCTGTGTCACAGAAACAGCTTTGCAGCAGGAATGAAAGTAATTGTGGATATAAGCAAGTCCCAAATCATCCACAGTATTGAAACTTGTACACTTGTTTATACATGTGTTAATTTCAGATGTAGTGCAATGTGTGATCACACAACCATTTGATTGTTTACGTCAATGCAACTCTCTTATCTTTGTATGGTGCTCAATCTTTTGTCTGAACAGTAATTTGAGACATTCAGTCTGTAAGAAATTTTGTATTATAGTCCTTAAAATGTATGAGAATATTAAATGGCAATAATATACAGCTTTCAACAAAGGCCAGGGAGTTTGGATATTACTGAACAGAAGCTGAGAATTGTGTGCTGCTATACTAACCTGGCTGACACGACAGCTGGAGGGGAGGGAGTCTGAATTGTGAATTCCTTCTCCCTCCCACTAACCATTCACAGTTGCAATACATTAACAACAAATACTGAGGTAGTGCATTTACTATGTTTACATCTGTTACATGAGTCCAAGTTTGGGATTCATCAGTTCTGATCTCACACCTCATTTCCATCTTCACTGTGCTCAGAAACATGAGTCTATACAAGGTAACTGTAACAAGGGAACTTGAAGGTGAGAGGACGTGTGTATTTGTAGAACACAGGATTGACATTCCTTTAGATTTATCTGCACAGAAGCTTCTGATGTTGATGATTTATGTTTGCATTATTCAGAGACATGCTAGATTTGTTCATATGTTACAAAGAGAGCTGTTTATATGCATTGGGGGATTAAACTGTTATCTGTGTGCACTTCTTATATTTCACTCTTCGCATAGGCATTTTTGTCATGCATTCTCTTTTACAGATACACAGCCATATTAACTGTCATTACAAGTGTTGTTAAAACTGCTTACCTTGATCTTTTCTATCATATTCCATTGCAGTGTAAAGTACTATATTGTCAATGACACGGGTGGAATGCTATTAAGATGGTTCGTAGACACCACCAGAAGAGTGCTGGGCACAGTGAGAGGTGCCTAGCAATTGTATACAATTTACTTTTCAGTTGTACAGTTTGTGAAAATTTAGTGTGACTCATTCATAACAGGTGAATTGTGTTATTCCTTGGATTCTATAAACTGTCTTTCTTTTTTTTGAGGGGGGTGGGGGAGCCAGGTACCATCTCTGGGTTTCCAAATCACTAGTTGGGTTTCAAGAGTTATTCTTCTCCAGACACCTTTATTGAATTATCACTTGACGCAGGCAAATGTACATAAAAGTAATCAAACTGTATTAATGTAACACATTATACTTCACGCATATTGTTATGTATTATATAACCTAAGCAATATTACATAAATTATTCAATTCCTGTTTTTTTAACCAGGAAACATCCTTATTAAACCATCACTTATTACATAGGCAATCATACGCTTATATAAATGAAAACAAACCACACTGACACAATTCTAGTTGCAAGCATTTTATATCACAAACCGTACTGACACACTCCCAGTTGCAAACATTACATCACTTAGTCTAGCCAGTCTTTCTCACTAAAACATTACATAGCTCATGTAAGTCTTGCCTCCTTTTAGACCTCATTTCTCCTTTGTATGTATTGTTTCCACAATTCCCATTTTTTCCTATTTAATTTGCTCCTACCTTCTAAAGATCTCAAGTCCAGTTGTTTAATCTCTGTTACTGTATTTACTACTTCCAGTATAGTTGGTTTAGATTTTGATTTCCATTTTCTAGTAATTGCTTTTTTGGTAGCCACCGTTATTAGACACAGCAAGGTCTTACCATGTCTAGGCAATTAGCTAGGCAATTAACTAGGCAATTAACTCAGAAAAATCATCTCTCTCGTTGGACCAGTCTGCCCACCTAGCATCTCTGACCTTGCATCCTACAAGGAATCCTTAAAGTCTGCCAACTCGCGGCATTCCCAGAAAATATATTCCTAATTACCTCTCTTCCCCTTTACATCTCCAACACTTGGTCTTCTCTGGAGTCTACTTAGGATATAAAAATTTCTATGTAAACATCCCAGGCAAAAATCCTAAATCTTCTAGATTTTGTTGTATATTTGGGAAACGTACATATATCCTCCCATTGTTTCTTTGTGAATTGCATATCCAGTCTCGCTTCCCAATCCTTTCTAACCTCCTCTGATTGATTCTTATAGGTATCTTGCAATACGTTATATGCTGTACTAATTATTCCCTTTTAAATGGCAGCTTCTGTTCTAGATTCTATTAAAAACTCTACCAGTGCTGATCTTTCATTTAGGACCCCCCCTATTTCTTTCTCTTTGCCTGTACTCTGATATCAATCCCTGATAGGGAAGGCAATCTCTAACCTTGTTTGGCCTCTACTCTCAGTAGTCAAAGCTAACATTCTAGGCCTTTGGCTCATCCACATTCACAGATGACTGTAAATTTGTAGCCATTATAATTCCCCCTAAGACACCAGCATCTTTCAGATGGGTTTAACACAGACAAATGACTGGAGCCAAAGCCATTGCCTAAAACCCAATGTCAAAAAATGCATTGTAATGCCCTTTGGGAAACTGTCAACCCAAGTTCATTACTCCATCAATAAACCACTACTAAGAGTCGACCCAGTAGTAGGGGCTCTGAGAGCATATGTAGACAGTTGTCTGTCCTTTGACTGAGATAATAAGAAAATTGTCACCCAGCTTGTAGGTAAAGGTTGACATCCAGGTCTAAGAAAGTTATAGTACCATTCTACTCATCTGTTGTCAGACCTGTCATTGAATGTAGTGCTTGCTTTGGCATATATGTAGCAGACACTTGAAACACCCACAGAGGTTTCTCACCAGCAGATTTCAGGACGTGAGTACCCTTTCATACACATTGCTTAAAGGCTCTGTGTATTTGGTCTCCTACAGGTCACAGGTCTCCTGGGAGGAGATCTTTGCCTAACTTACTCTGACCTAGCCCCGATGGATCTGTTGCACATGCCCTAAACAAACGGTGCCAGAAACACTAGGTCCAGCCATCTGAACTTTGCTTGTGATGTAAATAGAAAGTGCTGGAGTGACAAACATGTCCCAAAGGATTCCCACACTATGAAATAGGCTTCCCCATTCATCTCTGACCCTGTTCAAGCAAAACGTTTGACAATTGGATGGGAAATCTTAAATTTACTTCTGGTCTAACTCCCATGTGTGTTATGGACAGAGGTCATCAATAAGAAAAGTATTATCCTAATATTCCCCCTTACAAATCCTTCCTGTAATACATGCCCATGATACTCCAAACCTAAATAGTTTTGGATGCACAGCTAGGTAGCCCAGTAACAACTTGAACCTGTGAACAAAGGAGACAAAGTAGTAACACTGATTGCTAGAAGGGACTCAATTAGTGACAGAGGAGGAATAAAAGACAATGTTAGCTTTGTGGTAGTAAGGGGCTGTTGGCAAAGGAGGAGGATTACACTGAAAAACTGCTATTATTGAGCTTAAGAAAATTTTGGGAGGTCAGCTTTCAACAGAAAATATTACTTATAGGTGGGAACTTGAGCTTGATTTGCAGTAGTGATGACGTATTGGGGAACCTTGAATGGAAAATGAGTGCCGCTTTTTTGAAGAAATTTATGAAAATATTTTATATGGAAGATGCAAATTCAGCAAGAGGAACTGTGACAGAATTACATATTCCTCAAGGTACAGTAACTGGGCTCACCTGAATAAAAATTATATTTTACAAGAACATGTACGTTTAATTGAAAGCTTTGACACATGTCCAATAAGTACTTCAAACCATGCACCAGTAAAAACAAGCTAGAAATGCAAGGCATTGAAGTAAAATGAGATACTGGTGTTTTTCCAATTAAAGAGGAATTTAAGGAATGAGTATTGGAAATTATTATTAGAGTTATTAAGGAAGATACGTTATAGCTACTGAGTGGGATGAAATTAAAATGGAGTTTACAAATAAGGTAGGAATAAAAGAGAAAGGTAAGTTTATGTAACGAGAATTTTTTTAGAGGGGCTGACAAAGGTTAAAGAATTACAAAGTAAGAGGAATCTCACAGAACAAGAACTACTACAGAGTACTAAAGAGAATTTACATAATATGCTTGAGTTTAGAAGGATTGCTCTTAAGCAGTTATTTTTTGATAACTCCAGAGCACAAAAACTTTTAGTAGAACAACTTGGACAGCAAAGTAAAGGGCTGTTGCCAAGCTTAGCTAGCCTGTGACAAGAAAAATAATCAAAGGTACTGTAGAGTTATAGAGATATTTCAGAATTTTTATGAAAGGTTGTTTAAAGCAGAGATATTTGGAAATCAAGATAGAGTACAAATGGGAATATTTATGGAAGATGTAATGCCAAGATTAGAGGAAGATAAGATTCAACAAGTAATAGTTAAGATAGAAGGAAGTGAGATAATGGTGATATATAATCAATCTGCAGGGAAGTCTCCTGGAATAGATGGCATTCCTGTTGAGGTTTGGAAGTTGGGAGGTAAGAAAGTGATAAACATCTAGAAAAATTTAATGTATTCTAAAAGGAGAGGAAGCACTGCCTTGGAAGAAAGCTGTGATGACTTTCTTACCTATAGAGGGTTAAGCCCCATCAGACCCAGCCTCAAATAGACCCATTTCAGATGTTCTTCGTGTTTCACTGTTGCAGTCATCACATTTGGGTTATCTGCTTGCAGTAGCCCTCAGTCGGCCTGATTAACAAAGTCTTAGGTCCTGCGTTGGTTGCTCTCTCTTCTATGACGTCAGGTCATCAGGGGTGTAAAACATGCAGCCAACATCATTACATCAGTCTTTCTTGCCGTGCGGTGCCCAAAGCAGAAGCAGTTCACAAGTGCCATCGGCTGACTCCTGAAATTTTCATTTTCGAGTTTCATAACCGAAGTCTTCAACTAAAGGCTAAGTACCCCGTTGGGGAAACTTTTTCTTGTTCTAAACTGAAGTCAGTAAAAGTTAATAATTGCATTACTTGTGGAAAGCAAATACCTCATAAAGATTTTCATTTGTACTGTATTCCTTGCCTAGGCCCTGACCACGACATACCTCGCTGTCAGTTTTGTGTCTTATTTAAACCGCGAATAATCCGTCTGTATATTTTCACTTCCAAATTTTTTGGTGCTATATTCAATAATCCTGATATGTCTTTGGTAAGCCATCCGACTACCGACATTCCGAAAAAACGCAAAGATAAAGACAGAGACAGGCCGCCTAGGTCCAAAGCTGCCGACGACGCTTCTAAGCCAGTCACCAGTTCGGTACTTAGTGAGGCGCTTTTGCCGCCCCTGATACCTGCTACTTCAGATTCGCAGGCCTCTACTGAGAGAGATGCTTCAACTATGGAACCTGCGGATGTCTCTACCTTGGATGGGTCTGGAGCTGCTGTGCAGGCACCGGCTTCTGAGGGTGTATTCAGGCCTACTGACTTGCATATTAAACCAACGCCATCTTCTTCAAGGCTTAAAACTCGAACTATGCTTAGAAAACTGACACCCAGACCGCATGGTCAGGCCTCTATGCCTAAAAAACAAATAAGAATGGCTGAAGACCTTATTACTTTAATCAGGGGAAGTCAGGCTTCCCCCTCTGAGACCTAGGACTGAGTTTGCTTATGATACTTCTGACCAGGATTCTGAATTTTCTGTTTCCTCTGACGACCAGGATTTACCCTTATCTACCTATGAGGATTCTGATGCTGAGGAGACTATTCCCTCTGCCCCCGCCCCCCCCACCCCGCCCCCCAGAGGATTTCTCTTTTGGTGAAACATTGCATACTCTCAAGGAGCATTTTCATTGGGAAAGTCAGGATTTCTCCGATTCTAAAAAGGGGCTTAGGGATTTCTTATTCCTGCCCCAGCACAGGCCTTTAGCCATACCTCCTGTGCTAGACATTGTTGATGCCTTTTCGAAATCTAGCTTGGCCCCTGACTCTACCTCCTGCTCTCAGAAAACCTGATAGATATTACAGGGTCCCTGACTCTCACAAGTTCCTTTTTAAAAATCCTACTGCGGATCCTGACACCATTTCACAGGGACCCAAGGGCATTAAAGTTACTATTGCCAAAAGTCCTACCCCGTCTGATAGACACTCTAGGGAGCTGGATAGATGGGGTAAGAAGGTATACACTTCTGCAACTTTGGCCATTAGGGCCTTAAACTGCCAGTTTCATATGTTAAAGTATCAGCAGCATATTATTGGATTGCTTAAACAGAAAATGATGTTAATTCCTGATTGTGCTGAAAATAAGGATTTACAGGATTTACTGCATTCAGCTGAACAAGTTGGGAAACCTACTTTGCAATGTGGTTTTGATTTACTAGAGGCATATTGCAGGGCTGCTGTAACTGGGTCTGTACTTAGAAGGCATGCTTGGCTTAAGGAGCAATCCTTGCCAGATTATGTTAAAGCAAAATTATTGGATGCTGCCTTAAACCAGGACCGCCTATTTGGCAACAAGGCAGAAGAGGTTCTTAAAAAGATGGAGGAAAAAGCTAAATCTTTGCAAACTGTTAAAGATTATTTACAAGTACAACCTCCAAGGTTTAGTAGGCATTGGCCTTCCAAGAATTGGTCATTTCCTGCTCTTCCAGACCTTCTCAGTCCAAACGCAGATCCAGCAGATCTCCCAGGCTTTAGTTCCAGAGTACGCACAGGACTAAGCAGTGGGGGGGCATCCACTTCCAAATGTGGTAGTAATAAAACTCCCCCCTATGGTAAACTGTCTCAATGACTTCTTTTTAAAACTTTCAAGCACTTCTCAACTGACTGCCCCTTTTGGGGGGAAAGATTGTTCTTCATGCAAAGTACTGGGAACTCATTACCCAGGACAAATGGGTTTTAAATAGTGTCCCAGGGATACAGATTTCACTTCCACACATTACCAACACCAAGCGGGTAGGCAGATCTACCCCCCCCCCCCACACTCCAAATCAGCGGGCAGAGGACCAAAAGCAAGTACTTTCTCTCTTAAACATGGGGGCTATTCAATTGGTACCAGAAGAGGAAAAGGGAAAAGGTTTCCACTCTAGACTTTTCCTGGTACCCAGAAATGGCACTAAATATACAGAACCAACTGATATTGCCAACATTCTGGCAGATAGGTTCAGTGCTAACTTTGCCCCACTCTCACCCCCTAGGTGGCCCATCTCTATACTGGAAGAATGCAAAGTTCCTGTAATCATGGCTGCACAGGTAAAAAAAAAAACACTCTCCAAAGCCAAGAACACAACATCCATGGGACCTGACAATATCCCAGGCTGCGTTCTACATGAACTACAGAATGAACTGGCACCGTACCAAAGTACCATGTTCAATCATAGCCTCACCTCAGGCTTTGTGCCCACTGAATGGCGCACCGCGATGGTTATCCCACTCCACAAAGGACCCTGGGAACTACTGCCCCATTAGCCTGACGAGCCTGGTCTGCAAGGCCATGAAACGTACCACCATGGAACTCATAAACGAAGACATTGGTAATCTCTAAACTCTGGACCCCTACTCAGTTCGGATTTGTAAAAGGCAGATCATGTCTCCTAAACCTGATTGACTTCTTTGAAGCAGTCACCAAAGCCATAGATGAGGGTAAGGTGGTTCACACAGCTTATCTAGATCTTGCCAAAGCTTTCAACACCATCCCCCACTCTGGAATTATAGATAAGTTCACTAAACTAGGTATAAATCTGTATGTCACAAGATGGGTTGCCAACTGGCTCACAGACAGAACCCACACTGTGAAAGTAGCAGACTCCAAATCCGACTTCAGACCTGTGACAAGTGGAGTACCACAGGGTTCAGTCCTGGGTCCTCTTCTGTTTGGTATCTACTTGTCAGAAGTACAGGCTAACACAGAAGGTCTTTGGCTAACAAAGTTTGCAGATGACTGCAAACTAGGAGCCATAATTGAAACTCCTAATGATATGGACATACTACAAAAGGGCCTCACTGAGACAGATGCCTGGTGCCAAAGCCATGGCCTGAAGCTCAATGCCAAAAAGTGTATTGTCATCCCCTTTGGTAAAAACTCTGTACCCATGAACTACCACATGGCTGGTAGTGTACGTAACGCCGAAAATGTGATGAGACCTTGGGACACAGGTGGACAGTAGTCTCTCCTTTGATAATCACGTTGCCACAGTGGTCAGGAAATACTTCTACGTGGCTCACCTCATTACAAAAGGTTTCTCATCCAGGAAAAGAGGTCATTGTTCCCCTCTACTCATCACAAATCACTCATTAGACCCACTATAGAGTACAACGCCCCTTTTGGTATGTACCTCACAAGACATCTATAACTGGAAAGGCCACAGAAATACCTCACAAAGAGGATTACTGGTCTCAAACAGATGCCCTACGCAGACCATCTAAAAAAACTCCAGCTTTACTCCGTCGCATATCGCCTACTCAGAGGCGATCTCTGCCTAACATACAAAGCTATGTCAAACCCAGAGCTGTTGGACAAGCTCCACTTAAATCCCAATCCCTCCGAGCTACATGCTCTAGGGACCTAAACCTTGTCACCACAATAAACAGAACATGCTGGAGGGATAGATTCCTGTCCCAGAGACTTCCCATACTCTGGAACAGGCTACTTGTCTATGTCAAACAGAGCTCCTCATTAGCACTCTTCAAGAAAAATCTTGATGATTGGATGGGAAGTAGGAAATTCACTCCAGGGATCACTTCTGTGGCTCTGCTCGACAGGGGCACAGGAAAATAATTTTCTTGGGTGGCGAAAGCCAGGGTACATTTTTGGCTAGGATTATATAGGCCCTAGGGCCAATAGCCTAGTACCTACCTATGAACCTATGGCATCCTATCCTGGACCTGTCTACTCTAAACATTTGGTGATTCCAAAATTCAAGATGCTGACTCTTCACCAGTTGTTCCCTATGCTAGGCAAAGACGCCCTGGTTGGCAACACTAGATTTAAAGGAAGCATTACCTGCACATCCCAGTCAGGGAATCTTGCAGAAGATACCTCCGCTTCAAAGCAGGCAATACACACTATCAGTTCTCTGCTCTGCCCTTTGTGAATACCCTGGGCGCAGTAGATAAACCAAAGTCCCCAGCTCCAGTCATTGCATTTTGCAGGCAAAGAAATATTCAAATGTACCCATATCTGGACGATTGTCTAATTCAGGCTGAAAGCCAGGACATATTTTTGAATCATCTGGCCTTTGTACAAAGGGTGCTAACTTGTCTGGGGTACACCATAAACGAAAATAAATCACCTGGTACCCTGTCAACAATTTATATTCCTGGGAACAAGCTTGAATACAACTTCCCAGATGGCTTTCCTCATGCCAGAGAAACAAATTAATTTGACAACCTACTTCAAACAAGTGGCCACAAAACCCCTGATATCCGCAAGGCAAATACTACAAGCCTTGGGGTTCATGGCCTCCTGCATTCTTCTAATTCCATATGCAAGACTGCATATGAGGAAACTACAGTGGTATGTAAAAAGTCTATGGTGTCAACATTCTCAGGATCTAGAAGCAATGATTCCTATCATACCGTGTCTACGCCTAGAGTTCCTTTGGTGGGCGGAGGCCTGCCACCAGAGCAAGGGACTACCATTCACACTACCCCCCTGCTGCCCAAACCCTACCAACAGATGAATCCGCCTATGCATGGGCGGCTCACCTGGCAGGGAAGTGCATTCAGGGCAAATGGAACCCAAGTCAAATGCACCTGCATATCAATCAAAAAGAAATGTTAGCTGTACAGAATGCTCTGACAGCCTTCAAGGACCACATTCTTCCAGGACAATTAATGGTAAGGACGGACAATACCACTGTTATGTGGTACATAAACAAGCAGGGGGGTACACATTCTTACCCTCTCTGCAGACTAACCATGGCATTGTGGAACACCACCCTGAGCTACCAAGTGAATCTATAAGCTCAATTTCTGCCAGGAAAATTAAATACACTGGCAGACGAACTATGCAGAAACCTAGTGGAAACTGGAACCAAGGATTTTTAACATGTTGACAAGCAAATGGGGGATCCCAGATATAGACCTGTTTGTCTCTCCCCAGGACTATTAATTGGACAAATTTTGCACAAGGACTCCCCACAAACAAGCTTGGAAAGTAGATGCTCTGTCCTTCAGCTGGAAAAACCTATCTGTTTATGCCTTTCCTCCTCTGCCTCTGCTCTCCAAAGTACTACTAAAGATCAAACAAGACAAACCAAGGACGATTTTGATTGCACCAGACTGGCCACGCTAACACTGGTGTACCCCCTCTTGCACAGCGTCACTGTTGGTCCCATGGCACCTGCCTCAGACTCCTACTCTATTGTCTCAGCAGGAGAACCAGATTCTGCACCCTCAGTTTCAAACACTGAACCTAGCAGTCTGGCTAATTACCTAATCTCTCCTTTGCCGTCCCTCAGTAAACCAGTGATTGATATCATTTTAGAGGCAAGAAGGACTATTACTAGAAAATATTATGCTGAAAAATGGAAAAGATTCTGTGCCTGGAACCAATCTCAAGGGATGAGCACAGCAGTGCCCATTTTACCTCAGATTTTACAATACTGAACTGAGATGCTTCACAAGGGCCTGTCTTTCCCCTCCATCAAAATTCACGCCTCAGCCATTTCAATTCATTATAACAGAATCTCCCCTCTTCTCTCATCCACTGCTCAAGCAGTTCCTCAGAGGAGCCAAAAATTTACGACCACCCAGGAGAGCTCCAACTCCAGCCTGGGACCTTAACTTTGTATTGGAGAAACTCACTCTTCCTCCTTTCGAGCCAGCTGCTACTGCAGACTTAAAATTCCTTTCTTGGAAAGCTGCTACTGCAGACTTAAAATTCCTTTCTTGCAAAACAGCTTTCCTTTTAGCAATCACTTCAGCAAGACGCGTGTCTGAATTACAGGCCCTTATGGAAGTGGAGCCTGTCATCATCTCTCATACGGGGACAGGGTGTCCCTCAGGACCAATCCCTCCTTCATGCCCAAGGTGATATCCAGTGTGGCTCTTAATCAGTCCATTCATTTGCCAACCTTCTTTCCTAATCTGCAGAACAAAGGGGAACGGATACTGCACTCCTTAGATGTGCACAGACAACTTAGATTCTACTTGGACAGGGCTAAACCTCCAAGGAAATCTGAACAACTGCTGGTGGCATTTGCTGCAGGGGCAGAGGGAAAGGCTATTTCAAAGCAAACCATTTCCAAATGGATAGGCCATTGCATTCATTTCTGCTGCATGCACCATGGAAAACCTATCCCACAGAAGATCAGACCCCACTCAACCAGGGCTACATCTACCTCTACAGCCTTTCTCAGAGACGCCCCTCCCAGGGATATGCTAAAAGCTGCTACCTGGAGTTCTGTACATACTTTAACCAAGCATTACCATCTGCCACTTTTCTCTAAATCCAGAGCTGGCTTTGCCACTGCAGTCTTGCAGGGCCTTATAGCTGGTCCTAATGCTATCTAAATTCCTCCTCCCATCCTTAGCTTTGGGAATCTACCCAAATGTGATGACTGCAACAGTGAAACACGAACATAGTACAGTTGTGTACACTTACCATAAATGTAGATGTTCGAGTGTATTCACTGTTGCAGTGTTGGTAACCTTCCCTCCAGCCCCCTTACTTCTTTTGGCTATACCTCTACTCTCCTGTACTATGCTCAAAAAGCTTTTTGGTGTATTTGCTTTTTTGTTGGAGGTATAACCTTATATATTTATAGTTTTAATTGCTTCCCATTAGGGGAGCACCTGACATCTGGGGCAAGAAAAACTGATGTAATGGCGTTTGCTTCATGTTTTATACCCCTGGCAACCTGATGTCACGGAAGAAGAGACAGAAACTGATGCAGGACCCAAGACTTTGTTAATCTGGTCGACTGAGGGCTACTGCAAGCAGATAACCCAAATGTGATGACTGCAACAGTGAATACACTCTACCATCTACATTTATGGTAACTGTACACAGCTGTACTTTTTAACCCATGATTATAAAATGTTTGTCTATATGAGCTAATCAAATGACAAAGCTATTGCCAAAGTTGAAAGATATGGATCAGTGTGGTTTTGTGGAGGGGAGGCAAACACTTGACAACATTAATAGAAAAATGATGATGATCCAAAGGGAAGCAGAATGTAAGAAAATACTGAAGTTGGGTCTTAATGCAGAAATAAACATTTGACAGAGTAAACTAGGATTTTGAGTTGGTCAGTGGAAGCATTTGCATTCTTTAATACACTAATAGGGTAATTAGAAGAATATATGAAGGATTGGCAGCAAGAATTTAAGTGGGAGAGTTCCTGTATAAAGTTGTTTGAACACAGAGTGTTCTCTCCCTCCTGTGTTGTTTGGTTTATATTTAGATCCATTGGCAAAGAAAATAATGGACTGATAAATTCAAGGATATAATTGTAATCAAGAAAAGTTGACTTAATTTGCAAATGATCCAAAAAGGGCATCTCAGTGTTGTGGAACACTGCGACAGTTTCAGGTCTTTTCAGGATATAAAATTAATGAAGGTAAAGCAATGGATGTAACAGTAAATGATTTATTCACTCATGACTTGCTTTAGCAATACACATATTTATGGGGGCACAAGTTTAAGTATTTAGGTGTATGGCGTAAAAAGGCTTATGTTATGGCAGCTAATGATTTGTGGGAAGAGACTAAACAAAAATGATATAAAAACTGAGAAATTAAGAGCTGCTGTTGTATAGATGAGATACAAGCAGTAAAAATGGTTTTAGCCCCTTTAGATGTTCTTCGTGTCTCACTGTTGCAGTCCTCACATATGGGTGTATCAGGCTCCCGGTAGCCCTCAGTCGGCCCGAATACCAGAGTCCTTGTTATATGACGTCTGCTGCCACCAGTTGTAAAACTTATGTCAGTACGTCAGGTATAAAGGGAGGCAGCCGACGGCATTTCCTCATTCTGTCTTGCCATGGAGCCCGAAGCAGATGCAATTCGCATTGGTGTCGGTCAGCCATTTACCTTCGTTTCGCTTTCTGACTACCAAGTTGAAGACTCCTTCAGATAAGTACCCCATTGGGGGTCCTCTTTTCTTGCTTTAACAAATGTCAAAGTTAATAACCGTCTTGCCTGTGGAAAACCGATTCCGCTCCGTGATTTCCATTCCTATTGTATAACTTATTCGGGCCTTGAGCACGGCGTCCCTAATTGCGATCTCTGTGCTTCCATTAACCCGCGTACCATATGCCATAGAGCTAAGATTTTGTTTAACCATTTCGGAGTCTGGCCTAAGTTCGTCGGTATGGCGTCTTCTGGTCTCTCGACTTTGGATATACCTAGGAAACGCAAAGACAAGGACCACGACAGGCCTAGAGCTAAATCTATTTATGGCGCACCGGTGAAAGTGGTTGTCAGCACAGCTGTAGTCTGTGAGGTGCTTTTGCAGCCCCTGCAGTCTGCAGATTTTCAGCCACAAGCCTCTGCCGAGACCTTTACGGAGGCTGCTATTTCGTCTTCAGACCTCCCGCCTGTCCCTGCCTCAGATGGATCCGGAGCCGCTTTGCAGGCACCAGGTTCTGACGCCTCTTCTTTTCGACATGAGACCAGAACCAGACTGACTACCTTAATTCAGACTTCTGCAGTTGCTAGGCCTCCCGAGTCCCTACGGATTGCTAGTAAACCTTCCTGCCGCAAACCTACTCACAAGCAAGCGTCGGCCTTCCCTCCTGTACCTCAGTCCCAGTTGGTAAAGATGGCTGGTGATCTTCTTTCCCTGATTAGGGGCTCTCATCTCTCCCCCCCCCCCCCCCCCCAATCAGAGGGCTAGGAAATTATCTCCTGATGTTTTGTCTGTCTCAGATTCTGAGATTTCCAGTATGTCTGCTGGTGAAGAAGGAAATTCTCAACTTTTTTCTGGCTTTGAGGATTCTGATGCTGAGGACTGTATCCCTTCTGCCTCCCCTCCATTAGATTTTTTCCTTTGGGGATACTTTGAATACTCTTAGGGAGCATTTTAAGTGGGAATGTCAGGATTTTCCACAGTCTAAGAAAAAAATCAGGGAATTTCTAGATTTGCCACAGCATAAGCCTGTGATTGTACCTCCAGTTTTGGAAGTTGTGGATGATGTTTTCATGGAAAATTCTTTAACTCCTAATTCTGTTCCACCTGCCCCCAAGAAACCAGATAGGTGTTACAGGGTTCCTGAATCTCATCATTTCCTTTTCAAAAATCCTACTGCTGATCCAGAAATTATTTCTCAAGGCCCCAAGGGTGTTAAGGCTACTATTCCTAAAAACCCTTTGCCTTCTGATGAGGAATCTAGGGCCTTGGACAGGTGGGGTAAAAATGTCTATACCTCTGCAACTCTTGCCATTAGATCCGTGAATTGTCTTTTTCACATGCTTAAGTATCAGCAGCATAATTGGAGGCTATTAAGGCTAAACTTGGAGGTATTCCTTCCATGACGGAGAACAAAGATTTACCAGACTTTACCGAATTCTGCCACTTTAGTTAATAAGCATTCACTTCATTGTGGTTTTGACACTTTGGAGGTTTTCTGCAGAGCAGCAGCCACTGGTACCATAATTGGAAGGCATGTTTGGCTCAAGGAGCAGCCTCTTTCTGAACCAGTTAAATCAAAATTGCTGGATGTTCCTTTGCACAAGGACTATCTTTTTGGTAATAAGGCTGAGGAGGTACTAAAGAAGTTGGCGAATAAGGCAAAATCTATTCAAGCTGTAAAAGATTTCCTTCAGGTTCAGCCTCCTCGGTTTAGTAGGCATTATCCTTCCAAGAACTGGTCTTTCCCTGATCCTGGCAAGCAGGGTTGCTCTAAGCCTAGGGGTTTCAGATCTTCCAGAGGGCAGGCTTCTGCCCCTCAAAGGGCTAAACAATGGCATTCTTCTGCTAAATCAGGGAGTTCTAAGCCAGCTTCCCAAAGCAAACATTCTCAATGACTCCAGCCTTCTTGTGCCTACCTCTGCGCACCCTGGGTTTCCTTTGGGGGGAAGGTTAACCAGGTTTCCAGAGGCATGGTCTACCATCACAGACAAATGGGTGCTCAGTGTAGTAAACCAAGGTTACAAGTTTTACTTTCACACCTTCCCTGTTTTACAAGGATACCCAGACATACTCAGAACTCTCAGGGCAGAGGTAGAAACTCAAATTTCTTCTCTACTGACTATGGGGCCTATAGAGCCAGTTCCTGCAAATCAAGCAGGCCTAGGTTTTTATTCAAGGCTTTTTCTGGTACCCAAGAAAGGGGGCACTTGGCGCCCTATTCTGGATCTGTCCATTCTAAACACGTATCTGGTGATTCCCAAATTCAAGATGCTCACCCTTCAACAATTACTACCAATGCTGGGCAAGGATTCATGGCTGGTAACTTTGGATCTCAAGGAGGCTTATCTGCACATCCCCATAAGGAAAGTTGCAGGCAGTTCCTTCACTTCAGGGCTGGGGAGCAACACTTTCAATTCTCTGCATTGCCCTTTGGCTTATCTACTGCTCCCACAGTTTTTACAAAGTGCCTGGCTCCAGCCATTGATTTTTGCAGGCAGAGAAATATTCAAATTTATCCTTACCTGGACAACTGTCTCATTCAAGCAAACTCCCCAGAACAACTGCAAAAGGATTTGGATTTCGTGAAGAACATTCTCACCTCTTTGGGTTACACTCTCAACGAAAAGAAGTCAAAGTTGGTTCCTTCAAGGGAGATTGTTTTCCTGGGAGCGAGTCTGGAATACAGCCACCCCAGATGGTATTCCTCCCTCAACAGAAGAATGATCTTTCCGCTTACCTCATGAACTTGGCAAGCATGACTCAGCTGTCTGCAAGGCAATTCCTGCAAGCACTGGGGTGCATGGCTTCATGTATTTTGATGATCCCGTATGCAAGGCTGCATATGAGAAAACTTCAGTGGTACTTCAAGAACCTTTGGTGTCGACACATACAGGACTTAGACTTGATTCTTCCCCTGATTCCCTGTCTACAAATGGAGTTCCTCTGGTGGGCGACAGCCTGTTCTCAGAACAAGGGTCTGCCTTTCTGCCCACTGCCTGCCAGCCAAACTCTCACCACAGACACCTGAGATGTTGCATGGGGGGCTCATCTGGAGGGCAGGGGCATACAGGGGACTTGGAGCACCCAGCAGATTCATCTGCACATAAACTTAAGAGTTGATGGCAGTGCAGTAGGCCTTGCTGGCTTTCAAGGACCTAATCTACCCTGGGACTCTGCTGATCAGGACAGACAATTTCACAGTCATGTGGTACATCAACAAGCAAGGGGGGACTCACTCTTACCCCCTGTGCAGACAAAGCATGAGACTATGGTCCATAGCAGCATCCATGGGCTTACATCTAATAGCCCAGTATCTTCCAGGGAGGCTGAACTCCTTAGCGGATCATTTGAGCAGACATGTTCTGGATCCTCACGAGTGTCAACTGAACAGGGACATTTTCCATCGCATCACTCATCATTGGGGCACCCCATAAGTGGATCTTTTCTCCTCTCACACCAATCATCTCCTTCCAACCTTCTGCACCAGGGAGTTTCACAACAAAGCTTGGAGGGTGGATGTGTTGTCCTTCCCATGGGCACATCTCTGTTTATGCATTCCCTCCTCTGCCTCTTCTTCCCAGAGTGCTGCTAAAGATAAGGGATGAAAAACCAAAGGCTATTCTGATAGCTCCAGATTGGCCCAGGCAGCATTGGTATCCTCTCCTTCGCAGCCTTTCCCAGAGTCAGCTTTGGCATCTTCCCCTGGTACTAGATTTGTTGATTCATGGAAGGGGAAAGTTCCTTCATCCTCATCTTCAAACTCTGCATTTAACTGCCTGGCTAATACTGTAAATCTTTCCCAACAGGTGGTTGAAGTTCTTCAAGGCCAGGAGGCCTAGCACAAGAAAATCTTATGCAGATAAATGGAAGAGATTTTGCTCTTGAATGCTGGCTAAAGGAGAAGACTCTTCTCATCCTTCTCTTTCACTCATTCTTGACTACCTAGCAGGATTGCTTACTGGTGGACTTTCCTTTTCTTCAATCAAAATTCACGCTTCAGCAATTTCGACTCGTTCTTTTGAGCAACCCATTTTTTCTCACCCCTTGATGAAGCAGCTCCTGAGGGGAGCTAGTAATCTTAGACCTCCCAGAAGAGCTCCTACTCCTGCTTGGGATCTTAATTTTGTCCTGGAAAAACTTATTCTGCCTCACTTTGAACCAGCTGCCTCTGCAGATTTAAAGATGTTCTTCGTGTTTCACTGTTGCAGTCATTACATTTGGGTAATCTGCTGGCAGGTTGCCCTCAGTCGGCCTGAATAACAAAGTCTTGGGTCCTGTGTTGGTTGCTGTCTCCTTTTCAATGACATCAGGTTGTCAGGAGTATAAAACATGCAGCTGACGACATTTTAATCGGTCTTTCTTGCCACGCAGTGCCCGAAGCAGCAGCAGTTCACAAGTGCTGGTCGGCAGACTCCTCAAATATTCGTATTAGAGTTTCAGAACCGAAGTCTTCAAACTAAAGCTAAGTACCCCATTGGGGAAAATGTTTCTTGCTCCTTACCGATGTCAGTAAAAGTTAATAATTGCATTTCTTGTGGGAAGCAAATACCTCATAAGGATTTTCATTTGTACTGTATTCCTTGCCTAGCCCTTGGATCACAATGTGCCTTGCTGTCGGGTTTGTGCTAAATTTAACCAATGCACTGTTAAGCGTCTGTATATTTTTGCTTCTAAAAATTTTGGTTCAAGATTAAATGTCGTCTGTTAGCAATCCGACTACCGGAGTTCACAAAAAACACAAGGAAAAGACAGAGACAGACCGTCGAGGTCCAAAACAGACGACAAAGCTTCTAAGCCAGTCGCCAGTTCGCTGGTACTCAGTCTCTTTTGCAGCCCCTGAGAACTGCTTCTTTTGAGTTGCAGGCCTCTACCGAGGCCCATTCAGAGTCCGGTATGCCGTGAGATTCGCAAAGTATTGAACCCGTGGATGTCTCTCCCTTGGATGGGTCCGGAGCCGCTGAGCAGGCAACGGCTTCTGAGGGTGATTTCAGGCCTCAACATTTTTACTTTAAACCGACGCCAGCAACAAAAACAAGGTCAAAAACAACTTCGATGTCTAAAAAACTGACGCATGAACCACGTGCTCAGGCCCTTATGCCTAAAAAAACAGATGATCAGAATGGCTGAGAATTTAATTACCTTGATCAGGGGTTCCCAACCCCCCCCCCCCCGCTAAGAGGCCTAGGCAAGGCACTGATTATGAATCTTCAGATCAGGTTTCCATTTCTTCTGATTCCTCTTCTGATTGGAATTTTCTATTCCACCCTATGAGGATTCTGATACAGAATAATCCATCCCAATTGCATCTCCTCCTGAGGATTATTCTTTTGGAGAGACTTTGCATACTTTAAGAGAACATTTTCACTGGGAGAGTCAGGACTTCTCGGAATCAAAAAAGAGGCTTAGGGATTTCCTTCTTCCTCAGCATAGGCCTTTGGCAATACCTCCTGTATTAGACATTGATGATGTGTTCTCGGAATCAAGCATGGCTCCTGATTCCCTGCCTCCGGCTCCTAGTAAGCCAGACAGATATTACAGGATTCCTGACTCCCACAAATTTCTTTTCAAAAATCCTGCTGCTGATCCTGAGACTATTTCTCAGGGTCCCAAGGGTGTTAAGGCTTCTACAGCCAAAAATCCTACCCCTTCTGACAGAGATTCCAGGGTGCTGGATAGATGGGGTAAGAAGGTTTATACGTCTGCAACCTTGGCAATCAGGGCTTTAAACTGCCAGTTTCATATGCTTAAATATCAACAGCATGTTATGGGCTTACTGAAACAGAAAATTATGTTGAGTTCTGATTGTGTGGAAAATAGAGTTACAGGATTTATTGCATTGAGCAGAACAGGTTGGAAAGCATACTTTGCAATGTGGATGTTCATCGTGCATACAGCTGCAGTCATAACAGATGGGTTATCCTGTCGTCAGGCGGGTCCTCGGTCGGCCGAATTCCAAATTCTCGGTCCGGCGTCGGTTGTCGTCGCTTCTTCCCTGACGTCAGTGCGGCAGGGGTATAAGAGCCAGCCGACGCCATCTTCTTCAGTCTTTCTTGCCGCTCGGTGCCCGAAGCAGAAGCAGTTCGCAAGTGCCGGTCGGCCAGCTCCTGAGATTTACGAAAATATTTCAGCCGAAGTCTTCTTGAAAGCTAAGTACCCCGTTGGGGAAACTTTTCTTGCCTCAGACCGATGTCAGACAAAGTTAATAATTGCATTTCATGTGGGAAGCAAATACCACATAAGGATTTCCACTCTTTCTGTATTCCTTGCTTAGGCCCAGACCACGACATCTCGGCCTGCCGTTTTTGTGCTAGATTCAACAAACGCACTATTAAGCGTCGGGCGGAGTTCGCCCATCACTATTTTGGTAAAACAATTAATTACATTATGTCATCGGATACTCCGACTCCAGTTTTGGGTAAAAGACGCAAGGATAAGGACCGACATACGAGGTCCGCGACTTCTACTGACACCACGCTAAGGCCGACTACCGGTTCTCCAGTTCTCAGTGAGGCGGCTACGCAGCCCCGGACTACCGATGACACTTCATTACCGGTGTCTTCTGTGCCCGAGGTCACAGGCTCCTCGGCCCCCACTCCGACTACAGGTACCGACGCCACTTTTGGCGGGGAAACCCAGAGTTTAGACAGGCCTGCCATTTCTCAAGGTGTCTTCAGGCCTTCCTCCTTCTCCATTAAGGCTTTCACAAAATCTAAAGCAGCCATGAAAACTAAAAAACAAGGACCACAGACCCCATCTCAAGGCCCTATGCCTAAAAAAACGATGCTCAAAATGGCTGAGGATTTGATTACTCTTATCAGGTGTTCTCAACCCCCCTCGGACAAAAGGCCCAGATTAGAGGAAGACTACCCTTCCTCAGATCAAGCCTCTATTACCTCTGAACATTCTGAGGACCAGGAATATACATATTCTCCTTTTGAAGACTCTGATGCAGAGGAGTCTATTCCCTCGGTCTCCCCACCTGAGGATTACTCTTTTGGGGAAACCCTACATACTTTGAGGGAACACTTTCACTGGGAAGGCCAAGACTACTCAGATTCCAAGAAAAGGCTCAGGGATTTTCTCTTGCTCCCCCAGCATAGGCCTCTGGCTATCCCTCCTGTCTTAGATATATTAGATGATGTGTACACAGAAGCCAGCCTCAACCCAGATTCTTTACCTCCGGCTCCTGTTGAACCTGACCGGTATTACCGGGTTCCAAATTCACACCAGTTTCTATACAAAAGCCATACTGCTGACCCAGAAACTATTTCACAGGGTCCCAAGGGAATTAAGGCCTCTACTGCTAAAAACCCATTACCTTCAGAGAGAGATTCCAGAGCTTGAAAAAGGTGTATACCTCGGCCACTTTAACCATGAGGGCATTAAACTGTCAGTTCCATATGTTAAAGTATCAACAGTTTTTATTATCCGAGTTGAAAAGCAAAATGACACAACCTGAGCAATCAGATTTAAAAGAGTTGCAGGATTTGTTGCATCGTGCAGAGCAAGTGGGTAAACCTACCTTGCAATGTGGTTTTGATGCTTTAGAGGCCTCATGTAGAGCTGCTGTTACAGGGTCTGTCATACGTAGACATGCTTGGCTCATAGAACAAGCCTTACCAGATCATGTCAAAGCTAAATTACTGGATGCACCTCTTCAAAAAGATGTATTGTTTGGTGTTAAAGCTGAGGAGGTACTAAAGAAAATGGAGGAAAAGGCGAGATCAATGCAAACAGTGAAAGATTTCCTGCAGGTACAACCTCCACGTTTCAGCAGAAACTGGCCTTCAAAAAGTTGGTCCTTTCCAGCCACAAACAGACCTCAAAGAGGCAGATAAGACGCCCGAGAGGTAGAGGGCAATCTCAAGGATCATTCAGAGGCAGGCAATGGCAAGCACCAACCCCAAGAGGTGGAGAAGATAGATCACAGTCATTCAGAAAGCAGACACAATGACTTTCCTCTTTACCTGCCAAGCAAAGCTTTAATGATAGCACCTTTAGGCGGAAAACTGGCATTTATTCTCAAAAAATTGGCATATTGTCACAAAAGACAAATGGATCCCTGGACATTATAGACAGAGGCTACAGATTCCACTTTCACACCCTTCCAAAAATGAGAGTCATGCCAAACCTGCCACAAAATCAAAGGGCAGAGGCACAAAAACAAATTTCAGCTCTCATGGACATGAAAGCTATTCAAGAGGTGCCTGCAAAAGAACAAGGTCAAGGGTTTTATTCCAGACTGTTCCTGGTACCAAGGAAGGACAAAGATTGGAGACCTATTTTAGATCTATCCATCCTAAACACATATTTACAGGTACCAAAATTCAAGATGCTCACATTACAGCAGCTTCTTCCCATGCTGGGCAAGGAGTCTTGGCTGGTAACATTGGACCTCAAGGAGGCATACCTGCATGTCCCTATCAGACAAGATTGCAGAAGATACCTCAGATTTCTTGCAGGTTCAACCCATTATCAATTCTCTGCATTGCCCTTTGGCTTATCTACTGCGCCCAGAGTGTTTACGAAATGCCTGGCATCAGTAATTGCCTTCTGCAGACTTCAAGGAATACAAATATACCCATATCTGGACGACTGCCTGATCCAAGCGGACAGCAAGGACATACTTCTGAAACACCTGGCGTTTGTAATAAGACTGTTGAACTTTCTGGGATACACAGTCAACAAAAAGAAATCAAAACTAATACCTTCTCAAACAATAATTTTCCTGGGTGCCAGCTTGAATACAAACACCCAGATGGCCTACCTCACGCCAGACAAACAAGGGCAACTATCTCAATACTTCAGCAAAATGGCAACCTTCACCGGGCTGACTGCAAGGAAAGTCCTGCAGGCTCTGGGATTCATGGCATCTTGCATCCTGCTGATCCCATGTGCAAAGCTGCATATGAGGAAACTTCAATGGTACCTAAAAAACTTATGGTCTCAACACAGCCACAGTTTGGAAACAATTATACCACTCATTCCATGTCTTCAAAAGGAATTTCTGTGGTGGGCTCAAGCATGCCAAAGAAATAATGGTCTCCCTTTCTGCATACCCCAAGCAAATCAAATCATCACAACAGATGCCTCGGACTACACCTGGGGAGCACACATGAAAGATCAGTGCATTCAGGGAAAATGGTCCCAAAAAGAGAAGCACCTACACATCAACCAAAAGGAAATGCTAGCAGTGCAAAATGCTATTATGGCCTTCAAAGACCTACTGCATCCAGGCCAGCTATTGATAAGGACAGACAACACCACAGTGATGTGGTACATAAACAAACAGGGGGGAACTCATTCATACCCCCTGTGCATACTAGCCATGACCCTTTGGAACACAGCTCTGGAATTGCAAATCCAACTTCAGGCACAATTCCTGCCAGGGAAGGAAAACACACTGGCAGACAGCCTAAGCAGACATATGACAGATCCACACGAATGGAAGTTACATCCTCAAGTTTTCGCAAAGATAACTCAGGCATGGGGACAGCCAGACATAGATCTCTTTGCTACCCACAGAAATTACCAACTGAAAAAAATTTGCTCAAGGACTTATCACCCGCAGGCCTGGAAAGTGGACGCACTTTCCTTCAATTGGACAACATTGACAGTCTATGCCTTTCCGCCTCTCCCTCTGCTGCCCAAAGTTCTACTAAAAGCCAGAGCAGAGAGGCCGAAAATGATTCTCATTGCTCCAGACTGGCCAAGACAACACTGGTATCCACTCCTGAAGAGCCTGACGCATTCCCCACCATGGATCCTACCTCTAGTACCTCTTTTGTTGTCCCAGCACAACTTCAGAACTATTCACAGCCAGCTCAAAACCCTAAATCTAGCCGCATGGAGAATCCCTTGATTTCACAACAGACCCTCCTTTCCAAGGCGTTACAGGATGTCATCTTGGAGGCCAGAAGACCTTCTACTAGAAAAGCCTACTCTGCCAAATGGAAGCGGTTTTGTGCCTGGAATCAGAAAAAGGGCCAGAATCCTTGGGTAATAAACATACTTCAAATATTACACTACCTAGCTGAGATGTTAAACAGTGGACTTTCCTTCTCCTCCATCAAAATCCATGCTTCAGCCATTTCTGCACAATACAACACAGATCCTCCTTTATTCTCTCATCCTCTCTTAAGACAGTTCCCCTCAGAGGGGCTAAGAATATAAAACCCCCAAGGAAACCACCAGTCCCTGCTTGGGACCTCAACTTCATATTGGAAAAACTGACCCTTCCTCCATTTGAGCCAGCTGCTTCAACAGAACTACAATATTTGTCATGGAAAACAGCCTTCCTTCTGGCTATCACCTCAGCACGCAGGGTTTCGGAACTACAGGCCCTCATGGCTGTGCAGCCTTTCATCATTTTCCATCAGGACAGAGTTTCTTTACGAACCAACCCTACCTTTATGCCAAAGGTAGTATCAAGTGTAGCCTTGAATCAGACTATCCACTTACCTACCTTTTACCCTAACCCACAAAACAAAGGGGGAAAGGCTACTGCATTCCTTGGACATTCACAGACAACTACATTATTATTTGGACAGGACAAAGCCATTCAGGAAATCCGAGCAACTCTGTGTCGTATGCTACAGGTGCTCAGGGAAAAGCTATCTCCAAACAATCTCAAAATGGATAGCCCACTGCATACCCTTTTGTTACTCATTTCATGGAAAAGCTGTCCCATCTAACATCAGGTCCCATTCCACAAGGGCCACAACTACCTCTGCAGCTTTCCTCAGGGGGGTTCCTACCAAGGACATTTTGGAAGCAGCCACTTGGAGTTCAGTGCACACTTTCTCCAAACACTATCACCTTCCACTTTACTCAAAATCTAGAGCGGGATTTGCCACCGCTGTCTTGCAGGGCATCCTTGCCTCTCCTAGTTCCACTTAGTGCCTGCCACCCCTACTTAGCTTTGGGATTCTACCCATCTGTTATGACTGCAGCTGTATGCACGATGAACATAGTACAGTTTTGTACCTACCATAAATGTAGATCTTCGAGTGCTCATACAGCTGCAGTCCAGGTTTCCCTCCCTCCATCCCCTCTTAGGACAGGCCTTATGACTAACACCTTCTCATACAACCTATTTGGGGTATTCTTTATGGTGTATTTGCTTGCAACTACTGTTTTTTGATTATTCTATATTGCATGATTACATGAGTTTGTTTTGCCTTCCTTCTGGGGGCACCTGACATCTGGGGCAAGAAAAACTGAAGAAGATGGCATCGGCTGGCTCTTTTATACCCCTGCCGCACTGATGTCAGGGAAGAAGCGACGACAACCGACGCCGGACCTAGACTTCGGAATTCGGCCGACCGAGGACCTGCCTGACGGCAGGATAACCCATTTGTTATGACTGCAGCTGTATGAGCACTCGAACATCTACATTTATGGTAGGTACAAAACTGTACTTTTTGATTCCTTGGAGGCCTCTTGTAGGGCCACCGTTACTGGATCTGTGATTAGAAGGCATGCCTGGCTCAAGGAGCAAAACCTGCCTGATCATGTTAAAGCTAAATTGTTGGATGCCCCTTTGCAGCATGATACTCTGTTTGGTAATAAAGCAGAAGAGGTTTTAAAGAAAATGGAAGACAAAGCTAAATCTATGCAAACTGTAAAAGATTTCTTGCAAGTTCAGCCACCCAGGTTTAGTAGGCACTGGCCCACTAAAAATTGGCCCTTTCCTGTGTCCAACAGAGTCACTCAGGGCAAACCCAGATGCTCAAAAGGCTCCAGATATCAATCACAGGGTTCTTACAGGTCAAAGCAGTGGGGTGCCTCCACCTCCAAATCTGGAGGAAACAAAGCGCACAACCCCTACAGTAAGCAGTCTCAATGACTTTCCTCTACCATCTCCAAGCACTTATCTTTTGGCAGCCCCCTTGGGGGGGGGGGGGGACTAGCACTTCATGCTCAAAATTGGCAGTTAATTACCCAGGACAAGTGGGTATTAAACATAGTATCCCAGGGTACAGATTTCATTTCCATATTTTGCCAGTTCCAAACGGATGGCCGGATCTGCCACAAAACCAGTGGGCTGAGGCCCAGAAACAAGTGGTGTCCCTCATGGATATGGGGGCTATTCAGCTGGTACCAGAAAAGGAAAAAGGGCAAGGATTTTATTCAAGACTTTTCCTGGTACCCAGAAAAGGCAATTCATGGCGTCCAGTATTGGACTTGTCGATTCTGAACAGGTTCCTGGACATTCCAAAATTCAAAATGCTGACGTTACAACAGCTACTGTCTATGCTTGGCAAGAATGCTTGGTTAGTAACTCGAGGCATACCTGCATATCCCAATAAAGAGGATCATGCAGAAGATACCTCCGTTTCAAAGCAGGTTTTTTTGCATTGCCAATTCTCTGCACTGCCCTTTGGCTTATCTACTGTGCCCAGGGTCTTTACAAAGTGCCTGCACCAGCAATTGCATTCTGCAGACAAATAAACATTCAAATTTATCCTTATCTGGACGATTGTCTCATTCAAGCAGAGGGTAAGGACACTCTTCTTCAACATCAGGGGTTTGTAAAAAGACTTCTAGCATGCCTAGGGTACACCATAAACGAAAATAAATCACAACTGGTACCCTCTCAAATAATTACATTCCTGGGTGCAAGCTTGAATACAACTGCCCAGATGGCTTACCTCACGCCAGACAAACAAAGGCAATTGGCAACATACTTCAAACAAATGGCAACAAAAACCCAGTTATCTGCAAGACAAATTCTGCATGCTTTGGGGTTCATGGCATCCTGCCTTCTACTAATTTCATATGCGAGACTGCATGAGGAAACTTCAGTGGTACCTGAAAAGTTTATGGAGTCAACATTGTCACAGCCTGGAAACAATGATTCCTCTCATTCCCTGCCTTCAACAGGAGTTTCTTGGGTGGACAGAGACATGTCACCAAAACAAGGGACTGTTATTCACTCTACCCCCTGCCACCCAAACCCTAACTGCAGACGCATCAGACTATGCTTGGGTGGCCCACCTGGCAGGGAGATGCATTCAGGGCAAATGGAGCCCAAACCAAATGCATCTGCATATCAATCGGAAAGAAATGCTAGCTGTTCAGAATGCTCTGACAGCCTTCAAGGACTTAACTTCATCCAGGACAACTACTGATAAGAAGGACAACACCACAGTTGTGGTACATAAACAAGTAGGGGGGTACACATTCCAACCCCCTTTGCAGACTGGACATGGCCTTGTGGAACACGTCCTTGATTACCAAATACATCTTCAAGCTCAATTTCTGCCAGGAAAGCAAAATATTCTTGCAGATGACCTAAGCAGAAATGGACCCGCATGAATGAAAACTGGATCCGCAAATCTTCAGCATGTTAACACAGAAGTGGGGGAGCCCAGACATAGTTTTGGGGAGAGGCAAATAGATCTAGCAGTTGGACAAATTCTGCACAAGAACTTGTCACAAAAAAGCATGGAAAGTGGATGCTCCATCCTTCAGCTGGAAAAACCTATCAGTCTATGCCTTTCCCCCTCTGTCTGTACTCTCCAAGGTCTTACTGAAAGACAGGAAAAACTAAAAATGATCCTAATTGCTCCGGACTAGCCTTGCCAGCACTGGTACCCACTTCTAAGGAATATGTCACACCTTCCTCTGTGGTACTTGCCTCAAACACCTCATCTACTGTCTCAGCAGAACTAACAAATTCTGCACACTCTCCTCCAAACTCTGAATCTTGCAGTATGGCTCATCAACTAATTATTCAAACCACATCTCTCAGTAAACCTGTGATGGGTGTCATTTTGGAAGCCAGAAGGCCTAGTACTAGAAAATCTTATGCTGACCAAAGGAAGAGATTCTGTGCTTGCAACCAAGCACAAGGAATAGAAACAGCAAAGCCCAATATTCCTCAGATTTTACAATACTTAACTGAGATGTTTGACAAGGGCCTATCTTTTTGTTCAATAAAAATCCATGCCTCTGCCATCTTGGCTCATTACAACACAGAGCCTCCCATCTTTTCTCATCTACTGCTTAAACAGTATCTCAGAGGGGACAAAAATTTAAGGCCTCCCAGGAGAACACAAACTCCTGCATGGGACCTCAATTTTGTGCTGGAAAAACTCACCCTGCCTCCTTTTGAACCAGCAGCTACTGCGGATATAAAATTTCTAACTTGGAAGACCGCTTTTCTTTTGCCAGTCACTTCAGCAAGAAGGGTTTCAGAACTACAGCCTCTCTTGAAGTGGAGCCTTTCATTATATTTTTACCCGGACAGGGTGGCCCTTAGGACCAATCCTTTTATGTCTAAGGTGGTATCCAGTATGGCTCTTAACCAGACCATTCACCTGCCAACATTTTTCCCAAATCCACAGAACAAGGGGGAGCGGATTCTGCATTCATTGGATGTACACAGACAACTAAGATTCTACTAAATAGGACAAAATCTCTAAGAAAGTCTGAGCAACTGCTGGTAGCATTTGCTGCAGGATCAGAGGGGAAGGCTATATCAAAGCAGACTATTTCTAAATGGATAAGCCACTGCATTCATTCCTGCTATTTGCACCATGGTAAACCTGTGCCCAAGGGGATCAGATCTCATTCCACCAGGGCTGCCTCTACTTCAGCAGCTTTTCTCAGAGGGGTCCCAACCAAAGGCATTCTAGAAGCTGCTACTTGGAGCTCTGTTCATACTTTCACAAAGCATTGTCATTTACCTCTCTTCTCTAAATCCAGGGCAGGCTTTGCCACTGCAGTCCTGCAGAGCCTTATAGCTGCTCCTAATGCTGTTTAGCTCCATCATCCCATCCATAGCTTTGGGACTCTACCCAAATGTAATGACTGCAACAGTGAAACACGAAGAACTTAGTACAGTTGTGTAAACTTACCATAAATGTAGATGTTAGTGTATTCACTGTTGCAGTCAGGGTTACCCACCCACCACCCCCCATTCTATATCTTTTCTTTCCTTCACTATACTCAAAAGCCTTTGTTGTGTATTTGCTTTTAGTTGAAGGTAAATTTTATGATGTTCTTTGTCTTCCATTGCTGCAGTCCTTACTATTGGGTATAGTCCGCGTCCAGTCGGCCCGAATACCAGAGTATAAGGCTGACGTCGGTCAGGGCGCATTAGACTGACGTCAGTACGTCAGGGTACTAATGCGCATGACCGACGTCATATCCTCAGTCTTTTTTGCCGCATGGTCCGATGCAGAAGCAGTTTTGCGAGTGCAGGTTGGCGTTCTGAAATATTTCCGAAACCGGAGTTTCAGACCGAAACAGAGTTGGCTAAGTACCCCGTTGGGGAACATTTTGGTTTTTTCTTGCCTCAGTATTTTACCGGATGTCAGAAAAAGTGAATAACTGTATTTCTTGTGGGAAACAGATACCTCATAGGGATTACCATACTTTGTGTATACCTTGTTTAGGGCCTGAGCACGACGTTGTTGGTTGCCGCTCTTGTGCTAGGTTTAACAAACGCACTATTAAGAGGAGGTTAGACTGTGCCAGGTTAGTGTTTGGGAAGCGTTGCAATTATAAAATGCCGTCGGATGCTCCGCGCCGCTTCAAGAAGCGCAAGGACAAAACAGTGAAGCCTAGGGTTGATGAACCGGCAGTCCCGGACGTCGGTTCTTTAGAAAACTCAGTGGAGCCAGAGGTTTTGCCAGGAGTTTCCATGGAGTCTCAGGCAGAAACTTTACTGTTACAGGATGTGCCTTCTCAGGAGGTAGGCCAGGCTGAGGGGCTTCTCAGGTAACTGTTCTTCCCTCTCTTCCCAAGGTAGTTAGAGCCTCTCCTTCTGTTGCCAAAACTTCTTTGAGAGGTAGGCCTAGTTCAGCTTCAGTGGGGGCTTCTCCTAGCATTTCGGGTTCTGTACCTAAGAAACATATGCTTAAAATGGCAGAAGATTTGATTACTATGATTAGAGGTTCTATGCCCCGCCTGATAAGAGGCCTAGGGTGGAACCGAGTTTGATAGTTTTGAACAGTGTTCAGAGGCTTCAGAGTCTTCTGGAAGACTTGCAGGAGTATCCTACTTATTCTGATTCTGATGTGGATGATTCCACTCCAACAGCTTCTCCTCCTGAGGATTTCTCATTTTCAGAGACTCTGCATTCCATGAGGGAGCACTTTAAATGGGAAGGCCAGGATTACTCTGATTCAGGAAAAGGCTTAGGGAATTCTTGTTTTTGCCACAGCATAGGCCCTTAGCTATTCCTCCTGTGTTGAATGTGGTGGAAGATGTTTTTGCAGAGGCTTCCCTGAATCCTGACTCTTTGCCTCCTGCTCCTGTTAAGCCTGATAGGTATTATAGGGTGCCCGAAGCTCATAAGTATTTGTTTAAGAGTCCTAGGGGACCCAGAAACTATTTCTCAAGGGCCTAAAGGTGTTAAGGCTTCTGTGGTTAAAAATCCTGTTCCCACTGATAAAGAGGCAAGGGCCTTGGATAGGTGGGGAAAGAAAGTGTATACTTCTTCCACTCTAGCCATGAGGCGTTGAATTGTCAGTTTCACATGCTAAAATATCAGAATTATCTCCTTTCACAATTAAAATCTAAGGTGGATGCTTTGGCGGAAGGTATTGAGTGTAAAGAGTTGCTGGACTTGGTTCATGTGTCTGAGCAAGTGGGTAAGCATTCTTTGCAATGTGGTTTTGATGCTGTACAGGCCTCCTCGAGGGTGGCTGCTACTAGTTCTGTTCTTCGCAGGCATGCCTGGTTGAAGGATCAGAATTTAGCTGAGCATGTTAAGACAAGGATTTTGGATGCTCCTTTACAGTCTGATGTGTTGTTTGGATCGCCTGTGGAAGCAGTTTTGAAGAAAATGGAGGACAAAGCTAAGTCTATGCAAACTGTTAAAGATTTTTTGCAGGTGCAGCCACCGAAGTTTAGTAGAAATTGGCCTGCTAAGGGGTGGACATATCCTGCTTATGATTCCCAGTCTAGGGGTAGGTCTAGACGTGGTAGGGGCAGGGCTCAAGGTTCTTTTAGGCCTAGAACAGGAGTTCACCTGCTCAGACTTCTGGTGAGGGCAGGGGTCAGTCCTTTCGTAAACAGACCCAATGACCTGTCTTTTCAGCTGCCAGTAGATTTTCGTCTGGCAGCTCCTTTGGGAGGAAGACTGTCTCTTTTCAAAGAAAATTGGGATTTAATTACTCAAGACAAATGGGTGTTGGATATCATTCACCACGGTTACAGATTTTATTTCCATACAATGCCCCTTTCAAAGGCATGCCAGACGTTCCTCCTCCACAAAGAAAGGAGGCTCACAAGCAAGTTTCTCAGTTACTCCAGATGGGGGCCATTCAGCCAGTCCCTGTCTCAGAAAGGGGCCTAGGATTTTATTCTCGCCTGTTCCTAGTACCAAAGAAGGGGAACACGTGGAGACCAATTTTGGATTTATCTCTCCTCAACACTTTTCTGGACATTCCCAAGTTCAAGATGTTGACGTTACAACAACTTTTACCTCTGCTGGGCAAAGATCACTGGATGGTAACTTTAGATCTCAAGGAAGCTTACCTTCATGTGCCTATCTGGCTAAGTTGCAGGAAGTATCTGCGGTTTCGAGCTGGAAATTCTCATTATCAGTTCTCTGCATTGCCCTTTGGCTTATCTACTGCGCCCAGAGTATTCACAAAGGTTCTGGCTCCAGTGATAGCTTACTTCAGGCTTCAAGGAATTCAAATCTATCCTTACTTGGACGACTGCCTGATTCTGGCTCAAGAAAAGGAAGACCTTCTACAGCATCTGGAATATGTTATAGCAGTGCTAAGATGCCTAGGGTATTCTGTGAACGAAATAAAGTCCAGTCTAGTACCCTCTCAAGACATGTGCTTTCTGGGTGTGAGACTGAATACAGCAGCCCAGATGGCCTTTTAACCCGGACAAACAAAAGAGTCTGTCACTTTACTTCCATCAACTATCTCATCAGTCCGTGCTGACTGCAAGGACAGTCCTTCAAGCATTAGGGTTCATGGCATCTTGTATTCTGGTGCTTCCCAATGCCAAACTGCATATGAGGAAGCTACAATGGTATCTCAAAAATGTATGGACACAGCACTGCCAGGATTTGGACACTGTCATTCAAATAATACCTTGCCTTCAAAAGAATTCTTGTGGTGGGCTCAGGAATGTCACCTAAACAAGGGACTCTCTGTGACCCGGCCAGAGGCAAGTCAGATTTTAACGACAGATGCCTCGGACTTTGCTTGGGAGCTCATCTAAATGGAAAGTGGATACAAGACAAGTGGCCTGCCAGACTACAGCATCTACATATCAACATGAAGGAGATGTTAGCAGTCCAGTTTGCATTAATGGCTTTCAAGGAGTTCCTTCTTCCAGGGCAGGTGTTGATTCTAACAGACAACACAACTGTCATGTGGTACATCAACAAGCAAGGGGAACACATTCTTATCCTCTATGCAGGCAAGCAATGATTTTATGGGAGACTGCGCTAAGCTTGCAACTAACTCTTCAGGCAAGGTTTCTGCCAGGAGCACAGAACTCCTTAGCAGATGTGTTAAGCAGACGAATCATGGATCCCCACGAGTGGAAACTGGATCTTCATGTATTTCAGAAATTGACAGTGTCATGGGGAACTCCAGACATAGATCTGTTCGCTTCTCCACTAAACCACCAGCTGCCAAAGTATGGCACAAAGGGGTTTCATCACACAGCTTGGAAAGTGGATGCTCTGTCTTTCAGTTGGAAAAACCTTCATGTGTATGCCTTTCCACCTCTGCCTCTTCTTCCAAAGGTACTATTAAAGGTCAGACAAGACAGGCCAAGGATGATTTTGATAGCTCCAGATTGGCCTCTGCAACATTGGTACCCACTACTCCGGAGTCTGGTAAAGAAGCCTCCATGGCCTTTACCTCTGATTCCTCATCTGTTATCTCAGAAGGACGGTCATCTGCTCAATGTCAAGCTTCATTCTCTTCATCTAACAGCCTGGCATATTCTGTGTTGAAACACAGCAGGTCTCAACTTCCTCAACAAGTTTTAAATGTGATTATGGAAGCTAGAAGACCTAGTACAAGGAGAGTGTACGCAGAAAAATGGAAGAGATTTTTATTTTGGAGTACAGCAAAGAATTTGGAGATTTCTGAGCCTAATTTGAGTGTGGCTCTTCAATATCTTACTGAGTTATTGGACAGAGGTTTGTCCTTCTCTTCCATTAAGATTCATGCTGCAGCAATTTCAGCTCACTATGATTGTGACCCACCTTTGTTTTCATCCTTTGTTCAAGCAGTTTCTTAGAGGGGCAAAGAATATAAGACCCCCACGTAGAGCTCCTACTCCTGCTTGGGATCTCAATTTTGTGTTGGAAAAACTTACTCTACAACCTTTTGAGCCTGCAGCTACTGCTGAATTGAAATACTTGTCATGGAAGACTGCTTTTCTGTTGGCTATTACTTCTGCAAGAAGGGTGTCCGAGTTGCAGGCCCTTATGGCAGTAGAGCCCTTTTTGATTTTCCATAAGGATAGGGTATCATTACGTACTAATCCTTCCTTTATGCCTAAAGTGGTTTCTAGTGTGGCTTTGAACCAAACTATTCATTTGCCTACTTTTTATGCAGATCCCCAAAATAAAGGGGAAAAGATTTTGCACACTTTAGATGTACACAGGCAATTGCGTTATTATTTAAGCAGGACTAAGGATTTTAGGCAGTCTCAGCAGTTGTTTCTTTCTTTTGCTTTGAGTTCACAGGGCAAGCCTGTGTCAAAACAAACTATTTCTAGGTGGATTGGCTTTTGCATTGCATTTTGTTATTCCCATCATGGCAAGGAGATTCCAGCTGGGATTAGGCCTCATTCCACTAGGGCTACTGCCACTTCAACAGCATTTCTAAGAGGTGGCAACTAAGGATATTTTGGAAGCAGCTACTTGGAGTTCAGTGCATACTTTCTCTAAGCATTATCACCTTCCTATCTACTCTAAGTCTAGGGCTGGTTTTGCCACAGCTGTTTTGCAAGGCATGTTGTCAGCTCCTACATCTTTATGATTTGCCAGCCTCCCTTACCTCTGCTTTGGGATTCTACCCAATAGTAAGGACTGCAGCAATGGAAGGCGAAGAACATAGTACAGTTTTGTAGCTAACATAAATGTAGATATTCGAGGATTCCATTGCTGCAGGCCAATCCTCCCTCCTTCCCTCTGTGTTTAGGGGTGGTTGTGTAGGTGAGTTTACATGCTTATATTTTTGTATATATTCTTGTATATATTGTACATGTTTTTGGTGCAGGTATTTTGGGACTTGTCTTTTTAGGGTCTTCTGACATCTGGGGCAAGAAAAGACTGAGGATATGACGTCGGTCATGCGCATTAGTACCCTGACGTACTGACGTCAGTCTAATGCGCCCTGACCGACGTCAGCCTTATACTCTGGTATTCGGGCCGACTGGACGTGGACTATACCCAATAGTAAGGACTGCAGCAATGGAATCCTCGAACATCTACATTTATGGTAGGTACAAAACTGTACTTTTCTAAGGTGCATTTATATATTTACAGTTTATTTATATATATTTTTTGCTCCCCATTTGGGGGACACCTGACATCTGGGGCAAGAAAAACTGATTAAAATGGTGTCGGCTGCATGTTTTATACCCCTTACGTAAGAGGAGACAGCAACTGACGCAGGACCCAAGACTTTGTTACTCAGGCTGACTGAGGGCAACCTGCCAGCAGATTACCCAAATGTAATGACTGCAACAGTGAATACACTCTAACATCTACATTTATGGTAAGTGTACACAAATATACTTTTCTATCCTGGAAGACTGCTTTCCTTTTAGCTATTACTTCAGCTAGAAGGGTATCTGAGCTGCAAGCCTTAATGGCAGTAGAACCTTTCATTGTTTTTCACTCAAATCGGGTTTGTCTGAGAACTAATCCCTCCTTTATGCCTAAGGTAGTTTCCAGTTTAACCCTTAACCAGTTTATTCACCTGCCTACATTTTTCAACAATCCCCAAAATAAAGGGGAAAGGAATCTGCACTCTCTTGATGTGCATAGACAGCTGAGATTTTACTTAAGACTAAATCTTTTCGAAAATCTGACAGTTATTGGTTTAGTTTTGCTCCTGGGGCTCAGGGTAAAGCTATTTCAAAACAAACCATCTCCACATGGATTGCTGATTGTGTTCACTTTTGTTACCTGCAGCATGGGAAGGTTCCCCCTCAGGGTATTAGGACCCATTCTACTAGAGCAGCCTCTACCTCTGCAGCCTTTCTGAGAGGTATGCCTTCTAAGGACATTCTAGAAGCAGCTACTTGATGATCTGTCCATACTTTCACAAAGCATTACAATCTACATTTGTTTTCTAAATCCAGGGCTGGTTTTGCCTCTGCAGTTTTGCAGGGCCTCCTTACCAACCCATAATCTGTGATCTTTCCTCCCCCCTTTGTCTTCTTACTGGGCTTTGGGAATCGACCCATATGTGAGGACTGCAAAAGTGAAACACTAAGAACATAGTATAGTTGTGTACACTTACCATAAATGTAGATGTTAGAGTGTATTCACTGTTGCAGTCCTGGTTTCCCACCCTCCATTCCCCCTTTTTTTCCCTAAGGCACAGACTATAGATTTTTATTTTTTGAATGACTTGTCCAGGGTGCTACCATTCCTGGGTTAGCCTATTTTTGGGGGCTCCTGATAGTTAAGGCAAGAAAAACTGAGGAAATGGCGTCAGCTGCCTCTTTTTTTTATACTTGACGTACTGACATCAGTTTTACAGCCAGCGGCATCCGACATCATATACCAAGGACTCTGGTATTTGAGCCGACTGAGGACTACCGGGAACCGGATATCCCATTTGTGAGGACTACAGTGAATACACTCTTAACATCTACATTTATGGTAAGTGTACACAACAGTACTTTTTATATACAGGTCAGGCATATTTTTATATAGGAGAGGTGGTGGACAATAGTAAAGAGCTGAATGAATTTATGTGGGAGGGAGGAAAGAGGGCAAGAGTCAAGTGGGGTAAGTTAATCCTTCCAATAGAACACTGTGGTTTTGGATTACCAGATGTGATGGATATTTTAGAGCTGCACAGTTGAGGCTCATATACATAACACAAGCAGAAGGTTGTAATTCAAAGTATAAAGGGATGATAATAAAGGGAGCAGGGTTCAAGTAATGAGTGTGATTTTGGATTCTGATTTAAGGAGCATAATAAGCATCATACATAATATTATATTCATAAAGCTGCATAAAGTGTTTTAAGAATTAAGACAATGCAGGACTGGAGAAAACATTTGTCAGTAGGGATGACTACAAGTTGGGGTACAGAAAATAGTTGAGGGAGCTGGAATTTACTGGAGAAAACTGGCAAACTAATTAAGGTATTGGGAGTAAATAACTAGAGGGAAATGTATTAGAGTGGGATGAGGCCAAGAGGAAGTCTGGACCTCAGGCAAGAGACTACCTTTAGTGTCAGGAATTCATATCAGAGTATTGGCACAGAAATTGAGAGTGAAGAGTCTTAAGTGAAAGAACCTACTCTGGTAGACTTTTTAGTCGAATCTGGAGTAGAAGCTGCTGTTGAAAAGGGAAAATTGGGCATAAACAATACTGCATGATAGCTATAATAATCAGAGGAGGTTGGAAAAGATTGAGAAGAGGGTCTGGAAAAATAATTCCTAAGGCAACAGTGGGAGAACATATGCATGTTTCTCAAGTATTCATCAAAGTTCAGAAGGCTTAGGATTCTTTATTAGAGGTGTTTGCATAGATATTTTTATACCTCAAGCAGACTTCAGAGATTTCCTCCAGTAGATAGCAATGTTGGAGAAGAGGTAACTGGGAGCATGTTTTTGTGAGTGTAATGAGCTGACATATTTTAGGAATTCCCTACAGAGTACTTCAGTATTGGAGAAGCAAATGTCTGTAACTAAGGTTATTCTTTTGACCTAAACATACTAAGGCCTTATTAAGTTTGCTGCCAAAAAGCAATTACTAGAAAATGGAAATAAAAATCTAAACAAACTGTATTTGAAGTATTGGATGTAGTAAAACAGAGGTGAAAATGGAAGAAGCAAATAAATAAACTGAGTTTGAGAAATTACATGCAGAATAATGTTCAGAAGGAGTGAGGTTTAAGGGAAAGCAGCAATTAAATGATTTATGTAATTCTGGACTGAAAAGTGTTACAAAGAAGTGTGATATGTGTAAATGGAAACAATGTTAAATTTGGTTTGTTATACTGTACATGTATCTACATATTAAGTGATAATTTAGGTAAGGTGTTTAAAAAAAAAAAAAAAGGCGGAGGGATACTCCATTCTCTGGATGTACACAGAAAACTATGATTCTAGCTCCACATGTCAAATTGTCCACAGACAGATCAGACCAGCTTTTGGTGGCCTTTGCAGAAAGCAAGACATCTTTTTATTTCAGAATGTAAACTGTATCTCCTTTTGTTACTCCTAGCATGGTAAGCAGCTCCCAGGCAGGGTTAGAGCCATACAGATGGAGCAAAAGCCATCACCACCTCATTTATTCAGACCTTAATATAACAAGCCACCTGGTTGTCTATACATACCTTCACCAAGCTCTACCACCTTGGAGCCATTTCTAGGGTTAGAGCAATGTTTACCTCTACTACCCTGTAGTGCCTGCTGTTCCTGGAAAAACTTTGTAACCTCTCCAATAAGATAGTTTGGGAATTTTCCAAGACTCAGTATTCAACATTGACTGTGATCAAAATAATGTAGTTGTTTAGGTGACATTCCGTGTTATAGATGTTTGAGTAGGTCACTGTTGCTGTACCCTTTCCCACCCTCCTTCCCCCATCTCATCTTTCTCTAACCTAGGGTTGAAGTACGTTCCCCACTTTCCACTTATCCCCTGTAGCCACTTTCTCCCCTACTCTTTTAGCCCAGGGTTTCTAGCTGTCATTTGGGCAGGTTGTACTCTGCCTGAGCGCCATCACATTCCAAGGAACTCTGACAAAGTAGCCCTAATTAACGTGTATGCAGAAGCAAAGTATATGCACAATAAGGATGTTATAGGCCCTTATGGTGACATGGGTGCTCACAGCAGCCTGCAGAGGCATTTACAGAGCCTGGAGAGATAACTATCCCAGCCGAGTGTAGCCTCCCAGACATCTGAAATGCGCAGGTGAAAGCTGCTCTCTCTAAAGCTAAAAACACAGCATCAATGGGACCGGATGGTGTCCCCGGCTGTGTGCTACACGAGCTAAATGAGGAATTAAACCCGCACATAAGGCAGCTGTTTAATCTCAGCCTTACCACAGGATACGTGCCCAAGGAGTGGCGTACGGCAACTGTGGTCCCACTCCACAAAGGCGGCTAGTCTGCAAAGCTATGGAGAGGATCATAATGGAGCTCATAAACAAAGATATAGGGGACTTGCAGACATTGGACCCGACCCAGTTTGGCTTTGTCAAAGGAAGATCATGCCTTTTGAACTTGGTCGACTTCTTCGAAACAGTCACCAAGGCCATTGATGAGGGAAAGGCAGTCCATACAGCCTACCTTGACCTTGCAAAGGCTTTCGACACAATACCCCACTCGGGTATTGTAGAAAAACTTACCAGCTTAAATGTAAACCCATATGTCACAAGATGGGTTGCAAACTGGCTTAAGGACAGAACCCACAGGGTTAGAGTTGCTGGCGCTGTGTCAGACTCCAAGCCGGTCACAAGTGGTGTCCCACAGGGCTCTGTCCTTGGCCCCCTATTGTTTGGCATCTACTTCTCAGAAGTACAGGCCAACATGGGAGGACTTTGGCTGACAAAGTTTGCAGACGACTGCAAACTGGGCGCCATAGTGGAAAGTGCATCGGACACGGATATCCTTCAGAAGTGACTCACGGAAACAGATAGCTGGTGCCAGAGTCATGGCCTGAAGTTAAACGCCAAAAAATGTATAGTCATACCCTTCGGGAAAAACAAGGTAACCCCAAGCTACCATATAGGTGGCAATCCACTAAGCACAGAATTGGTTATCAGGGACATGGGGACCCAGGTTGACAGTGGCCTTTCTTTTGACACTCACGTTGCTAAAGTGGTTCGAAAGACCTTCTACATTGCCCACCTGATCATGAAGGGATTCACATCCAGATCTAGTGAGGTCATTGTTCCCCTGTACTCTTCACTTATCAGACCAATGATCGAGTACAATGCCCCATTCGGGATGCATCTCACCCGACATCTGCAGCAATTGGAGAGACCCCAAAAGTTCCTCACCAAAAGGATAAAGGGACTCCAAAATCTGTCATATGCTGCCAGATTGAAGAAACTCCAGCTCTATTCAGTCGCATACCGTCTGCTCAGAGGTGACATGTGCCTGACATACAAGGCCATGTCCAACCCGGAATTAATGGACATGCTCCACCTAAAAAAATCCAAATCCACCAAAACCACTAGAGCAAGCGACTTAAACCTTAGCACGGATATAAATAGGACGTGCTGGAGGGATAGATTTATCACTCAGAGACTCCCTATGCTGTGGAATAAAATCCTGGTCCATGTGAGGCAGAGCACCTCGCTGACTCTGTTCAAGAGAAATCTAGACCTGTGGATGGGAGATCGTAGGTTTACCCCGGGAATCATCTCTGTGTCACTGCTGGACAGAGGCACAACAAACTAATGGGCACAGTATTTTTTCATATAAGGGGTGGCGTAAGCCACAAAAATTTGGGCTAGGCTTATAAATGCCTTAGGGCAGATAGCCTAGTATAAACCTATGAACCTATGAAACCTATAATTGAGAATGCCATCATTGCAAGCATAAGCCCCAGACATGGGTAAATACTGCGAAAGGACACAGATAATCTCTGTGGCTGCCTGTACACTGGCTTCCTCATGTCAGCTGTCTTCTGAAGACTCCCCTGGTGGCAGGCAAACTGGGCAAAAGACCATCAGAAAAGAGACTGATGTAGATAGGCACAGAAAAATGCACCTAGAAAAATGCATATTAAAACGTCTTCAAGGCCTATTCTTTAAGAGCAATAATGACTTCACTTTCATTTTTCAGTACGACATGCAGTGTAGACTGGATTCTGTGTCCCAGATCAGAAATATTTTGCTGCTTTGGTTATAAAAGTGGTGCCTCAAATTGCTATGTGGTTTTATTTATACCCATGCAAAACAGTCAGGACTGGATGTTGAAATACTGTATTACAGTTGTGTGAGGTGTGTACGTTTGTCTCATGAATGTGTTGATGACACCTTAACTGTATGTCATACGTGTCTGTTTCTTCAGTAGTTCTAGTGCTTTGTATTGGAGAGAAACTGAATGTGGTGGTAGTGTATCGCCCAATTAAGGATGTATGAGGCTACCTTGACAGTATGGTGTACAAGCCCTTTTGCTAAGAAAGGCTCTAATTGCAGAAAAATATTGTGCAATGTCTGGGTTGTATGAGTGGCAATTGAGATCATTAATGCAAAGACTTGCCTTTGTTAGGTCACAGAAGTTTGGATTTTCCTCTTGCCTACTTCAGTGCATAACAACATAGAGGTAAAACGAGATGGCTGTAATGTTTTGTACCACAGCTTCATCTGTGCCCTTTGTTGAAATTCTGTCAGATTGTTTAACATGTTTACTGAAAGCTTTTCCATGAAGTGGTACAGGTGTATGAAATGCAACTCCCCTACCAAAAGGATCCTTTTCTGGGATTTTTTTGTTTCTGTCTCATTAATGTTATGGAGTGTGTCCTGATGGGCTGGGTTTCCAGTTCTGGCAGCTTTAGCGCAGTGGGTCAGCATTACATTTACATATATATTGTGTGACTTTTTACCCCTCCCAAAAAAGAGGTTTACCTTATTGCTACTCATGCTCAATATTATGTCCAAAGGGTAAAGAGACACAAAAAAAAAGGTTTGGTTATCTGTTAAGGTGAGTACCTCACAAAGCTGTTTGAACAGCTGCATTCTGTCAGAAGAGGTTGCAGTCAGGATTGGCCTGCCCTTTTTCCTTCACTTTCACTGTTCCTGTAAATAGGTTTTGTATTCAATGAACCCTTTCTTTTCAAGAGTGGGCAAGGTTTGTTAAAATGATAGCTATTCATTAATACCACTTGGAGGTTAACTTTGAAACCTATTTCTCCTCAGAGATGCAGTATTTAAATGTAATAAATTTGTTCTAAAAACAGAAAGATTCAATACTATAGTAATTTCATTCTAAGAACAACTAATCACTCTTGCATGTGTACCTGTAGTCTAATGAAATGCAGTTTTTTAGTTGTAGAGTTTTTTTTTGTTTAGATTGATTTCTTATTTTTGTTTGTAGGTAGTGGTAACAAACACCATTCCACATGAGGTTCAGAAACTCCAGTGTCCAAAAATCAAGACAGTTGATATCAGCATGATCCTTTCTGAGGCCATTCGCCGAATCCACAATGGAGAGTCCATGTCCTACCTCTTCCGAAACATTGGACTGGAAGACTGAAGGCATTATGCAAGGGCTGATATCAGAATGGCTGAAAAATATAAAAAGTTTAAAAATGAAAATAATCTGTTGTATGTTTTCACAAGGGGGCCAATATTTTTTTCAGGTATAATTAAGACTTGTAAATAGATGTTTTTTTGTTAAGAAGGGGTCAGTAAACTGGTAACAGAAGGGCAGCTTTAGATTTATTGTAAATGCACTGCATAGATTTGCACTCTGAGCAGGTTTCCTGTAAGGCATTCCTACCCTAGGCTTACTTACTGTTAGTGGAGTTAGAGCAAGTTATGAAGTCTTGAGCATATTTAAAAATATTCTGTGTGGTCAGTTATTTAAAAGTCTTATGGGTGGTATCAAGATTCCTCATTAATGGTTGTATGACTGGTATGTCTTCTATCTTCATTTTCCTCATTCAGAGATGTAAGCATCTGCCAGCGCGTGCTGAAAGCTTACTTAATCTGTTTGCCAAACAGTTGTTCTATGCTGCTCAACCATTCATATTTTGTTCCTGACATTCTTTTTGGAAGAATTCCCACATTAACATCCTAGAAAGTACAAGCCATCAGGGGTTCTGTCTACCATATCACAAACTACAGTCTGCAGTGCGACTGTTTTGTGGAAAGGCACCGTATGAATCACAGCCACAACTGCCAGCTGTTCAAAGCTACTTAAAGATGGAAGAGGGCAAAATCTAGGCTCCCCTCCTTTCTCACAAAAATGGTGGAGATTGAGGGTATCCAGTGCTGAAAGTCAGCAGGATTGTCCCTTGAGTGATTCCAGGCAAATGCTGCAGTACCATGGCATAGCTAGAAGGACGTGGAGGGCAAACATTGGTTACATTCATCTTTGAGAGGAAATCCATCCCTGAGTTGATTCGTTTTGTTAGAAGTACCCCTCAGCTTGTGAGAAATTGAATTACTACTTGTTGTCTGCCTTTACAGACATTAAGAGGCAATATGAGAGGCTCACAGCTGGCAACTGCCTTGGAGTTGGAGCGTTTCCTTGGATGTAATCACCACCCATTTGCTAGTCAGGCAGCAGTGTCTTACAATAACTGGTCTGCACCTTGCAAGAGACAACAGTACTTCGAACCTCACTGGCATATGGATGTACGTGGCAAGAACTGGTCTCAAGTCCCATGGCATGTGCTTGGTGGTGACCATTGTGACCAAAAACTCTATCTCCAGGTTCTCTCATGGTTACATGCTGGCCTGCTTGGCCCACTGTGAAGATATTCCACTAGGGCTCACAGATCAGTCCTTTTGTTCTGGATGTGCCCTGTTAAGGAGCATGGACTGATTACAATACCCAGCATAGGCCTGTACCATCTCTAAGCTAGCTTTGGTGCACACATCCATTGCATTAAATGTAAGGACAAAACCTTTCCTCTCCACTCTCCCATTTGGTGAAATCCTCAAGCCTTTGAAGTTCTTTCTGGACAGCCTGTGGCTCTCTTGCTTTATTTAGAAATACCTGAATGAAAATCTGTTGGGGGAAGGAGGAGCTGTGGGTTGTCCCTGTCAAGTATGCTTTTTTGTAGCCTGGAAGCATCAGACTACCACATAGATAAATGCCTGTGCAAGACCCGGCTGATGGGAGTGAGATCTTTTCTAAGCATGTTGTGATCCCTTCAGTCTACCACACATCCTAAAGATCATAGTTCATACCCAACTTACTGCCTGGTAAAGGCAGCTGGGGCCTTGGGTTGGGTGTGCAGCAGTGTTGCCTTCTGCCATGCTGGGGCTCATTTTCCATGATTATCTTTCCAGAATATGGTCTTCCCTTTTAAACTAAGCATCAAAAAGGCTTTGTTTTCTCTGGTTCTTGAGTCAAGAGCTTTACTATGGCTTCCTCAGTGGTTTTGTAAGAGGCTGACTACAATTTTGATAGTACTGTGATCAGGGAAACTGTCACTAGTTTGTGTCTTCATAAGATGACATGGTTTAGTTTCTTTGTTAAAATGTCCTTACTGGAGTCATCTTAGTTGCTTCTTTCTAGGGGTAGATACACGTTTGCCTTCTTTTCCTTTGAAAATTTTTAAGGAAGGAAAGGAGTGAGCTTCTTAACACTCTTGAAAGCCTTTACAACTCTCATCTGATCCTTGGATCATCCAGATCAGGACAAGCCCCAGGAAAGAAACTGGTTTACAAATCGAAAAGAACATCTAAATAGTGGGCACAATTACTTTTCTGTCTCGCTGTATTAAGCTTTTCACAAGAGAAACCCCACTAACCTTACAATTCAGGATTTGTGTATGTGTGTAGTGGGGGGGGGGGGGTTGGTATTCTAAGGGTGCACCTTGGCTTAAAGAGCCAGTACAAAGGAGACCAACACAGTCCCAGAAGGCCATATTTTTGAGCTTGTAGACTGTTCCTCAGAAAGAGCTCTGATTAAAAATTTAGATTTTTCTTAACAGGTCTTGAGACAGGACTAGGCTGTACTACTGAAATGGGCCGGAAAAGCTGTCCCACCTTTAGGACGAGGCTAATGTTCCTTCTCCTGCAGGGGGTAGGAGACTTGTATTCTACTTTAGAACTCACTGATTTCAAGAACATATGGTGTGCCGAGTTCCAGTTGTGACTGGTGCTGCAGGAAACATGGATTATGTCACTGAACATAATGATGCTTACTGCCTCATTTTCTGGAGCCTATGCAAGAGGGTTCTTTAGCAGTCAGTATTGAGGAGCACCATTTTAAATATGATGTTCATTCATTTGGACTTTTGCATCCAGAGTGTTTATCAAGGTACTAAGTCGTGATGAATGCCTTACAGGAGGAGAGCTTCCACACTTTTCTTCCCTGCATGACTGGTTTCTGATGGCCCTATCACTAACCTCCCTTAGTGTCCCTAGATTTTAGGTGTTCTCATGTCTACAAGCTGTGGTGCTTTTCAGAAAATGAAGGCAAATCTCTTGAGCCTCTTTCAAAGGGTTGTTTTCATGTGGAGGTAGTTAAGATGCTCCTCATTGTATGCTCTTCCTGCCTACAAAGAAGACCAGGAGGGCAAAACTTCGGCAGCCTGTGTGAAGAAGCAGTGGATGATTCTGCCTAAGACCCAGATTCATATCAGTTAGTGGAAACCACTAAAAATGAATATCAGAAATACAAAGGGGAAAAAAACACTACTACAGATATAAGTGAAAAGGTGATTTTTGTAGAAGTATAAGCACCCCCATGCATACCAGTGCCTTCATTTCTGAAATGTACTAAATCCTGCATCATATTCTCAGTACTTTGGTGTTTATGATATCAGAAGTTCTAGTTTTGTTTTTGTACTTGCCTTTACAGCAAGTTAAACACTACTCATAGTAAAGTATAACCTATTAATGCACTGAACTAATAAATCCCCATAACTAACAGTGCAAAACAACTCCAACTAAGTCATGGTTAAGTAAAATCATGACATTTATGACAATGTTTCAGTATTAATGATTCCTTTAAACTGAAAACCTCATGTTCCCTTGGGCATTGGTCTTCTTGCTCTTTTCGAGCGTTACATAAGCCATGTTCACAGTGCCTTCATACCTGATGATATAGGGGTTCAGTAGATTATCTGATGTCACTTCCTGCATTATCACCAGGTGCTCGGAGACCTACTGATATCTAAACTTTGTTGCCCTAGAGTGGTGGACAGTCCCCACTAAGTTTAATCTGCAGGTTCTTTACTGCAGCTGAACTAGATGAATGCCCTGATATATACCTTAGGTAGCCTATGTCAGCTCCTCTGTGGTTTAAGGAAAGTACTCCTCAGGCTAGGGATGAGACACAAATCATCTTTAACTGTACTGATTGCTTTGACAGCTCTGGAGGAGGAACTGATGCCCTTCCTAATCTAGTTATTCAGCCAGTCTCTTCACTAAACAGCAGAGCAACACATCATTGTACCCCTTTTGCAGAGAGGAAATGCAACTGTCAGTGGGATACTGACACACTTCATCATTCATATCCTGGAAGAAACTAACCTGCCAGCAAATTCCCCAAGAGAGTCTTCCAGTCCCCTGATGGAACTAAGGTCAGATTCTTGAGTGTAGTGGTCATTAGGTTTATTTACCGTATCTGGGATTTTCCTAGTTCTATACCTGCTACGAACCATTTAGTATAGACTATAACAAGTGTATACTATCCATATCAAGTTAATATGTGTATGTGGGGCGTCCTCAGTGATTGCTACTTTTCTGTTTGGTTGGAAGTGAATGTGGGGGGGGGGGCGTCCTTAGTGATTGCTGTTTTTCTTTTTGGTTGAACCCTCCATCCAGCGATCTGTTGTCAGCTTTTGTATGCATAGATGTATATTCTTGTGTAGTATTGATTTTATCTTTTGTTCTACAAATTTTACTTGCTGAGTGGATGAGGTGAACTGGTGGGTGCAGGAATTTGATACGTTCTCATAGATCACATGATGTCATGTCTGCATCATTAGGAGGCTTGTACATCCCCTGAGCTCAGGAATTGAAGAGAAGAGTAGAGCTGAAAGTACCTACTCCAGTTATACACCCATTGAAGAGAACTTCCTCACAGAACAACTTGTACAGTGAGTAAATTTATTTTTAGAAGGTTTATTGCTCTCTTGTTTTTGGATGTGCAGGTTTCAGACATGGTTGACTGTTCCCTGGCCCACTGACCTTTTGAGAGGATCAGGCAAGCTGCTGACACAGTAATTTATTTTTGAGTCTTGGCTCTTGTAAGAATGTGAATTTCACAAATAGAAAATGTCAGCTTTATTGACTTTGAGTTGTATAGCATTCAGTGTTTCCTATCCTGGCCATTCCAGGAGTTGCAGTTCAGACATGATGAGAGCAGATTGTTTCTGTTCTGTTCTGGCCTGCCTGTAACAGACTTCCTTCTTGCAGTCATTACTGTGCAAAAGGTATTGCATGTAAACTCTCCATCTCACTTTATCACTGTGTCCATTTAAACAAAGCACCATAGAAGCTGCTTTATACTTGTCATATGACCATATTATGTATTAATATATATATATATATATATATATATATATATATATATATCCACCATATTTTGTCCTTTTTTTATTCATTGTTACATTATCTATCATTTTGACTGAAAAGATTGAGCAAAACTATCCCTTTAACATTTGCTTTGCTTTAGTGTTTGCCAGACAGTCTCTGCTTTTTACCTTGAATTTCTATAGACATCCTTGGCCCCCATTTCATTAACTCCCTTGTGATCCTTTCTTTTAGCGTTTGACAGCAACAGTCCATTTCTCCATCTTTGTTGCCTTTAAACATTCATCCAATGTTGATTCATCCCACCCAACCCCTGTGTTTAGTGTTTCGGTTTGCGGGGCCATCACCTTGATGTAGATTTCTGTTTTGTCCAGTTGATATTCTAGACTAGAAATGCAGAATGATTGCTTAAACTCTGTTTACTATCCTCATGGTAACATTTTAACTACAGGATCCGTACTGTTCTTTATGTAGAGAGATTTGTAACTTTGTCTCCGAGAAAGCCCTTAGAACAGAGTTCTGCAACATATGACTCATTGACTCCCTTTTATGGTATGCAGTGAGTTATAATGTTTTGTCTACCCATCAACACTTGCCAAAACAAATCCGAACTTGTAAGGCAATTATGTAATTGCAGATAAGTATAGCTGTTCTTGTTAAAGTAATTTGCTTATCTCTGTCTTTCTGTCATACATCTTTCACATGTCATTGCATTCACTGAATCTCTCCGAGTATCTGGTTACTGAATGAAATAAAGCAATCTTGTCTTTTAGGTTGCTGACCTCTTCTGTAGAAGGGTAGTATAAAGTAATACTATTCTCTTGTTATCTTCGGCAAATCTGTCCAGTTTTCATTTGCTCATCAAGTTGCTATGTAAATGTTTTCGCTTCTTTTGTGCATTACTACTTTGCTGATTTAGGGTTTTGCATCATTACAATTTGCAGGATACAAATGACTGGCACTGGATAGTCATGACATTGCTTGCTTGTTCTACCACAGTCAGCGATCCTTTGAACATTAAGAGAAATTTGAAAGATCATAAGAATTTAAAAAAAAGTGGCAGAAAACACTTTTCTGCAGTTTGTAATGTCATTGTATATATATATTTTAATGACATGATGTTTGAGAGGATGGTTTTATTGAGCTGTACCACCGAGTGCGCACTCATTTCCATTATTTCAGATTGTTGAACATAATTTATTTTGTGCTGTCTGAGTAGAGTAATATAATGGTGAGATCATGTAAACAAAATCTTAGAGAATCAAGGTACAGTTTGAATGGTAAATCAGAAAAGCTATAACAGAATTTGTATAAGAGCATCTGTACTAGTCTCACTTAACATACGTCTTTTGTGTCCGCAAGTACTGGTACTGGATAAAAGGATCTCCTACACAGACTGGGGTTCTTTTTTTACTCCTTCCTAGATTGTTTTCCCTGGGGCGTCTCCTGTACACCTCAGTTCAAAGTGCTCTTATTCCTTGGGGTGTCTCCTGTACACCCCAGTTCAAAGTGCTCTTTTTCCTTCTGGGTCTCATTATATTAGTTTCTCACAATACCGCTTGCAGTACTTCACATGAGAAAAATCCACTGTTAAAATCCACTGTTAACCTGAAGTCTGTATGGTCTCAACGTCAGCATCCCATGATGTTTCAGATTCCATTTTTGGAGATTGTGAAAAGAGAGATTTTTGGTGGAGAGACTAAATTTCTTAGAGTCCAGATCTTCCGTTCTCCCTCTCAGCTCTAGTACAATCTGTCACAACAGATGTCTCAGGCTTTGCTTGAGGGTTAATGTCTATGGGGTAAAAGTGTAAGGTCTGTGGAACAGAAAACGTGCCAAAACATGCAAATATAAAAGAGATGTTGGTACTATGCTTTTAACTCTCTTGTCTGATTCCCAGGACCTCTTCAAGTACTAGACAGTAACAGCATGAGGTGGTACATAAACATGAAAAGAGGAGCTAGATCTTACCCTTTATACAGACTACCCATGGTAGACAGGTTTTCAGCACAGTCTAAAGTAATCTTACTGTCTGAGCAAAATTGAGCAGCAGATGAGCTGAGCAGGGCCAGGATAGAGCCTTGCCAATGGGATCTGAATTAGGGGATCATCCAGGAGTTGCTCCAGCTGTGGGAAACACCTCAAGTTAGTCTTTTTTGCTTTCACTCACAACAGTAAGTTGGTGAAATACTGCACCACGACTCCATGCAGGAAGACCTGGAAGTCTGCATGAACAAGAATGTTTGTGTGTGCTTTTCTACCATTCCTACTAATATGCTGGGTCATTCTGAAGATCTCTCCAAAGATTGTGAGTCTCTTTCCTGGCACAGGCAACTGTTGATGTTCTTTGTGTTTCACTGTTGGTCATCACCTGTGGGTTATCCCTGCTGTGGTAGCCCTCAGTCAGCCTGAATACCAGAATCAGTGTTTTGGTGCGCTGGCTGCCATCGCCTGTAGTCTGATGTCAGGGCGTCAGTGCTATAAGCAAGGCAGCCGACGTCATTACATCAGTCTTTCTTACTGTGGAGCCCATAGCAGAAGCAGTTCGCACGAGTGCTGGTCGGTCATTACCAGAAGTTGAATTTCAGCAGAAAACGTCTAAAGCTAAGTACCCCATTGGGGACCCTTTTTTCTTGCTCTAACTGATGTCCGAAAAAGTTAGCAATTGTCTCACCTGTGGAAAGTAGATCCCACACAGAGACTTTCATTCTTACTGCATTACTTGTTTAGGCCCAGACCACGACGTCCCTTGTTGCTAGTTCTGTGCCCTCTTTAATGCGAGAACCATTCGCCATAGAGCTCTTTTTATAGACCATTATTTTCATGTTCCATCTTCGAATTCCGATATGGTGTCTGTCACCCAACAATCTGTGGATATTCCGGAAAAAACGTAGAGATAAAGCTAGAGACAGGCCTCACAAGGCTAAACCTTCCGACGAAACTACCGCTAAAACAAGTAGTCAGTTCTCCGGAATTCAGTGAGGCGCTTTCACAGCCCCTGATGCCCAACTCGTTATCTATGCCAGGCCTCTGTCGAGACCCGTTTGGAGTCCAGTTTGCCACAGAAATCTACTTAGTCTTCAGAGCCTTTGGCTGTCTCTGCCTTGGTTGGGTCCAGAGCAGCGATGCAGGCACCAGCTTCCGAGGACGCCTTTCGCACTAACAAATTTAGACAAAAACGGACGTCTTCGCATCAGACTACCGCTTCTAGCCACCATCTTGCTACTGCTCCCCCACCCCAAGCTCAAATGCTTAAAGTGGCGGAAGATCTCGTCTCCCTTATCCGAGGTACACAAGCCCACCACTCCTAAAAGGAAAATGCATCCTTCTCCAGAAATTGACAGACCAAGAGTCTGTGGAATCTGATTATTCTGCTTTTGAAGAGGAACACCATCCCTTAACGGTTTGAGGATTCAGATGCAGAGGAGTCCATCCCTTCTGTCTCCCTTCCAGAGGACCTCTCATTTGGGGAAAACCCTTCATTCCCTCAGGGAACCTTTCCAGTGGGAATCTCAAGACTTCCCGCAGTCTAAGAAAAGACTTGGAGAGTTTCTGGACCTGCCCCAGCACAGACCCCTGGCCATCCCACCTATTTTGGAGGTGGTGGGTGATGTTTTCCATGAACCCAGCTTAGCCCCTGATGCCCTGCCTCCTGCTCCAAGTAGACCTGACAGGTAGTACAGAGTACCGGATTCTCACAAATACCTGTATAGGAATCCTGCTGCAGACCCTGAGATCATTACACAGGGACCCAAAGGAGCTAAGACTAGTTCTGTCAAGAATCCTCTTCCTTCTGACAAAGACTCCAGAGCTGTGGACAGATGGGGTTAGAAAGTATACCCCTCTGCAACTTCAGAGCACTCGGTTGTCAGTTCCATATGTTAAAATATCAACAACACACTTTGGAACAATTAAAACAGAAGATTGCTTCCTCTCCTGACTGCGCCAACTCAAAGGAGCTGGCAGAATTACTACATTCTGCTTGTCAAGAGGCCAAGCACACATTACAATGTGGATATGATGTCCTAGAAGACTCTAGCAGGGCAGCAGTGACAGGATCTGTTATTAGGAGACGTGCATGGCTGAAGAAATCCACCTCTCCCTGATCATGTCAAGTCTAAACTGATTGATGCACCACTAGACAAGGTGCGCCTGTTTGGGGAAAAAGCAGAAGTGCTTAAAAAGATGGAAGACAAAGCAAAATCTATGCAAACAGTAACATATTTCTTTAAAGTTCAACCTTCCAGATTCAGCAGGAACTTTCCCTCTAAGCAGTGGGCCTTCCCTGCACCCAACAGACAGGGCCAAGGTAATCCCCGCAGGGACAGGACAACCAGACCCCTATCCAAGGGCCAGCAAAGAAACAAACAATGGACCACTTCATCTCTAAGGCAGGGAGTTCTAAGCCAAGCTTTTATGGCAAGCACTCACAATGACTTTCCCTCCCCCCTCTGCCCTCCCTTCACTCATCAGAAACTAGGAGGAAGGCTCACCCTCTTCAAAGAATGTTGAGTTTCTATAACCAAGGACCCCAATGGGTCTTAAAAATAATTTCTCAGGGATACAGATTCTCTTTCCTTGAACTCCCAATTCCAAGTGGGTACTCAGACCTTCCCCCAAACCAGTGGGCAGAGGCATTGAAACAGGTCCAAATTCTAATATATCTCAGGGGGCAGTAGAACCAGTCCCTCCAAATCAAACAGGAAAAGGTTTCTACTCCAGACTATTCCTTGTTCCCAGAAAAGAGAGCACTTGGCACCCCATCCTGGATCGATCCAAACTGAACACCTTCTTGGTGGTCCCCAAATTCAAAATACTTACTTTGCAGCAGCTCCTGCCTGTGCTTACAAAAAATGCCTGCCTTGTGATACTAGACCTAACAGATGTCTACCTCCACATCACCATCAGGGAATTGTGCAGAAAATTCCTGCGCTTCAGAACATGCTCTCTCAACAGTTTCAGTTCTCTGCACTGCCCTTTGGCTTATCTACTGCTCCCAGAGTATTCACCAAATGCTTGGCCCTGGCTGTAGCATTCTGCAGACAGAGAAATATACAGATTTACCCTTACCTGGACGACTGCCTCATTCAGGCTTCAGGACCTTCTCTTTGTCAAATCTCTCCTTACTTCCCTAGGGTTCACCATCAATGAGAAAAAATTGAAACAAAACCCAACCAGGAAAATTATTTTCCTGGAAGCTGTGCTAGACACACTACCTAAAATGGCCTTCCTATCCCCAGAAAAGCAGAGCTTCCTGCTTCTCTGCTTCACTCAGCTGGCTTCCAGATGTCACCTTACTGCAAGGAAGTTCCTGCAAGCCCTGGGATATATTGCATCTTGCATCCTTCTTATCCCCCTCGCCAGGCTTCACATGAGAGAACTTCAGTGGTACTTAAAGAACCTTTGGTGTCAGCACTCTCAAGTCTCTAGAGACCACACTCCCTCTGATCCCATGTATAAGGCCTGAATTTCTCTGGTGGGCAGAGACCTGTGCCAAGAACAAGGGTCTTCCCTTTATCCTCCGCCCTTCTGGCCAGACCATCACCACCGACGCCTCAGATATTGCTTGGGGTGCTCACCTAGCAGGCAGGTGTACCTAAGGCCTTTGGAGTGCCCAGCAACTTCACTTGCACATCAGTCAGAAAGAAATGATGGCAGTACAAAAGACTTTGACTTCCTTCCAACCCCATCTCAGGCCAGGCATCCTCCTTATAAAACCAGACAACACCACAGTGATGTGATACATCAACAAGCAGGGGGGCACCCAGTCTTACCCCCTGTGCAGGTTAGCCGTGAGTCTGTGGCTTATAGCCACCTCCATGGGGCTACACGTAATTGCCCAATACTTACCAGGGGTCAACAACACCCTGACAGACCACCTAAGCAGAAACTTACTAGACCCCCATGAATGGCAGCTCCACAGAGAGATCTTTCTGCAAATCACTGTGGAGTGGGGGACCCCAGAAGTGGATCTCTCTGCCTAGCGTCTCACCCACCAGCTGCAGAGGGTTTGTACCAGGGAGTTCCACCTCCTAGCGTGGAAGGTGGATGCCTTGACCTTCCCCTGGAACCTCCTCTTTGTGTATGCGTTCCCTCCTCTGCCCCTTATTCCCAAGATTCTAATCAAAATAAGAGAGGAGAGACCAAGGGCCATCCTCATTGCTCCAGACTGGCCCAGACAGAATTTTTACCCCCCTGTTACACAGCCTGACCTTACAACTCCCAAAGCTGCTTCCCCTGATGTCAGACCTCTTGACCCAGGAGGGGGGGGGGGGTACTGCACCCAGACCTACAGACTCTCAGTCTTTCATCTTGGCTTGTACACTAAAAACTAATATGGAGTCCCTGTTAAGCAAACAAGTTGTGGACATCATCACAGAGGCCAGAAGGCCCAGCACAAGAAAATCATATGCAGGAAAATGGAAAAGATTTTGCTCCTGGAAACAAAGGGGGGGCAGTACCTCCCAACTTTTCATCCCTCTCATAATGGATTACCTTGCAGAGTTGCTCAATAGTGGCCTCTTTCTCCTCTATTAAAATTCATGCATCGGCCATTTCTACCCATTATGATTCAAACCCACCCCTCTTCTCTCATCCTTTGATTAAGCAATTCCTCAGAGGGGCTTCTAATATCAGGCCTCCTACTCCACCCTAGGACCTGAATTATGCGTTAATAACTAACCTTACCTCCTTTCGAACCTGCCGCTTCTACAGAATTGAAATGCCTCTCATGGAAGACCGCCTTTCCTACTAGCTATCACATCAGCTAGAAGGGTCTCAGAACTTCAAGCTCTCATGGCTGTTGAGCCCTTCATCATTTTCCATGCAGACAGTCTCCGTGGACTAACCCCTATTATGTCCAAGGTGGTATCTGATGTAACCCACCTTATTTCCCAACCCTCAAAACAAGGGGGAAAGAATCCTACACTCAGATGAACACAGGCAACTTGGACACTATCTGGACCATACTAAGCCATTCCAAAAAACAGACCAACTATTGTAAGCTTTGCCCCAGGGGCAGAGAGGAAACCCATCTCAAAACAAACCATTTCCAAATGGATTTCACACTGTATCCATTTTTGTTACAGACTACATGGGAAACCCATCCCTAAGTCTTTCATACCCACTCCACTAGGGCAGCCTCCACTTCCACTGCCTTCCTCAGAGGAGTACCCATTAGGGACATCTTGGAAGCGGCCACCTGGACCTCTGTCCATACCTTTTACAAAACATTACCACCTACCCCTCTTTTCTAACTCTAGGGCAGAGTTTGCCTTTGCATTTCTGCAGGGCCTCCTAACTCATACCTAGGACTCAACCTATCCTTTCACCCCTTTCCTCATTTTTGGGAATCCTCCCATAGGTGATGACTGCAGCAGTGAAACATGAAGAGCATAGTACAATTGTGAACACTTACCGTAAATGTAGATGTTAGTGTATTCACTGTTGCAGTCTTGGTTTCTCTCCCTCTATCCCCCATTTAACATCTTCCCCTTGGGAGACATAATATTCTCTAGGTGGCTTTTAGCCACCAGGACGACTACTCTCTTTTCCCTTGTGTTTCTTATGGGTTAGGACAAGAACAACTGATGTAATGACATCAGCTGCCTTGCTTTATAGCACTGACGTCCTGACATCAGACTACAGGCAATGGCAGCCGGCACACAAAAACATTGACTCTGGTATTTGGGCCGACCGAGGGCTTCCACAGCAGGGATAACCCACAGGTGATGACTGCAGCAGTGAATACACTCTAACATCTACATTTATGTTAAGTGTGCACAACTGTACTTTCTCCCTTTTGGAAACTGCCAGTGGAAATCACCACACGCTTCCTAAAAAACTGGACCTACTCACACAAGACTGCTACAACTGACTACCTTGATGATAAAATTTTAATACCTTTTAGACACTTTTTTCCCTGAGGATGTGCAGCACATATTAGAGGCAAGAAAACTTGATTCTATAAAGCTGTATGTTAGTAAATGGAAAAAGGTTTTCTAATTGGTGCCAAAAGAAAAAAGGACCAGCACCAATTTGGGGATAGTGTTTCTCTGGTTCTACATTATTTGTGAGAGTTGGTCTTCTAGCCTGTTTTACTCCTCAGTCAAGATTCATATGCTGGTCTATCCTCCCCATGGAGCCACCTATTTCAGTACACATTCATTTAACATTTTTTGCAAGGGGTGTTGTATACAGTTGGCACATTCTTGATCCTAAACTTGTTACAAAAACTAAATTTTGCTTTGTTTGCTCATCAGGCTGACTTGAGGTTCTTAATGTGGAAATTAGTGTTACTCTTGCAGAGCTCAAAGCAGTTGTCTGTGTTGCAGTTTCTTATGGTGGGTTAACTTTCTCATTTTTCACAAAAACAGGGTTCACTTGAACTAATTCTTCATTTATGCCTAAAGTGGTATCCAAGTTTACTTTAAGCCAAGTTGTCAGTCTTCCTTGTCTTCTTACCAGAACCTAAAAATGACATAGAAAAGTATACTCCTAACTTGGTCCTAACTTGGTTGTCTTCAAGCAACTTAAGTACTACCTTAACAGAACAAAATCTTTCAAGAACACTGATCAGTTGCTCACTTCTTATGAAAATGAGATAAAAGGGACAATTTGTATCAAAACAGACAATTTCCAAATGGTTCTCATACTTTTACCTTTTGTTATACCAACTGCAACAAAACAATTCTAGGCAAGGTCAGTGGTTATTCTAGGGCCTTGGCTTTATCTGTGGCATTCTGAAAAGGGTTAGATTTTAAAAGTAGTCTAGAAGCACTAACTTAGTCCTTTGTGCACATTTTTACAAAGAAATATAAGCAACATTCCTTCAACAGATCTAAGACAGGTTTTGCTAAGACAATTCAACAGGGTGTCTTGAACCTACCTCCTTCCACCTCCAAGCTCTAAGCTATAATAGTCTACCCATTTAGTTTAGGTTACTGCAGCAGTAATCAATATGTAGTTCATAGTACATTTGTGTAAGTACTCTTACCATAACAATAGATGTTCAAATGATCACTACTGCAGTAGCCACTCCCCCTACACCCCCCCCTTTTTTGTGTAAGTTTGTTTTTTTGTGTCAGAGTATGGACTTGGATTCCCTGACACCCCCCCCCCCCCTTCCAAGAAATGTCCTCTCGGGCTAAGCCTCCTTCTCTCAGTTGGTGTGAAGGCTCTTGAAGGGCTTGGTGCTCAAACCTGTCTTTAGTCAGCTCAGCTCAAGCTGTCTAATGGTTTGGACACATGGAACGTGCCCTGAAGCTCTGAAAGCTTGGCCGGCTGTTATATATCCTATGCAGGTATAGCCCATCTAGCTTAGATTACTGCTGCAGTGATCATTCGAACTGTTCATGCAACTGTACTTTGTCTTCATTTTGATTTTTATCTGAATATGTACTGTTAATTTAGGACTTGACTGACCATTTAACCCATGCAGTTTACAGTTTTTCTGTTCCAGATGGAGTTTAAGGCCGTTTCAGTACATCTCCAACATTTGGAGGCCCACCCTCAAAGATATCCTCCTTGTAGGTTTGAAATTACAAAAGTCTTTGGTTCGATACTATGGCAGTATGCATATTGCCTTTGCCTGTCTCTCTGCTTCTGTCAAGATCATTTTTTGTTTTATTTTAAAGTTAGGACTTCAAGAAGCAGTCCATTGGTTCCATATGTATGAAGTTAGCACTACTAATTTTAGACAACTATTTGGATACCTTCTGGAAAATGTATTCATGCAGTTTTCAAAGGGCTGCAGAACTATTCCTTCAGTGTACATTAAGCTGCCTTTGTTGTAAAGCTTAAGTGCTTGTTGTAGCATTGCTTGTTAAGTTTTTTTAAACTTTTTTTAAACTTGCAGGCATGGAAGTTGATAATGCATTGGAGTATGCTCACTCATGTAGCAAATAACTGGTTTGAGTTGCATTTTCTCTGAATACCATTTCTGAAAAACTAGGAAAAATTTCAATATAAAGTTATAGTTCGACAAGCCCCCATATTTCCATGCAGGAGGTTTCCCTCCACCTCTCCCCACCCTTGTAATATAGCCTAAGATGTGGTCACAAAGCCTTGGGGTAAGTTAAATTTTATGGAAATGGTCTTCAAGTTAAATTCAGCCCTATTATCCAACCCACCTACTTGACTAAGCTAGCAGGACGCATCAGGCCTGCTCTGAGTTTCGTACCACAAAATTGAATGCTTACTAGTTATACTGAAGCTGCTGCAGAAAGACCATTCTGATCAATACCTCTTAGGTTGGGTTAGATTGGTTTGGATCCATCCCTATAACATGAATTTGACCACTACTTGAAACCGCACACACACAATCACATCAGTTTTTGATACTGGACTATATATTAGAAGTACATTTGATGTTTGATCTGCTGTATCCCATTTTCTCAGTTTACACAAAGCGTAGCACTTTGCCATCATTTGAATAAGCACCTCTGTAAGTATCCCTTTTGAAATATAGGATACTGACCTGGAGTTGATGTCATTCATAGCTTTGTATACTTGCAGCCGTTTTTGACAAACTACAGCTGACAGTGCTTCAGCATGCCTAATAATAATCAGATAACGTGGTTGGTGTACTGTTTGAGTTGGAGAAGCAGTGCTTATAATGAGCCATTAGTCTAATTTCACTGGTATTGCTAGAGCTGGGATATAAACTGAGCTGTAGATAGGGATGTCAGTTACAGATGAACTATTCTTTTGATTGCTCTGATTAAAAAGGAGTGGAGCCAGAATTTGATGTATGCCTGTTAAGTGCGGGTTGGCATTTGTACTTGAGTATAATTTTCAAGCTGATTCAGCATGTACACTCCTGCCTATAGAGGGAGCCATTATCCAACATTCTAGTTTCCTCAGGGTCTACGTTTTTCTTGGAAGATCATCATTTTGACTGCACTGAAGGGCAACCCTTAAAAGGAGGGACATACCGTCTCATGCTGGTTTCTTTTCTAGTTAGACGGGTCTGAGTTTGAGACATTTTTGGTTGACATTTTTATTTTTTTAGAAAAATGTCTATGCTTGTTGTCGGTCTCTGGTCTTCATATTTTGATTTATCAAATTTTATACTTTAAATTGAAATTTTATTTTTTCTTACCAGGTCCAGTCCTTTAAAATTATTGAAACTTGTTCATTAGTAACCTTCAGGCTAAAAGGTGGTGCACTGCGGTAATAGCTGTGGTGTATGATGTTCATTGTGTTACCCTGCTGCAGTCATCACACTTGGGTTATCCTGCCGTCAGGCGGTCCCGCAGTCGGCCCGAATTCCAAAGTCTTGGTCCGGTGTCGGTTGCTCTCGCTTCTTCCCTGACATCAGTGCGCCAGGGGTATATAAGAGGCATCCAATGCCATTTTCTTCAGTCTTTCTTGCCGCGCAGTGCCTGAAGCAGAAGCAGTTCGTAAGTGCTGGTCGGCTGACACATGAAATGTTCTAATCGAATTTCAGTCCGAAGTCTTCAATAAAGCTAAGTACCCCGTTGGGGAACCTTTTCTTGCCTCAGTCCGATGTCAGAAAAAGTTAACAATTGCATTTCTTGTGGGAAGCAAATACCTCATAAGGACTTCCATTCTTATTGTATTCCTTGCCTAGGCCCAGACCACAACGTCACAGGTTGTCGTTTTTGTGCTAGGTTTAATAAACGAACTATCAAACGCCGTTTTGACTTCGCACATTACTTTGGTAGGAAATGTAATTATATCATGCTGTCAGAGCAGCCGACAACCGACATGCATAAAAAACGCAAGGTTAAGGACAGGCAGCCTAGGAACAAGCCATACTCCGAGGCCTCTGCTGGGCCTGTCGCCGGTTGTCCAGTTCACAGTGAAGTGCCTACGCAGCCCCTGACAACCGCAGAATTGGAACCCCAGACAGCTTCGGATTCTCAAGCGGAGTGTACTAGGCTGTCGCAGCCTTCTTCATTAGGCCCTTCCGACACCGGAGCAGAAGGAGATCCGGTGCAGTAGAAACTCCTTCGGTTGCAGGAGGTGTCTTCAGACAGACTACACTCACCATTAAATCTTATGCTAAGCTTAAAACTCCCATTAAAACCAAAAGGCTGTACATCAGTCTCCAGTTCAAGGCCCCTTGCCTAAGAAACAGATGCTTAAGATGGCTGAAGATTTGATACCCTAATCAGGGGTTCCCGTCCCCCTCCAGATAAAAGATCAAGACAAGAGGAGGATTATGCTTCCTCTGAACAGGTTTCTATTTCCTCAGATTCTTCTGAGGAACAGGATTACGCTTTTCCCCCTTATGAAGACTCTGATACTGAAGACTCTATTCCCTCAGCATCTCCCCCTGAAGACTACTCCTTTGGGGAAACTTTACATACCAGGAGGGAACATTTCCACTGGGAAGGCCAGGACTACTCTGATTCTAAGAAAAGGCGCCGAGAGTTCCTTTTACTACCCCAGCACAGACCACTGGCTATCCCTCCAGTTTTAAATATTGTGGATGATGTTTACTTTGAGTCTACTCTAAATCCAGACTCTCTACCTCCTGCTCCAGCCAAACCAGACAGATACTACAGAGTACCTGACTCTCACAAATTCCTTTATAAAAGCCCTGTGGCTGACCCAGAAAAAATTTCCCAGGGTCCCAAAGGGACTAAAGCTTCTATGACTAAAAATCCTGTGCCCTCTGAAAGGGATTCCAGAGCCCTAGATAGATGGGGAAAGAAGATATACACCTCAGCTACACTGGCTATGAGAGCATTAAATTGTCAGTGTCACATGCTGAAATATCAGCAATTCCTAATGTCTCAATTAAAACAAAAAATGAGCACACATTGTGAACAGTCTGAATTCAAGGAAATGCAGGATCTGTTGCATGCAGCTGAACAGGTGGGCAAACATACTTTACAATGTGGATTTGATCCATTGGAAGCTTCCTGTAGAGCAGCTGTTACTCTGGGTATGTCATACGTAGACATGCTTGGTTAAAAGAACAAACCCTACCTGATCATGTTAAAGCAAAATTATTGGATGCGCCTTTACAGCAGGCTGTATTATTTGGTGTCAAAGCAGAAGAGGTTTTAAAGAAAATGGAGGATAAGGCAAAGTCTATACAGACTGTCAAGGATTTTTTACAGGTACAACCCCCTTGTTTCAGCAGAAATTGGCCAACAAAAAACTGGTCCTTTCCAGCTTCTGACAGATCACAGAGGGGCAAATACAGATGTCCAAGGGGCAGAGGTCAGTCACAAGGCCCTTACAAACCTCGCCAATGGGGTACTGCTACCCAGAAAGGAGGGGAAGACAGGCCCCAAACTAGCCGAAGACAAACACAATGACTCAGCCCTCAAACTACCAAGCAAATCTCTCTTGGCAGCTCCCTTGGGAGGAAAATTAGCACTTTTTGCAGACTACTGGCACATCATCACAAAAGACAAATGGGTCCTAAACATTGTCTCACAAGGATACAGATTCCAATTTCATACCTTGCCAAGGATAAAAAGAATGCCAAACCTGCCACCAAATCAATGGGCAGAGGCACAAAAACAAATTACAGCTCTCATGGACATGAGAGCCATTCAACAGGTACCTACACAGGAGCAAGGACAAGGATTTTACTCAAGACTCTTTCTAGCCCCAAGAAAGGACAAAGCATGGAGACCCATTCTGGATCTTTCAGTTCTGAACACCTATCTGCAAGTACCAAAATTCAAGATGCTAACACTACAGCAGCTTCTTCCCATGCTGGGCAAGAATGCTTGGCTAGTAACGTTGGACCTCAAGGAGGCATACCTGCATGTCCCTATCACAAAATTGCAGAAGATACCTCCGCTTCATGGCAGGTTCAACCCACTTTCAATTCTCTGCACTGCCCTTTGGCTTATCTACTACACCCAGGGTCTTCACAAAATGCCTGGCACCAGTAATTGCATACTGCAGACAGAGGAATTCAAATATACCTATATTTGGACGACTGCCTTATTCAAGCAGAAAGCAAGGACATTCTTTTAAAGCATCTGGCATTTGTCAAACACCTTCTAAGTTGCCTAGGGTACACAGTAAACGAAAATAAATCAAAACTAGTGCCCTCACAAAACATAATATTCCTGGGTGCCAGCTTGAATACAACGGCCCAGATGGCTTATCTCACGCCAGACAAGCAACAGCTGACTCAATACTTCAAAATAATGGCAACAAAGACCCAACTCCCTACAAGAAAAATTCTGCAGGCCTTGGGATTCATGGCATCTTGCATACTACTAATACCATTTGCAAAACTGCATATGAGGAAATTACAGTGGTACCTGAAAAGCGTATGAACTCAGCACAGTCGCAGCTTGGAAACAATGCTACCACTCATTCCCCGCCTTCAACAGGAGTTTCTATGGTGGGCACAGGCATGTCACCTCAACAAGGGTCAGCCTTTCACCTTACCCACAGCCAGACAAACTATGACAACAGATGCATCAGACTATGCCTGGGGAGCACACATGGCAGGACAGTGCATTCAGGGCAAATGGACTACAGATCAAAGGCATCTGCATATCAATCAAAAAGAAATGCTAGCAGTACAGAATGCCCTAACAGCTTTCAAGGACCTCTTACACCCAGGACAACTAATAATAGAGATGGACAATACCACAGTAATGTGGCACATAAGCAAGGGGGCACACATTCCTACCCTCTATGCAGGCAAGCAATGACCTTGTGGAGCACAGCACTGTCTTACCAAGTTCAACTACAAGCACAATTCCTGCCAGGAAAGAAAAATACATTGGCAGACGACCTACGCAGAAACATCATGGATCTCCACGAGTGGAAACTAGATCCACAAGTATTTGCAATGATAACTCAAAAATTGGGACGCCCAGACATAGATCTGTTTGCCAACCCCCCAAAACTACCAACTTAAAAAATTTTGCACAAAGACATTCCACCCACAAGCTTGGAAAGTGGATGCCCTCTCATTCAGTTGGAAAACATTAACAGTGTATGCCTGTATGTGGTACTGCTGAAAGTCAGATTAGAGAGGCCACAAATGATACTCATTGCACCAGACTGGCCACACCAGCACTGGTATCCAATTCTAAGGAACATGGCCCACGGCCCACCATGGATTTTACCACAAATTCCTCACCTGCTCACCCAGCAAGTCAATCGGATTCTACACAGCCAGCTCGAGACTTTAAATCTGGCTCATGGCAAATTACCTAAACAGCCAGCCAACACCTCTATCCAAAACTGTTATGGATGTCATTCTGGAGGCCAGGAGGCCCAGCACCAGGAAAACCTATTCAGACAAATGGAAATGATTTTGCGCCTGGAATCAGGATAAAGGCCAAAATCCCCTTGATCCCAACATTCCTCAGATTCTATAATTAACTGAGATGTTGCACAAAGGACTTTCCTTTTCATCTATTAAGATCCACGCCTCAGCAATTTCAGCTCATTACAACACGGATCCTCCTTTATTTTCACATCCACTCCTAAGACAGTACCTCAGAGGGGCTAAGAACATAAGACCGCCCAGGAGAGCACCAACACCTACTTGGGATCTCAACTTTGTTCTGGAAAAGCTTACACTGCCGTCCTTTGAACCAGCTTTTTCAGCTGATTTAAAATTTCTTTCATGGAAAACTGCCCTGCTACTAGCAATAACTTCAGCTAGAAGAGTCTCAGAGTTACAGGCACTAATGGCAGTGGAGCCTTTCCTCATTTTTCATCAAGACAGTGTCTCTCCGAACTAACCCTTCCTTTATGCCAAAGGTGGTATCCAGTGTGGCCCTAAACCAAACCATTCATTTGCCCACCTTTTTCCCAAATCCCCAGAACAAAGGAGAAGGACTCCTGCACTCTTTGGACATTTACAGGCAATTACGTTACTACTTGGATAAAACTAAGGCTTTCAGAAAATCTGACCAGCTCTTTGTAGCCTATGCTGCAGGATCACAAGGAAAAGCTATCTCAAAACAGACCATTTCAAAATGGATAGGACATTGCATACGTTTCTGCTACACGCATCATGGGAACCGGTACCTGCTAACATTAGGTCCCACTCCACCAGGGCTACAGCTACATCAGCAGCCTTTGTCAGGGGGTGCCAACCAAGGATATTCTGGAAGCTGCAACTTGGAGTTCAGTGCACACCTTCACCAAACACTATCACTTGCCTCTGTATTCTAAGACTAGAGCTGGTTTTGCCACTGCAGTTTTGCAGGGCCTACTAGCTTCTTCTAACCCTGTTTAACTCCACCACCCAACCTTAGCTTTGGGATTCAACCCAAGTGTGATGCAGCAGGGTAACACGATGAACATAGTACAGTTTTGTACCTACCATAAATGTAGATGTTCGAGTGTTCACCCTGCTGCAGTCCAGGTTACCCTCCCTCCATCCCCTCTGAACTAGCTGGACTTATCTATACCATTCTATCCTATACAACCTCTGTGGTGTATTTGCTTGTGCCTGAAGGTATTGTTTTATTTTTATATGTACATTTTTTATATAGCAATATATATATTTTGCCTACCTATTGGGGGCACCTGACATCTGGGGCAAGAAAAACTGAAGAAAATGGCGTCGGATGCCTCTTGTATACCCCTGGCGCACTGACGTCAGGGAAGAAGCGACAGCAACCGACGCTGGACCAAGACCTTGGAATTCGGGCCGATTGCAGGACCGCCTGATGGCAGGATAACCCAAGTGTGATGACTGCAGCAGGGCGAACACCCGAACATCTACATTTATGGTAAGTACAAAACTGTACTTTCTTCCCTATGCCCCAGACATCTAACTTGCAGTGTCAGTTTTCTGAAGAGTTCCTGAAAAGAGAAGTAATTCAGAGAGGATGCCAACAATGATTTCTGATGCAAAAAAAAAAACTTGGTCAAGGGAAGTCTTATTTCAGTTCCTGTAAAACCACATAGATGACCACATTTATCTCGTCAGCCTTTGTAAATGAGCTCATTGAGAAGAGATACCAATACATTAACAGAACAATATTCCGAGTCAGATGGACATGGAATGACTACTAATGCTTCCCTTATCCCTGGCTCATTCCACCATCAACATGGTGATTATGTAAAGTGAGGTAGCCATGGTTTATTTCCTTGTTGACAGAGGAATCTTTAGACGTCTCTTCTGAGGAGATTCATGGTAAGGGTCAGGAATAGTCATGGTCGGCAAGAAAGGACATATTTCATTCTTTGAGTGAATTCTGTTTGAATTGATCATTTTCTAGTCATCCTCATTCTAAGGATACCCTCAAAAAGCCTTCCTGCATTATTTTTGGAAGGATACTTTGGAAATTTTGCTGGAGGCTGCATCATGACCTACATATGATGCCAACTGCTGTTTTGAGGAACCTGATCCACTAGAGTGATGTGGAAGAAGTAAATGTGTGAAGATTCAGTACCATTCTGCATGTGTAGGCCCCTGTCTTTGTAGAGCACTCCATCCCCACCAAATAAGCTGTCATTTGCTTGTCTCTTCTGAAAGGGTGGTAAGCTCATGGATTTCTCATTTGCACTGGTTGACAGGTGGAAGCATGGGATGCTGGTGTATTTTGATATATTTAGTTATTCCAACCTGCAGGTTATATAGTTGGCCATGCAGATGTTCCTAAAAGGTTGTAAGGCAAGGGTCTTACAGCAGAGTTGGAAGTGCGTTTCTCTGATAAATTATTCCTTTTCCTTCCAGCAGCCACTGGCCTCTTGTATGATTATCACAGCAGCATATAACTAGTGGTAGATTCCCCACCACCACAGTGAACAGTCACAGGACAGTTTAAGCAGTTTTGCAAAAAAGTTTTTGCATTTCTTTCCTTAACTTAGTATATCACCAGACATGATTAGCACCTTTGAAGATGCTGGAGAAAGTGACCTAATTGAGGCATTCACTGACTCTGACACGAATACAGAGTTATTAAGCTAGAGGACTGTAAGGAATGTCGCCTTCCTTTGGTTTGACAATGAAGATTATTAAGCCAAGATGGTTGCATTTAGGGTCGCACTGAGGAATCACATGTGGTTGTTGAGACCCAGCATCAGCTCTTCAGTCTATTTGCTCACTGGTTTGACCAACAGGTTAAGGAGGATTTGAAGGAAGCAGGAAGTCACTTACATTTACCAGTCACTCATCCAAAATAAAGTGGGCGTTGGGGTTGGTCAAAAGGTAAAAGTAGTCCTTTACTCTGTGTGATTTCAGGTCTTGGGTTGCTCAGGGATGGCAACAGCAGGTTCAGCTAAAGCCATAGAAGGAAAAACATTGCCCCATCTGAACCCCAGCTACCTTTAGGAGTTTGAATCCTTCTCATCCACTTTTTCTGGTCCAAGGAAGTGGTAAGAGGACTGTATTCCTTAATTACCAAGCATAGTGATTGATTGTTGAGTCAGTGTTTTCTGCCATTGGATAAGGGGCATGCAGTACAGTTGCCCCCCCAAAAGTACAACAGACTCTTAAAAAAAAAAAAAAAAAGACCCTCCTGCCTGCCAGTCATCAGCCCACTTCCCAAGCAATCATCACTTTCATTTCTCCTGTCACCATGAGCAAGGGATCTGTCAGGTAGGCAGCTATCAGAGGAGATTGAACATTTTTTCCTTTTCACTCACTACCCGTTAGCCATGGGATTGGCATGCAGTCTGCATTAGCACTGCACCATCTGTCATTTCCATAAAGGGCTAATGTCAGTAGGGCCCACCCTGCTGTCTCACAGGTAGATACCGTGCAGTTATTTCACCACTTGGGCGGTGTTCTCCTGGATGGGAATACACATCCTCCTTGTTTGCACTGCTGAATGCTTGAACTGCAGATCGAGCTCTGGCCACCTGGACTGTAGTCAAGGTTTTATCTCATTGCACCATTAGTGCATGGGATACCTGTTGATCTCTTGGCAGGAGGTTCTAACTCTACTCAAGAGCACAGTGCAGACAATTCCTTTTCAGAGAGAGGGCACGTTTTGCTCCATTTTTTCCGCTACTAAAAAAAATTTCCATCTTATCCTTTACATAAAAGGATTCAATCACATCATTAAAAAAAAGTTCAGAATGCTGTCTTTTCAAAGCATGTTTTCTCTTGTCTGTAGCAAGATTGGTTCTGTGCCATATGCAAGCAAGATGCCTGTTATGACATTTCCTGTTGCCCCCCACCCCAAACCACTGGAAGGTTCCACTTTTGGGTGAGGGCATCACTTTTAAGTTAGGATCTTGCCATTTGGTTTGTCATCTTTCATGTATCTTCAGAATATCTTACTTTTTGCCACTCATCTAAGGGTCCTGGGCATCTGTTATCTTCATTTATCTGGATGATTGGCTCTTTGAATCTCTCTGTAGAGCTTCATTTTAACATTATGTGAATCAGTGTAACAGTGTAAACCTCAAGAACTTTTATTTGATTTTCTCTGAACATGTCTTTCTCAGGCTTTCTTTCAGTTTGACTCAAGCCACATTTTCTTCCCTGTTGGGAAGGAAATGCTGTCAGACACCCCAGATTCTGCAGCTGATAGAATTTGATTTTTGCCACTATTTCGGAAGCATGTAGATTTCAAATGGGGCCAGCATTTATGAGATAGCCAAGACTGCTTGGAGCTTGCCTTGTGGTAAGTGGGACTTTGGGTTCTAAATTGACCTGTTCAACCTCTACAGTGGTATGCTTTTTGCCTCTCTCCTTTTTGTAATTATGGATGCCTACTCCCACACTTAGGGGCTTATTTAGTAATCAAGACAGAAAAGAGAGTCAGCAGAGGTTGAACATCAGTGTTGTGGACTCTCTAGTGGTGCACTAAGCTTTGCTTTGTTCTCTTACCATTGTCTTGTGGAAGATCATGCAGATTGACTGGCTAGTATAATGTTTTACATCAAAAAAATATGTAGTCAGAGTCATACAGTCACCTTCTAGGGATCCGAAAAGTGTAGAGGTAGGGAATGTCAAAAAAATATATATTTTGTAGTACCATTTGCCATGTCTTTCCAACAACTTGGCAGGCATTTGCTCATTTTTGGCTATAAACTGTAACGGGAGCATCAGCAAGATTGTGTTATTGAGACCCCCCATCCACCCTTTTGGATTTGTCACCAGGCCTCTTAATCACAGCCCTCAACTGTAGGTAGTGCTATTTATAGTATGATCTTAGGGCAAACTGCTCTTGTCATTGTCAAGAACTGGAAGGCACATCTACACCTTTCTTTCAACCCTTTTTATTTCAGACATTTCTCAAAGCATTCCAGTAATCTGCGAAAATATTTATAGTAATCCTTTGTCCATGAAGGATTTGATGCTCTCTTCACCAGTAGTTACACCACACACTCCACTCAACAACTAGTAACAGTTGGAGTTTGTGAAGTATGCATAATATCTCCCGCACACAAAAATAGAATCCTGACTTTCCATGCCATACCTGTCTCCTGAAAACTTGGTGTAAACCAGGTAGGAGTCTTCATCAGGTTTCAGAGATTTTTTCATGACCAGACAAAAATTTCACTATGCCAAGTGGAGTAGGTTTGTATTCTGGGTAATAATTGATTGGATCCTTATTCTTTCATCCCGATACCTTTCTGGAATATTTGCTTTCCCTTTTGGAAACAGATTTGTAGCCCTGCTGAGTCAGTCCATCTCTTAGGTATTTTAGCTTTCTGCTGTTATGTAGTCAGTAAATCTGTCACTCTAGACATGGCAAAAATATTTCAGATTTAATTCTCTTGAGCCCACAAGTCAGGACTCAAGCACCATCATCACACGTGAAGTTTGTCATGAAATATTTTGTTCACACTAGCTGTTTCAGCCAAATACCTTTCAAAGTTGCATGCCCTTTGATTTGATAAACCTTATTTGGGCTTGTGTAAGGACTGCATTCCCTTGTACACAGCCACAGTACTTTTTTCACAGGTAACATGACATTCGTTTACTAGTTTACTGTACAGCTAAATGTGAAGGAAAGAAGGTTCTAAACAAATTAGATGTTCACTGATTAAATATAAATAATTTTTGTCCAGTCAGCTTCTCATCTCCATTACTGAATGATAATCCAGTGATGAAGCATTGCTTAACTAAGCAACTGTTCAGTTCATTCCCTTTGACAGGTCATACTTATTCAGCAACAGCAGTGTCTGTTTCTGGTACTCACTTTTGAGACTGTTCTGGCCAGGGTATTTATGCTGCTGCCTTCTGTAGAGTGTAGCGGAGTTCAGAAAGCAAGTTCTAAGTGACTATCTGTAAAAGAATTCCTTCCTTTTCCCACCTGCATCTTGGTAGGCAATCCTACTTGGTTGAGTGTCTTCCTGAAGATAGTTGCAACTCCATTTTTTAGTAGCTTTCTTATTCAGCATGGCTAGACACTCACCCCTTTCATATTCCCTTGAGTTTGATGGCATTTATTTTGCAGCTCTGTTGGTGTGTTTCATTGTGTCCATGTGGAGGACACTCACTGGTTCCTCCCTTACATCTTTCAGGAAAGAACTGAGGCTGGGAATACCTAGCCCCTCCTCCTCTAGGTGGTCCACCATCTGAGGAGAAGGTACCGACACAGAGGTGAGCTGTAAGGAGAAACATTTTAGCTGAGGGTTTATACAGGTAGAAGGATAGTTTTTATTGCACAAGTGTACCAGTGAATGAGCACTGTCAAAGATTTTGGGTTATGTAGGCAAATTTTTAACTTTTATGCACAGTCGTATACATTTCAATGCATTTCCTATATTGTATTGTAAGAGTCCATAAATTCACAAGTGCACTAAATATTTAGAAGTCCAAAGGAAGGCATTGTGTAAACTGGTACATTTTTTCTGTGGAATAAATGGACAGTTGTCAAATGAAGTTTTTAATATGCTTTCTATTAAATGCTACTTGCTGAATAACAAATATTTTCAAAAATGGTAATTACCAAACTGTAGACCTGCTTTTTTAAAACAAAAAAAAAAAAACTGCTGCAAGCTAACAGACTTAACCTGTGCATTTAAAAGCCAAAAATTATTTTTTGTGTACATGGTAGTGATGTTTTATAATTATGCTTTTTTATGTAGTCCAACTGAAATGGATGAAATTTGCAAGAATTGTTTGTATTTATTTTCTTCAGCAGTCAATAAAATTAAAATGTTTTCTGTGAACGTTACTGTATTTTACATTTGTGTTTGCGTATTTATTATTTCAGACATCTTGAATATGCCTTTATGCAGAAGATGCCATTTGTTACTTTGATTTAGCATACTTCATTTTCAGAATTTACTGCCAGATTTTCAGTTTGCAAAACAGTCTGGAATTGAAGCACCAGTCCCACCATCATATGTTGCTTGTAGTAACCCTCTTCATTGAGAGAATGCATGTCCCCTCTACCATTCTTTAGTACTTCGTTCTTCATCAGCCTTCTTCTGAAGTCTTAATTGAGTTTATCAGCTTAGCCACTTTTATGTCAGCATCAGGTGCCACAATGACTCAATTTTTCGTTTTTAGGATCATGAAAGCTGTGATTTTAAAATAAAAAAAAAAACTACCCTGAAAAACAGTTAAGTATTTTATAATAGCTGAATTAGTGTATTAGTGATTAAACCTATAATAAAGATAGAAGTGCAACAGCATGGCATTAGCTAGCCATCTCATTTCACTTGTTTCACATACTAGCAAGTCATGGCTAGTTTAATCTGCGGTCCATTACTATGTGAGAGAATGCAATCAATGTCGGTGCTTACTGGTAATCTCTTAGTACTTAGAGACCTTGCCAAAAGGAACAAATTCTTATGATCTGCAGAGATGGATGTTCCTTAAGGTTAGAGTTAAAAAAAAAAGAAAAATCAGGGTGCACAATAGACCTGTGGACATAGTTTACAGTACATACTGCCCACAGCACAGCAATTAGGGTTAGGGCCTGAATAATAAGAAGCAATTAATATTCCTGTCAGGAAATAAGGTAGCTGTCGCAATTAAACATCCAAGATCACCCAGTCAGGAAGTGGTTACTATAGCAATAACCCACGCCTGGGTGTGGGTAATGTGGGATTTAACCACGGTTGGCGTGGTTTGGCTTCGCCCTCGGGACCAAACAAAGACAACCGTGGTTAAATCCCGCATTACCCACAACCAGAAGTGGGTTATTGCTATTATACTATGACATTATTTAAGAAAAGAAACAATTACTTTTCTTAAATAATGGCATTGTATAATGCCTCTTTGCTGCCCTTCCACAGCTGTCTGGCATCCGCGGCAGATTTCCTTCAAGGATGTATCTGCAGTCATAACATATGGGTTGTCCTGCCTCAGGCAGCCCTTCGGTCGGCCGGATTCCAAAGTCTGGGTCTGGCCTCGGCTGATGTCGCACTTTCCCCGACGTCAGAGCATCTGGGGTATAAAAGCATCAGCCGACGCCATTTTCCTCAGTCTTTCTTGCCGTGCGGTGCCCGAAGCAGAAGCTGTTCGCAAGTGCCGGTCGGTCAGATCCAGTGAATTCAGCTACCAAAGACTTCGAAAAAGCTAAGTACCCCATTGGGGACTCTTTCTTGCCTCAGCCGATGTCAGACAAAGTAAATAATTGTTTAGCTTGTGGGAAACAAATACCTCATAAGGATTTCCATTCCTACTGCCTTCCTTGCTTAGGCCCAGACCACGACGTATCGGCCTGTTCAGCCTATGCTTCCTTCAACCGACGAACTCTTAGACGTCGGTCGGAATTTGCAGAAGAATTTTTCGGGGCCAGTTTTGCATATAAAATGCCATCGGAGACTCCGACTTCACATTTGGTGAAAAAACGGAAGGACAAGGACCGACACTTGTGGCCCGCGGTTTCGGCTGAAACCACGGTAAGGCCTACCGCGAGTGTCTCTGTTTCGGCCGAAACAGAGTCCTCTGAGATTCCTTCTTCTGAAGCCATTCAACCGACCACCGCGGCCCGGGAGGCCCCGGCTGAGTCGGCTACCGAGCTACCTACCGAAACCGGTGTCCAGGAAATGTCCGACACCATACCTTTGGACATTTCTACTCCAGCACATGGGGCAGCTAGGCCCCCTGCTTCCATGTCCATTAAGGCCTTTTCTAGGGCTAAAGCTGCTAGACTTCCTAAAGCTTTGCCTCCCAAGACTACCTCCCAGAGGCCTTCCTCTAGTTCCCAGATCCTCAGCCTTGCAGAGGACCTTATTTCTTTGATTAGAGGTTCACAACCTCACCCGGACAGGGCCTCTCACCCTCCACCAGACAAGAGGCCCAGGACTGGACCCCTCTGACCCACACTCTTCAGATGAGTCCACAGACGGATCTGAGTTGTCAGACCACCAGGAGGAGGCCTATTCGCCCTATGAGGATTCTGATGCTGAAGAATCTATCCCTTCGGCTTCCCCTCCTGAAGAGTATTCCTTTGGTGAGACTCTACACTCCATGAGAGAGCATTTTCAATGGCAAGGTCAGGAATTCTCTGATTCTAGAAAAAGATTAAGGACCTTTTTACATTTGCCTCAACATAGGCCCTTAGCTATACCTCCTGTTTTGAATGTAATTGATGATGTGTACAATGATGTCAGTACAGCCCCTGATACTCTCCCTCCGGCCCCTGCCAAACCTGATAGATACTACAGGGTACCGGATTCTCATTTCCATCTGTATAAAGCCCATTCTGCAGACCCAGAAACTGTTTCTCAGGGCCCTAAAGGGGTTGCGGCCGCCACTGCCAAAAATCCTCTACCCTCTGAAAGAGAGTCTAGAGCTTTAGAGAGATGGGGAAAGAAGGTTTATACTTCTGCAACTCTTTCTGTCAGGGCATTAAATTGTCAATTTCATATGTTGCAGTACCAAGAGTATTTGTTAGATGAAATGAATAAGAAACTTTCTTCTCCTGAACCCCTTGACCGTAAATCCCTTCAGGATTTGATACACAACTCTCAGCAGGTTAGTAATCATTTTTTAAAATGTGGCTATGATGCATTGGAGGCTTCATTTAGATCAGCTATGACTGGGGCAGTTATTCGTAGGCATGCCTGGCTGAAGGAACAATCTTTGCCAGACCATGTTAAAGCTAAACTCCTGGATGCTCCAATGGAGAAACAAAATTTATTTGGCTCCTCTGCTCAGGAGGTCTTAAAGTTTGAAGAAAAGGCAAAATCTGTGCAAACAGTTAAGGATTTCCTGCAAGTACAACCACCGAGATTCAGCAGAAACTGGCCTACTAAAAATTGGTCCTTTCCAGACTCTGAAAGAGTCCAGAGAGGCAGGAACAGATGCCCCAGAGGCAGAGGCCAATCGAAGGGCTCCTACAGAGGCCGTCAGTGGCAGCCTGCCAACCAGAGGAGTACTGCAACAGCAGCAACAACAACTACTACACCAGGACAGGCTCAATGACTTTACTCTGATTCCGCCTACCAGGACTCAACTGGAAGCACCCTTGGGCAGAAAGCTTGCTTTATTTTCAAAAAACTGGCATTATATTACAAGGGACACATGGACACTGCAAATAATAGACAAAGGATACAGGTTTCACTTCCACACTTTGCCAAAAAGAAACGGAATGCCAAACCTACCACCAAATCAGAGGGCAGAGGCTTTAAAGCAGATCAACAACTTGCTTCAAATGAAAGCTATAGAAAGGGGTACCGCTTTCAGAACAAGGCCAAGGATTTTACTCCAGACTATTCCTTGTACCAAGAAAAGAAAATCAATGGAGGCCTATACTCGACCTGTCCGCACTGAATACTTACCTAATTGTGCCAAAATTCAAGATGCTGACCCTACAGCAACTTCTTCCCATGTTGGGCAAGGAGTCCTGGCTGGTGACTCTAGATCTCAAGGAGGCATACCTGCACGTCCCTATTCAACCAAGTTGCAGAAGACACCTCAGATTTCTTGCAGGATCAGAGCATTATCAATTCTCAGCATTGCCCTTTGGCTTATCTACTGCGCCCAGAGTATTCACGAAATGCCTGGCATCAGTAATTGCACACTGCAGACTTCAGGGGATTCAAATCTACCCATATCTGGACTGCCTTATACAAGCGGACAACAAGGAAAATTTGATAAAGGACTTGGCCTATGCCATCCACCTGCTACAGGCCTTGGGATACACAGTCAACATCCAAAAGTCAAGACTTGTTCCATCCCAAAGGATAACCTTTTTGGGTGCAGATCTGGACACAACCACCCAAATGGCCTTCCTCACAGAAGAAAAACAAAAACAACTTCCGGATTACTTCATGATTCTGACAAGACAAACTCCGCTTACTTTAAGGAAAATCCTGCAGGCCCTGGGTTACATGGCATCCTGCATAATTCTGATACCACAGGCCAGGCTGCATATGAGAAAATTACAATGGTACCTAAGGAGTGTATGGTCTCAACACAGTCACAGTTTAGAAACATTGATGCCAATCATTCCCTGTCTTCAAAAGGAATTTCTGTGGTGGGCTCAGGCCTGCCAGACCAACAGAGGGTTGCCTTTCAACAAACCAAAAACAAAGCAAACCATCACCACGGACGCTTCAGACCGAGGATGGGGAGCACACATGGAGGGCAAATGTATCCAAGGCCTGTGGTCTCAGGGACAGCTACACATGCACATAAACCAAAAGGAAATGCTGGCAGTGATGCATGCAATCGAGGTTTTCAAACCTTTCCTCCATCAAGGCCACCTGTTGATAAGGACAGACAACACCATGGTCATGTGGTACATAAACAAGCAGGGAGGCACACACTCCTACCCTCTATGCCAGCTGGCTATAAATCTATGGGAACTATGCCTGAAACTCAATATCCAACTACAGTCACAGTTCAAGAACACTTGAAAGAACACTTGAAAAATCACTGGCTCTGTTCCTGCACTAAACCTGACTAAATTTCTACCCCACACTATCTCCTTACTACCCCCACATCTCTCTCCCTCTTCCCTGAACAACTATCCTTTCTCTCACTTACTTCTTTTCCTCTTCTCTGAAAGTTTGCTTAATCCTCTCTTATCCTTTCTTTTTTACTTTACTCTTACTTTTTCTCCCACTTCCTCTCCCTACCACCTTTCCCTGATTTATGCTTCTCAGTAGTTTAGTTTGTTTGTAGGAAATGATATCTCTTCCTACTTGTAAATTGTTTTTGTATACTAACTTTTTTATTGTCTTTACATTTGTCCTGGTGATTTTCTTGTATATTACTTCAAATGTATGTTTTTTGTATATCTTGTGGAGCTTTTCTCCCCGGGCCTCTACTGAAAATGGAAATAATTCCAGCTAGACTAGCCCGGTCAACAAATGTAAAATAAAAATAATAATAAATAAAGTTCGTGCCAGGAAAAGAGAATACACTGGCAGACAGCTTAAGCAGAACTACCATGGATGCACACGAATGGATGCTGCACCCAGACATCTTCCAACTCATAGCAAAGGCATGGGGAATGCCGGAGATAGATCTGTTCGCCTCCCCCATCAACCATCAACTGAAGACATTCTGCTCAAGGACATACCACCCACAAGCTTGGAGGGTGGACTCTCTCTCTTTCAGCTGGAAAGCTCTAAAAGTATATGCCTTCCCACCTCTCCCATTAATGTACAAGGTTCTACTGAAGATCAGGGAGGAGCAGCCAAGAGTGATTCTGATAGCTCCAGACTGGCCAAGACAACACTGGTATCCATTATTGAGAAGCATGTCACAGGCAAAACCATGGCCTCTCCCCCTATGGCCTCTTCTTATGACGCAGAACAATTTCAAGATCATGCATCCCAACTTGAAAACATTGCAGCTAGCTGCCTGGAAAATTCCTTAAATCCCAAACAAAATGTTTTATCACAGAGAGTGAAGGACATTATCATGGAAGCTCGCCGGCCTTCCACAAGGAAGACATACTCGGCTAAATGGAAAAGATTTCTCATTTGGAACACATCAAAAGGCACAGATGTGACAGTGGCAAGCATGACACATATTCTGGAATACTTAGCAGAATTGTTCCACAATGGCCTGTCCTACTCTTCCATTAAGATTCATGCCTCAGCAATTTCAGCAGAATACAATGTGGATCCACCTATCTTCTCACACCCTCTCCTCAGGCAATTTCTAAGAGGGATCAAAAATATTATACCTCCAAGAAAACCCCCTCTACCTGCTTGGGATCTCAACTTTGTGTTGGAGAAACTAACACTCCCTCCTTTTGAACCAGCAGCATCAGCGGATCTACAGTTTCTGTCTTGGAAAACTGCATTCCTTCTGGCAATAACTTCAGCAAGAAGAGTATCTGAGTTACAAGCATTAATGGCAGTACAGCCATTTCTTATCTTCCATCAGGACAGAGTTTCACTAAGAACCAATCCTACTTTTATGCCAAAGGTGGTATCTAGGGTATCATTGAACCAAGCTATTCACTTGCCTACGTTCTTCCCAAATCCACAGAATAGAGGGGAAAAACTTCTGCACACCCTGGATATACTCAGACAACTACGCTACTACTTGGACAGAACTAAAACTAGCAGAAAAACTGACCAACTATTTGTAGCATATGCTACTGGGGTGCAAGGAAAAGCAATTTCCAAACAGACTATTTCAAAATGGATAGGAAATTGCATTCGATTTTGTTACTCCTTTCATGGAAAGACAGTTCCTGAACACATCAGGCCTCATTCCACAAGGGCCACGGCCACCACTACAGCCTTCCTACGAGGGGTGGCTACCAAGGACATTTTAGAAGCTGCTACTTGGAGCTCCGTGCATACATTTGCCAAACATTACAATCTTCCTTTATACTCCAGATCCAGAGCAGGTTTTGCTACTGCAGTCCTGCAGGGGATCTTAACTACACCATCCTTTTCTTAGTACCTCCTCCCCCAGATTGGCTATGGTATTCTACCCATATGTTATGACTGCAGATGCATCCTTGAAGGACATAGACAGTTTTGTACCTACCATAAATGTAGATGTCCGATAGGTATGCATCTGCAGTCAGGTTTACCCTCCCTCCTACCCCTCTGTGGTATTCCTAGGGTACTTACCCCTCTTTTAGCTAGCTGGGGGAATCTATTATGGTGTATTTGTTTGTATATACATGTGTATATATATATATATATATATATATATATATATATATATATATATATATAATTTTGCAAATGTTTGGAACTTTATTGCATTTATCCAAATTTAGCCTTCCTAGAGGGCACCTGGCATCTGGGGCAAGAAAAACTGAGGAAAATGGCGTCGGCTGATGCTTTTATACCCCAGACGCTCTGACGTCGGGGAAAGTGCGACATCAGCCAAGGCCAGACCCAGACTTTGGAATCCGGCCGACCGAAGGGCTGCCTGAGGCAGGACAACCCATATGTTATGACTGCAGATGCATACCTATCGGACATCTACATTTATGGTAGGTACAAAACTGTACTTTCTGATGTACTGCACATGCCTACACAGTACATCAGAGCTGTGGCCAAAAGCAACGAAGAAAGCAAGATCTCCGTTGCTTTTTTACTGTTTCGCTATGTTAAATGGGTTTAACATAGCGAGACAGCTTTAAAAGAAGCAACGGAGATGTCCATTGCTTATTTTAAAGCTGTCTCGCTATGTTGAACCCATTTAACATAGCGAAACAGTAAAAAGCAACGGAGATCTTGCTTTCTCCGTTTTTAAACCTGTCTGCTATGTTAAATGGGTTTAACATAGCGAGACAGCTTAAAATAAGCAACGGATATCTCCGTTGCTTATTTTAAAGCTGTCTCGCATGTTAAACCCATTTAACATAGCAAGACAGGTTTAAAAAGCAACGGAGAAAGCAAGATCTCCGTTGCTTTTTACACACTGTGTCGCTATGTTAAAGGAGTTTGACATAGCGAGACAGCTTTAAAAAAAGCAACGGAGATCTCTGTTGCTTTTTTTAAACCTGTGTCGCTATGTTAAACTCTTTTAACATAGCGAGACAGTGTTTTAAAAAAAGACTTATACTAATGGAAAAAGTCCGGGCGACTGGACCTTTTTCCATTAGTATAAGTCGATTTACAACGTGCACGCTGGCCAATCAGCGTGCACGTTTTGGAATATTAATAGGGGGTCATGGTATAATTGAGGTGTTTGGATGTCGGGCTGCATTTTAAGAATTGCTTGATTACAAACTGTGCATAGCTATAGTTTGTCAAGGAAGAGTTTGTGCACATATGCAATAGAAACTGTGAAATACTTTGCTATGATCACTACTTTGATGTAATCATAGTCCAATATCAGGCAAAAAGTAAATGTTTTGTGGACATTGTGGGAGAAAGCAACTAATTACTCTTGACTCCTTTGGGACAGTGTTTGTGTTTCTTTGTGAAACATGCTAGCTGCATTAATGTGGCCAGATTTGTCTAATTGATTGCAGTCATTTATTGGTGGTGAACCAACCACAAAACATTTTCTTTGGTTGCAAGGTGGCAGTATGTTCATGTATTTTTGTTTGTGTGAAAGCAGCTTGATCTGAAGTAGTTTACTTCGTTTAGTCTTCAACCTGTGGGTATTCGGATCCAGATTGGATCCTAGACTGCCGCATCGCTAGCATCTGATCTAAGCTCCAGGCTCCTCACCTTGCCCATAATGCCTCTGTCTCCTTCCTTCCTTCAGATCTCGTTTGCCGCTAAAAAGCTAAGCATCATGGTCACTGAGCTCCAGGCAATTTATTTGGGTAAGTGATACTTTTTTCCCTTTAGTGTTAGAGTAGGATTCCCGATCTCCCTTTTTTAACGTTCCCAACCTTTCGTTGGTCATCAGTTGTCAAAAAAAGTTTAGTCGTCCCTTCCTTGGCCTTTCTGTACCCCTTCAGTAAGTAAGCATGTGTGTGTTGGGCTTCCTTCTGGATATGGCTGAGAACCTAAAGCCTGTCTTCAGAAAATGTATGGAGTGTGGCCATAAGCTCTCTCCAGCGGATGGCCACACTCTGTGTGCAGTGTGTTTAGGAGTGGCCCACCTAGATGCAGCCTGCTCTATTTGCGCGGGCTTAAATCCTAGAGCCCTCAAGGACAGGAGGGCTAAACTAATGATGAAAGGACTACTGCCTGCTTCGGGGACGGCTGTCCCTGCTACTGCTACAACTTACACTATCATTTCTGCCCCCTCCCAGGCCTCTGGGACTCTACCTCCGATCTTGAGGCCTGCGGATGGAGAAAAGCTTCACAAAGATAGACCTAGAAAGCAGTCCCCGGACCGCTTGGCTCTTTCAGGGACTGCTTTCTAGGTCTGTCTTTGTGATGCTTTTCCCCATCCGCAGGCCTCAAGATGGGGGAAAAGCGTTACAAAGACAGAACTAGAAAGCATTCCCTGGACCACTCGGCTCAAAGCAGTCCCAGGACCGCTCTGCTCCTTCAACCCCTCCTTCAAAATCTAGGACCCCTCCTAGGTCCAGTACCCCTCTGCTCCATTCACCCAGGTTTTCCCTGGAGCCGGAGGTATTTTGGCCACCATCCAGAGCTTCCCCTCACCGGCACTCCTGTCCGGTGTCGGTGGCTTCCTCTTCATGTTCCACCCGAAGCTTGAGTGAGTCGGAGATGGACAGAGGATAATGTGGAAGTTCATCTGCACCCAGATCCAAATGGGAGTCTTGCCAGCCCCCTCTCCCTCTGGAGCGGGGAGCTCCCAGACCTTTTTCACCACCATAGCTCTTTCTCTAATCTGACCCTTGGTTTTGGAGTCCTTGGATCTCAGAGCTGTAGGGGTTGGAAGGTCATTGCCGATGGTACCCTGTACCTTGACGCTGGCCATTGCCTTGAACATGTCTGATCTGCGAAAGTTCTGTTAGCTTAGAGTTTGTCGGACCACAGTTTCCCCCTTGGTATCTCTGCTCCGACTCTCCCTTCTGATCCAAGAGGAGCAACTCCCTTACTTATTTCCCAGGAAGTCCGCTCTCCATCGGCATTTGACATAGTGAAGGGTCCTTTTGAGTGGGTCGGGACCCCTTACCATTTCCTCTTCGGAAACCGCCCCGACTCCTTCGGTTCTGGGTACGGCTCCAACCTTCCAGTTTTCTCAGGGACACCCCATGCTTGCTTTGCCACAGGGAGCACCCACTAGGGAGCAGCCAGAAGTTTGCGAGTCCTCCCCAAGAGAGTCCCACTGAGGAGGCTTCTCACAAACAAACATGTAAAAGGAGGCACTTGGACTCCTACCCAGAGTCCCTCATGAATGACACTGACTTGGAGGAAGGAGACTCCTACCCAGAGTCCCTCATGAATGACACTGACTTGGAGGAAGGAGAAGGTTCCCCCAGGTCACCCCTCCAAAGATGTTTCCTTTGGAGACATCATGGAGCTTCTACACCAAAGAGGGGGGTGGTCCACCCAAAAACCAACCCCAGATGAGTCAGTGTTCCTAGAGGCATTTGGCACAGGCCCATCTACCTCCTGGGTGTCACCCCCCTGCAGATTCACTGGTGGACCTATTCACCTCTAGAGCATGGAAGGAAATGGACACCATGCAGCCTATTCCAAAAAGGCCAAACAAAGTTCTTAGCCCCCCCCCCCCCCAGCGGACAGGACCAGCTGGCGTAAGGGGGTCCCCAGTAGATGGCATGGTGGTGGCAGGTGCCAAGAAAAAGCTCACGCAGGAGAGCTCTATGGTACATCCCTCCTGACCGGGATTCGAGGATGATGGATCATCTGGGGAAAGCGAGTCTGTGCTTCATCAGCCTTCACCATAGGGGAGCTGAATTACACGGCGCATGTCATCTGACTACAGCCTGACTTAGTCAAGGAAGTTGCTGAGTCACCCCAAGAGCCCATGTCAGCAGAGGGCAAGATGATGATGTTCTTCGTGTCTCACTGTTGCAGTCCTCACACTTGAGGTTATCTGCCTGCAGGTAGCCCTCAGCCCGAATACCAGAGTCTTGGGATTTCTGCGTCGGATGCTGTCGCCTCTTCCATGACGTCAGGTCGTCAGGGGTATAAAACATGCAGCCCATGGCATTACATCAGCTTTTCTTGCCACACGGGAGCCCAAAGCAGAAGCAGTTCGCAAGTGCTGGCCGGCCACTTCCTGAAGTTTTCGTTGTTCGTGTTTTTAAAGCTAAGTACCCCGTTGGGGATAATTTTTTCTTGCTCGAACCGATGTCAGAGAAAAACAGTTGTCTTGCCTGTGGAAAGCAAATACCTCAGAGAGATTTTCATTCTTACTGCATCACCTGTTTAGGCCCAGACCACAACGTTCCTAGCTGTCGGTTTTGTGCCTTGTTTAACGCATGAACTATTCATAGTCAGGCTACCTTTGGTCGCTAAATTCTTTCGCTCTCATTCTCCGTATTCTGAAATGGCTTCGATAAGCCATCAACTACTGATCTTCCGAAAAGATGTAAGGATAAAGACAGATGGGCCACATAGGTCCAAAACTGCCACCGACGCTTCCGTTAAGCTAGTCGCCAGTCCGCTGGTACTCAGTGAGGCGCCTTCGCAGCCCCTGATACCAGCTTCTGGAGATTCACAGGCCTCTGCTGAGACCCATTCAGAGTCCGGTATGCCACGAGATGCTTCAACTATGGAAACTACAGATGTGTCTACCTTGGATGGGTGCGGAGCTGCTGTGCAGGCACCAGCTTCTGAGGGTGTATTCCGACCTTCTGATGTTCATATTAAACCAACGTTTTGTATTAAAACTATCAAATTTCTCAGGCCCAGAGTTCGCACTGCGCCTAGAAAACTGACAACCAAAAGTGCATCGTCAAGCTCCCATGCCACAGAAACATATGCTTCGACTGGCTGAAGACCTTGTAACCTTAATTAAGGGAAGCCAACTTTCCCCCTCTAAAAGACAAAGAATTGATTTTCCTTCTGATTCAACAGACCATGAGTTCGATGACTCTGATTGCTCTGATTATCAGGACTTACACTTATCTACCTATGAGGATTCAGATGCAGCGGATTCCATTTCCTCTGCCTCCCCTCCAGAGGATTTTTCTTTTGGTGAAACCTTGCATACCTTAAGAGAGCATTTCCGCAGTGAATGCCAGGGCTACCCTCAGTCCACATAGAGACTTGGAGAATTTTTAGACTTGCCTCAGCACAGGCCTCTAGCTATACCCCCTGTCTTGGATATTGTAGATAATGTCTTCATGGAATCTAGTCTTACTCCTGATACTTTACCACCAGCTCCTAGAAAGCCTGACTGGTACTACAGGGAGTACCTGGCTCTCTCAAATTTCTCTTTAAGAATCTCATTGCGGATCCAGAGACCATTTCCCAGGGACCTAGGCTGCTACAGCCAAAAACTCTACTCCTTCGGACAGGGATTCTAGAGCTTTAGACAGATGGGGTAAGAAGGTATATACCTATGCAACTCTTGCCATCAGGGCTTTGAATTGCCAGTTTCACATGTTGAAGTACCAGCAGTATATTATGGGACTTGTTAAACAAAAAATGTTGTTGCTTCCAGATTGTTCAGAAAAGAAAGATTTACAAGAGTTAATGCAGTCTGCAAATGAAGTTAGTAAACATACTTTGCAGTGTGGTTTTGATGCCTTAGAAGCATCTTGCAGGGCTGCTGTCACTGGGTCGGTACTGAGAAGGCATGCTTGGCTGAAGGACCAAATCTTGCCAGACTATGTCAAAGCAAAATTACTGGATGCTTCATTAAACCAGGAACGCTTGTTTGGCACAAAAGCAGTAGTAGTTCTCAAAAAGATAGAGGAAAAAGCTAAATCTATGCAAACTGTTAAAGATTTCTTACAGGTGCAGCCACCTAAATTCAGTAGGCATTGACCTTCTAAAACCTGGTCCTTCCCAGTCCCTCCCAGGCCTTCTCAGTCCAAACCCAGGGGCAACAGACCACCAAGACTACAGTCTCAGGGTATGCAGAGATCTATACAATGGAGTGCTCCCACCTCAAAAACAGGGTGTGGTAAGCCATCCCCTTATGAGAAAAGTTCACAATGACTTGTCCATTATCCTCCCAAGTAGTTGCACCCCTAGGAGGAAAACTCGCCCTGCATGCAGAAAACTGGATGCCCCTTACCCAAGACCAATGGATCCTAAACAGTGTTTCCCAGGGATACAGATTCTACTTCCACTCACTGCCAACCCCAAGCGGGATGCCAGACCTTCCTCCAAACCAGTGGGCAGAGGCTCAAAAGCAAATACTTTCTCTTCTCTGTGTCAGGGCTATTCAACCTGTTCCAGTAGAGCAAAGGGGACAGGATTTCTACTCCAGACTGTTCCTGGTGCCCAGAAAAAAGAGCTCTTGGCACCCTATCCTGGATCTGTCCAATTCTCAACACCTTCTTGGTGGTCCCAAAATTCAGAATGCTTCCACTGCAACAGCTTCTTCCTATGCTAGCCAATGACGCTTGGCTAGTCACCCTAGACTTGAAAGAAGCTTATATGGACATCCCCATAAGGGAATCTTGCAGGACATATCTACGTTTCAGGGCAGGCTCTATGCACTATCAGTTCTCTGCACTTACCTTTGGCTTATCTACTGCACCCAGGGTGTTCACAAAGTGCCTGGCTCCGGCCTTTGCATACTGCAGGCAGAGAAATATTCAAATTTACCCATATTGGACAGTTGCCTGATTCAGGCGGACAGTCAGGAATTGCTACTTCAGCACCTGGCATTTGTAAAGAGACTCCTAACTTCTCTGGGGTACACCATCAACGAAAAGAAATCACAACTGGTGCCCAACCAAAAGATTGTATTCCTGAGCGCAAGTTTGAACGCAACTTCCCAGATGGCATTCCTCACTCCAGAAAAAACAGGCTTATTTGACAAACTACTTCAAACTAATGGCCACCAAAACCCAGCTATCTGCAAGAAAAATACTACAAGCACTAGGGTTCATGGCTTCTTGCATTCTACTAATTCCATATGCAAGACTACATGTGAGGAAATTCAGTGGTACTTAAGTCTGTGGTGTCAACATTCTCAGGACATGGAAACAGTGATTCCTATCATTCCTTGCCTAAGGCCAGAGTTCCTTTGATGGGCAGAGGCATGCAGCCACAACAAGGGTCTTCCTTTCACTCAACCCTTCGCTGCCCAAACCCTGACAACAGATGCATCGGACTATGCATGGGGGGGGATCACATGGCAGGCAAATGCATTCAAGGCAATTGGAGCCCAAAACAAATTCCCCTGCATGTCAATCAAAAAGAAATGTTAGCTGTACAGAATGCTCTGGCAGCCTTCAAATACCTTATCCTTCCAGGACAACAACTGATGGACAACACCACGGTTATGTGGTACATAAGCAGGGGGGAACTCATGCCTTGAGCAACCAAGTGCACCTGCAAGCTCAGTTCCTGCCAGGCAAACAAAATTCACTGGCAGACTTGAGCAGAAATCTACTGGACCCACACGAGTGGAAACTGGAACCCAACTAATTCAAACTTCTGATCCACAGGTGGGGGGACACCAGAGATGGGGACCTCTTTGCCTTCCCCCAAAACCATCAATTGAGCAAATTTTGCACCATAAATCCTTACAGCAAAGTGTGGAAAGTGAATGCCCTATCCTTTACATGGGAAAACCTCTCAATTTATGCCTTTCCCCTTCTCTCAAGTACTACTCAAGATCAAACGGGACAGACCAAGGACAATCCTTATTTCACCAGATTGGCCGTGCCAGCACTGGTACTGACTCCTACGCAGTCTGACAGCAGTGCCACCCTGGCACCTACATCAGACCCCCTCCCTGCTGTCCCAGCAGGAGGGACAGATTTTGTATCCACATCTGCAAACCTTGAACCTTGCAGCCTGGTTTATTCCCTGAATACACCAACAACAACCCTCAGCAAAAAGGTGCTGGACGTCATCCTTGAGGTCAGAAAGCTTAGTACTAGAAAATCCTATTCAAAAAAGTGGAAAAGATATTGTTCTTGGAGCCAGGCTCAAGGGAAGGACACAGCCGTGTCCACCTTACCTCAAATCCTAGATTACCTAGCAGAGTTGCTCCACAGAGGCCTATCCTTCTCATCAATTAAGATTCATGCCTCTGCCATCTCAGCTCATTACAATACTGAGCCCTCCTCTCTTTTCTCACCCTCTCATCAAATAGTTCCTGAGAGGAGCTAACAATTTAAGGCCCCCCCCCCCCGAGGAGAGTTCCCACCCCTTCCTGGGACCTTAACTTTGCACTAGAGAAACTCGTGCTTCCCCCCTTTGAGCTTGCTGCTGCAGCAGAGTTAAAATTCCTCTTTTGGAAAACAGCCTTCTGCTAGCCATCACTTCAGCAAGAAGTGTCGGAGTTGCAGGTACTAATGGCTGTGGAACCCTTCATTATTTTCCATGCTGACAGGGATTCCCTTGAGACTAACCCATCATTTATGCCCAAGGTGGTATCCACTGTGGCTTTAAATCAATCCATCCATTTACCAACCTTTTTTCCTAATCCTCAGAATAAAGAGGAAAAGATCCTGCACTCCTTGGACATGCACAGACAGCTCAGGTTCTACCTTGACAGGATTAAACCTTTCAGAAAACCTAACCAGCTTCTAGTCAGCTTTGCTACAGCGGCAGAGGGCAAGGCCATTTCAAAGCAAACCATTTCCAAATGAATAGCACACTGCATCCATTTCTGCTACAAACACCATGGAAAACTTACCCCGCAGGGGATCAGAACTCATTCCAATAGGGCTACCTCAACCTGTAAAGTATTTCTCAGGGGAGTCCCTACCAGGGATATCCTGGTAGCTGCAACTTGGAACTCTGTACACACCTTCACCAAGCATTACCACTTATCTATCTTTTCTAAATTCAGAGCTGGATTTGCCACAGCAGTCTTGCAAGGCCTGCTAGCCAGCCCTAATACTTCTTGACTGCCTCCACCCTTCCTCAGCTTTGGGAATCGACCGAAGTGTGATGACTGCAACAGTGAAACACGAAGAACATAGTACAGTTGTGTACACTTGCAGTAAATGTAGATGTTCGAATGTATTCACTGTTGCAGTCTTGGTTACCCTCCCTCCAGCCCCCTGAGTTCTATACTTTCTACCTCTTCTCTTTTTGGTCACATCTCATGGCAATGGTATTTACTTTTTACTGGAGGTGCTCCGCGCCATGTAATTGCTTCCTTTTTGGGGGGCTCCTGACATCTGGGGCAAGAAAAACTGATGTAATGGCGTCGGCTGCATGTTTTATACCCCTGACGACCTGACTTCATGGAAGAGGCGACAGCATCTGACGCAGAAATCCCAAGACTGTGATATTTGGGCAGATAACCCCCAAGTGTGATGACTGCAACAGTGAATACACTCTAACATCTACATTTGTGGTAAGTGTACACAACTGTACTTTCTCTGCACGCATGGCCACTCTGAAAGCGGTTGCGAATACATCTATGCACCTCATTTCCCATGCCCACGGGAGCCGCCAGGGCAGCCCAGTCCGGTGTTGACATGAGGCGCCATGCTTGGCTCCAGCTCTGTCAATTTTTGGAACCCTTCAAAGTGTTTGCTAATGCCCCCATGATGGTTCTTCCCTGTTTGGGAAGTCTGTGCAAGAGACTGTATTCCAGAGTGAGGAGGACGGGAAGACCCTGTCTCCCATCAGGATCTGCTTCTCCACCCCTCAAAGATCCTTCTCCAGGAATCAGTGAGGGGCAAAAAAGATGTGGTTCCGGAAATCTCAGTTTTCCTGTGGCACTCAGGACTCTTCTTCCCCCAGGCAGAGGGGGTTACGATAGATGCCGGCTCAGAGGCAGAGGGGGTCCAAAGAATGTCTGGTCTCTGGAACCATTCTCAGACAGACCCGTGCAATTGCCCTGAGGGCTTGATTGACTGCTAAATCTCTGGAGGCAGTAGGGGGCTGTCTCTTTTGTACTTCTAATGGCGTGGGAGTCCGTTACAACAGACCATTGGGTGTTAAAAATCATATCCAGAGGCTACTCCATCTTGTTTGTGGATCCACTCCCCCCACCAAAACTCCTCCCAGACATTCCACGCTCACAAGGGAGTCAGGAGAACTGGAGATGGAAAAGCTGCTAAAAAAGAGTCATCCAGCCCATCCCCCCATACCAATCTGGATCGAGCACCTATTTCAAGTTCTTTTTAGTGCCAAAGAAAATGGGGGACCTAAGACCCATTCTGGATCTTTTCACTCTGAACCTCTGGATGGTCACACTTAAGTCCATTCTGCCCTACCCGCAAGCAGAGAGGATTGGATGTGCTCAATCGACCTCTAGGACACATACTATCATATCGAAATGACCCAGGTGCTCCCGCAGGCTTCTTCGCTTCCGGCTGGGAGCCAATCATTATCAGTTCAGGGCCCTACCCTTTGGTCTCACTTCAGCCCCCATGGTGTACACCAAAGTCATGGAGATGATAGTGGCCCACCTGAGGCTTCAGGGACTCCAGGTCTATCCCTACCTGGATGATTGGCTCCTTGCTGCCCCTACCAAGCGTTTACCATGCCATGCCAGGGATTACCTCCTCCTTCTAGCAAACAGAGACTGGGTATAGCAGTCAACCTTGGCAAATAGTCACTGACTCCAGTTCAGAGCTTGGACTTCATTGGAGCTCGGCTAGACACAATACAAATGAAAGTCTGTCTCACCCCAGAAATGGTCAACAATCTGATATTTCACATCTCTTACAGTCTTCAATCTCACCTCCCCTCAGCGGTTCTGTGGGTGCTGGGTTCCATTGTAGCCACTATCCATCTTCTACCCTTCGCACGTCTTCACATGAGAGTCCTCCAGTGGACATTAGCAATTTAGTGGTCTTTTCTGGACCTACCTTTGTCCTATCTGATACACATATCCCAGGTTTGCAGGGAGTCGCTTCTCTGGTGGACTCTCCCCAGAACTTGTCCAGGGACGTCCCTTTATTTCATCCTTTCCCACAACCACAGTGACTATGGATGCCTCCCAGCTAGCCGGGGGGGGGGAGCATTGCTCGGGAAGGATAGTCCAAGGCATGTAGTCCCCTTCTCAGACCAATTTGCATATCAACATCCTGAAGTTGAAGGCGGTTCTTCTAGCATTGCAGGCCCTTCATGCCATCTTCCTCAAGGGACTATTGCTATTCAGTCAGACAATATGTCAGTAGTCTGGTAGGTCAACAAGCAGGGCAGAACTAGATCCTTACCCCCTTTGCAAGAAGCCATGAGAGTGTGGGAATGGGCAATTTCCACCGGCCGCTTTCTGGTGACGGCGCACATTCCGTGAAGGTCCAACATACTGGCGGACAGGCTCAGCAGGACTATTCTGATGCCTTACAAGTGGTCTCTGAATCCTTCAGTAGCAGAACAGATCTTCCTCCAGTGGGGGGTCGGCTTTGCTGCAATTTCTTCACATCTCCTTCCAATGCGAAATGCAGCGAGTTCTTTGCTCTGAACCCCCCCCCCCAGGGGAAGTCCCCAGAGATGCACTGGTTCATGCTTGGCCTCCCGGTCTTCTTTATGCTTACCCCACCCCCATTACCTCTCATTCCAAAGTTTCTTCAGAAAGCTCACAGGCTGGAGAGCATAATAATCCTCATTGCCCCATTCTGGCATCGCCAAGTGTGGTTTCCCTCACTTTGGTCTCACCTAGTACTGCCACCATGAATCTTGGATCTGGTCCCAGATCTCATTTTTTACCCCTCAGGGATTCCTCACCTAGACCTGGACAGTCTGAAACTTGCAGCTTGGCTGCTCCAGTTCCAGTAATGATTACTTATGTTTATCCTCTCTGGTTAAAACCATTCTGGTGATGGCTTACAAGTCTTCTACCAGAAAGATACATTGTAGCAAATGGAAACACTTCTCTGTTTGAGCCTCTCAATGGAACTTAGATCCATTTACGGCTCCGGTTCTGGTTATTCTGGAATTTCTATTTGGTATATTTCACCAAGATACTGGTTCTTCTGTGGTTAAAGTCCAACTGGCTGCCATCTCTAACTTCCATGTTGGGGAAAACATGGCTTCCTTAGCTTCTTCCAGGCTTTGTAAGACCTTCCTTAAAGGAACTTTTCTGTCAAGACTCCCAGTGAAAGACCCGACACCTCCCTGGAATCTCACCTTTGTTCTGCAAGCTCTTGTCTCCCCTCCCTTTAAGCCAGCAGCATCAGTAGATTTACAATTCCTTTCTTGGAAAACTGCATTTTTGTTGGCTATAACTTCTGCCAGGAGGGTATTGGAACTTCAAGCCTTGTCCATTAAAGTTCCTTATGTGGTCTTTCATAAGGATAGGATTTCTCTGCACACTTAACCCTTCCTTTCTTCCTAAAGTGGCTTCGGAAACCAATATTAATCAAACAATCAATCTTCCTGTTTTCTTACCAAATTTCTAAAACGGGTGAATGCAAGTTACATTTGTTGGATGTACATAGACAACTGAGGTTTTATTTACACAGAACGAAATCCTTCCGTAAATCAGACCAACTGTGACCTATTCCAAACTGTTCCTAGGCAAACCATTTTCTAAAGTCACCATTGCTCGCTGGATTTCCCCATGCACTCTTCCAGCATATTCTGATACACATTTCCCCTCCGGGTCAGATTAAAGCCCATTCCACTAAGTCTATAACAACTTCAACGGCATTCTGGTCTAGTGTGTCGCTGGATGACATTCGTTCTGCAGCTGCTTGGTCCTCATCTCATACCTTCATATCAAATTACAAATTGGACATTGTATCCAGGAGTAGGGCATCCTTTAGCTCTGCGGTGCTCCAAAATATCCTTCCATGAGGGCCACCTAGATGTTGGGAGCTGGGGACTCTGCCCCATAGGTTGAAGACCAAATGAAGTAAACCACTTCAGATAAAGAAGTTATGTACTCACCATAACGTTCCATCTGAGTAGTTGTACTTCATTTGTCCTCAACCTTTCCCCCTAGCTTATCACTATTGTCCTATCCTGGTATATGGGAGAGGTGCATGCTAGTGGCTCTCCTGGTTATGCTTGGCTTAGGTTTCTGGGAGCCTTTAGTGGTAAGGTCCTTTTGGGTTGGGCTTATGTTTTCTGATACAGCAAACTCGATCTAAGGTAAAGAAGGAGACAGAGGGGCGTTACGGGTAAGGGGAGGAGTTTGGCGCTCGGATCAGATGCTAGTCATGCACCCGGATCCGAATACCCACAGGTTGAAGACAATGAAGTACAACTACTCAGATGGAACGTTATGGTGAGTACATAACTTCTTTTTATATTTTGTTAGGGGAAGGGCAATGTAAATGTGTGAGGAGTTCTTTTTTGTGATGAATTAAAAATCACTACAGCTTTTGAAAACAATTGATAAATGATCCCATTACAAGTATCAAATTCTTGTGGTGCAGTATCTAAACAAAAAGAGCTGAAAGTAGTGATGTTCAGCAGTAGATCACTGTTGTAGTAGCCTAAGCTGTTTGGGTTATTTCCTGCCAAGGATATAGCCAACCGGTCAGTTTTTCAAAGCTTTTAAGTGTGCCTTTCATGCAGTGTTCATCATTTAATCCAGTATTACAGTAGCTTAAGGCATATAAGATAAAACCGCCTGCCATCTTCCAAAGCTTAAGATCGTCTTCCACTCATTCAGACCATTGGAAGCTCAAGCAGAGCAAGGAGAAAACGAAGTTTGGCTGCCAAATCCTTCAGAGCTTTCCTGCTGTCAGAATGCCCCTGTTGCAGGTTTTTGAGAATCAGTGTCTAGTTTCTTCATTGCTGGGCATGCAAATTCCTTTTGGGGAAAAAACTTTCAGTTTTGAGTTGTATGACTCACAGTATTTTTTTTTTTTGTACAAGCACTGTTTAATTTTAGCAAGGTTTTGTTGTTTTTGAGGACTGTCTCGAGACATTTCAGCATTTTTATTGTATACTTTTTTTTTATCAAGTTTTCTTTTTATATGTAAAAAAGTTAGTAAATTGCTTTTAGATGCTAAAACAAATGCAAAGACATGTTTTGTACCTGTCACTGTAGTTTTTGGCAACGCTACTTTTTTCTTACTTGGCTGTTTACCAACTATTACTGACATCTCTAACAACATTTCAGGTTTCTTTCTCAGCTTAACCATGGAAAAAAATACCATTTTCTCATCTCCTTCTTCCTCCAGTCACAAGAAAAGAAAATTATTAAAGCTTTTTCTATTTCTGTAAGCTGTTTCCTTGCCACAGATGGGTAAACCTGCAGTGGCCATTTCTAGTTTGGCTGACCACTCATCTTTTTCTCTGGTTTGCTGTGGTGGTCTCCATTCACGATGGACCAGTAGTTGTACATATTCTTTGTGCTGTTAGACTGCCCTCATTGGGGTTGGGAGAACCACTATCATCTGTCTCTGAGGAAGGTGCAGGGGTATCTCTCTGCGTATTTGAACTGAGATGCCTAATTCCTGGAAGTGATGTCCTGTCATGACTCTTTCTGTGCAATTTCCTGTTTAAAGCAAGCAAAATTTTTCTTCCTCTGTCCCTGTCAAAGAATAAAAAAATCATGGAACCAGTTTGTGGAGATTCCAAATTGCAAAATCCTAATTCTTCACAAACTGTTACCTTTTATTTCCCCTTTTCAGTTATTGGTAACTTTAGATTTAAAAGTTGTTCACCAAATTCTTGTAGCTACAGTTCTCTTTGCCTGCATTACACTTTCAGTTCTGTGCCCTTTAGGGGTTATCCTCTACTCCAAAGCTATTCACAGTGTGTAGTTCCAGTGATGGTCTTTTTCAGACCGGAAGGTATTCTTTTGTATTCCATTATTTAGAGCACTTGCTTATCTTTGCATAGTCTGTTTTAAAGATTCATAAATCTGACATGGGTAAGAGCTCCCTCTCAAGATGGGTTTCCAGGAGAGCTTTTAAAGTCTTGTCTTATTCCATTGCACAGAATGGTATTTCAGGGCTGTTACCTGTATATCTCATTCAAAGCATTTTTCCCCACTGGATAAACTAAATCTATTTGTCAATCAAGTCACAATTCTTTCTCCTAGGTCCAGCACTTCTATGAAGGAATTTTTTGATTCATGGTATATATGATACTCTTAATTCCTCTAGGCGGACTCAGTGTAAAATATAAAAATACATTCATTGGTTTCTAAAATATGTATGTTGCCAACATCAATACTCCCTGACCTTCCAGATTCCACTTTTGGGATTTGTAAGACTGGAACTGTTTTGCTTGAGAGACCACTTTTATCTGTTTAAAGGCTTCCTTTCTACTTTACAACTCCACTATATTCTGCAGCAGTAGTTACGTCAGACTTTGCCTGGGGACCTTTGTCTTTGAAGATAAAAGTGCAAGGTCATTGGAACAAAAAAAAAAAAAAAAAAAGACTGACCAGGACACTTGAACATGAAAGCAAGGCTTGGCAGTTCCTTGGATGACTTCAAGGATTCACAGACAACACAAAAGTGAATGAGGTACATAAACCAGGAGGATTCTTGAGTTTAACCCTCTGTGCATATTAACCATGCAAGTCTGGGATATAGCATTTTTGCATAATCTCACACTACAGGCGTCTTACTTTCAGTCAGAGCAAAAACTTTATGGCAGACAAGATAAGCACTTACAGGGCAGACCCTCACAAATGTTAATCAGGGGGTCTTCTAGGATTTGCTGCAGCTGTGGGGAGTGCATCAGAAATACCTGTTTAGCTGCATTCACAGCAAGCTAGCAATTTTTTATTCCTTGACTCCTTGTGGGCAGCTTGAAAAGAGATAGGAACAACCACAGAGTAACAATGAAAAAAGAAGCAACAGAAGTATCCACCATACGATTTATTATATCTCTGACGTCTCGGCCACAGCCTTCAAGGAGTACAAAAAGACATACAAATGCATCTCTATATATACATATATCAATAAATCTGTTAACTCAATCAACCTATTATTTAAAACAATTAAACAATTAACTAATTTAGCAGCATTTTCCAGTTAAAATCTTCATTCAAGCCTTCAGGGCACAATGTTTTAAATTTAAGAATATATACAGCTTCTTTATGTAGCAGTTGTTTGATATTTAAGTCACCATACTTGTCACATTTGATTTGTTCTAATACACAACCTTTCAAGCCTTTGGCATCACCATTATGAAAATTCAAAAAATGCATAGTCACTGGGCTCTCTATTTTTTTATTATAAATATCTCTTACATGTTCAAGCAGTCTTGTTTTAAATAACCTTTTTGTTTCCCCAATATAGAATTTTCTGCAGGGGCAGCTAAGTGCATAAATTACACCTTCTGAGTTGCAACAAAAACTCTCTTGTACTCTAAAGGGCATATTATTAATATGTGAAAAAGATGCAATTACAAACTGACATGCTTTGCATCTGTCACACTGTTGTGTTCCAATATTAGCCAACTGTTTAGAAATATTAGGAAGGGGAGGACTAAATTTACTTTTAACTAGAAAGTCTTTGATATTCTTTCCCCTTCTATAGGAAAATTGTAAATTAACATTTAACCAAGACTGGACACTATTGAGGGAACAGAAATATTCCCAAAACTAAGTAAATATCTTCCTAAATTCTGGTGTAAAACATCCGTACGTAGTAACTAAATGTAAACTTTCCTGTTCCCTTTCATTAGTTACACTTACTTTGTTAATTTTATAACTATTATCACCACATGAAGATATAGTTTTTTTGCCATTTTTTGTACAGAATCTATCATAACACTCAGACAGCAACTTATCACTATAACCTCTACATATAAAGGAATCATAAAGAGATTCAAGTTCAAGTCAAAACATTCAATATTATTACATAAACGGGGAAATCTGCAACGTTTCACCAAATGGCAACGAACTAATAGTATGTGGAGGATGTCCACTAGTGGCATGAACATATTGAGTACCACCTACGAATTTTTTATTAACCGTAGAATTCAAATAACTGCCTTCCTTGATGTTTAAGACAATGTCCAAAAAGGGCATAATAGTACCAATTTGAAGTCCATCAAACTGTAAAGAAAATCTATTACAATTTAAATCCAAAATAAACTGATGAACTAATGTAGTACCCCCTTCTACCAAAAATATCAAATCGTCCACGTACCTAAAATATTTAACTACGTATTTATGAAAAAATTGATGTCTATATATATATATATTCCGTTTCAAACAGGCCCATTGCTAAATTGGCATACATGGGGGCAAAAGCTGCCCCCATGGCTGTGCCCTGTTTTTGACGATATAATGTGTTATTAAATTCAAAAAAATTATTAACAAAGAAAATGAAAGAAGCTCAACAATATATTCTGTAGCTGGTGATTCTCCCAGAAAGAATTTGACTGCTTCTAGGCCAAATGTATGGCTTATATCGGTATACAAGCTTTTAGCATCAACTGTGACCCAATACATTTTGTTATTCCAGCTAACATTGCTTAACTTGTCCAACAAATCACATGCATCTATAATATATGATGGTAACTTTTTGACAAAAGGCAGTAAATAATAATGCAAAAAGATACCCAAATTATGTGAAAAATAAGTACGACCAGAGACAATTGGTCTTCCTAATAAACTAGATGATTTTTTATGTATTTTAGGTAGGCAGTAAAAATATGCCATAGAACAATTGTCAACATTAAATCTGTTCCTCACATCCTGCAAATTAAAATAACCTAATCTGTTTCCCTTATGTATAAGATTTTTATACAATACTATTGCATCATTATAACATTTTAACTGAGATACTTCATAAATATTTACATCACTAAGATGCTGCATACACATGTCCAAATAATCAGAAGCATTTAACACTACTAACTTATTGCCCTTATCAGCTGGCTTAAAAATAATATTTTTCTGTTTACTCAATGACAATAAGGTTTGCCAGTCCTGATATTTTATATTATAGTTAATATTCTTTTTGTCTTTGAAAAACTTCTCATAGGCTACCTCAGCAGCATGGTTCACCATTTTAACAAAATTAGTGACATCCACATTTAAAATACATGGTACAAACTGACTACATGAAGGTACTTTTGTTGTATCAAGTTTAAAATAAGCATTAACATCATTTTCAGAGGAACAAGAATAAAAACTATCAGATGAAGATGCCGTAGAAGTGCATCAGAAAGACCTGTTTAGCTGCATTCACAGCAAGCTAGCAATTTTTTATTCCTTGACTCTTTGTGAGCAGCTTGAAAAGAGATGTATTCTCTTTTTGGACTGAAATGTACCTGTATGCCTCTCCACTTATACGCAGAGTCGCTCTGAAGATTTCAGGACTCTCCAAGATCTTTGTAGTCGCTCCCTTTTGGCCTAGACATTAATGGTGTTCTCTCCTTTTTGAAATAGCTAAGGACAGTTACCACAGGCTTCCTCACAGTCTAGACCTAGTCACACAGGACAGGTTGTTCAGTACTCCACAGCTTCAAACATCCTCAGCTTACTGCCTGAATGATTAAACAGCTGTACCTTTTAGTCACCTTTTGTTTTGGGTATGTGCAGCACGTATTCTAGTTGGCAAAGAGTCCTGCTGCTATAAAAGCATATATATTGGCTTATGCAAGCAATTTTCTAGTTGATGCCACATTAAGAACCAAAACCCTTTTAAGGCTAGCATTCATTTTGTTCTAAAATAGATGAGTTTTTGAGAACCAAAGTAGTTGAGTTTTTATCCTCTGGCCTTTTTTATTTCTCTGTCAAGGTTAATCTTTAGGCCATTTCAGCAAGTCTGCATATGAATCCTCCTCTTTCAATGCATCCTAATGTCAAGCCCCCCGGCATAAGTGGAACATTTTTATTTCCACCTAGCAGTTAAGACAAAAAAGAAAGAAAATATTGCTGGAAATTGTGAATTAACCTCCTGAACATTTTTAGGGCTGCAGCTTTTCCATTACGTACACACCTAAAAGCACAATACTAACCATGTTTTAGAACTGGATATCCATTTGTTGTCCAAAAGTATTATAAAATGCTACTATTTCAGAGAGAACCGTTTATCGATGGGCACTGCCAGTAGAGAGTACATTAGACTTCTTAGCCATAGTATGTGGAGTTTAAAAAGTTAGGTATAGAACTTATTTTCATGGTAGGGAAATGCAGTTTCAGTCCTGAACACACCAGTACTTAGTTGTTACACAGAAGTAACAGTCATGTTTTTCCAAAATATGGAATGTTTTGGAAAGATGACACCACCAAAACTCCCTGTGGTGATGAAATCAATATGCCTAGTAACATTTCAGCAGTGAACTACAGTTGTACCCTTAAATATGGAATGACAGTCCTAAGTTACAGGTACCTTAGATTTCAAGGTATACTGGAAGTTTTGCCAATGTAAATTTGAGATATAACTCCTTGCATTTCACTGTTGGCCTGGAATGTTGCATTGTACTTTTCCACTGTGAGGCATATGACTTTCTTTAGGGTATGGTATTTTAGGGTAAGGGATGCATTATAAATTTTGCACGTGTCTGTACTGAGTTTCTTCAGGAAAGAGAACTTTTCTTTCACTAGAAAGATACCAGCATCAAAATTCCTTGTTCTGACCACGGCAGTGTAATTTGGGCCTACATTGTCATGAGTTGCATGTAAATTGATAAGGCTGTAATGGCAGTCTGATTGAATGTTGTACCAGATTATCCCAAATATAATGCCCATGAATGCTGCATTAAGCTCTGCACTAGATAATTGCCATGTGGAGTGTTATCTTTTGGTACCGTGTGTAGGGTTATGCAGGCGCATTACATGATAGCCTGGAGTTTTGCATTATATTGTGCTTTCATTAGGAGTGGATATATATATTTCTCAGAGTGGCGATTGAAGTACATTTGTGTACTCTGTCTGGATTTGGTTTGGCATTACATTCAGAGTAAAGTTCTGTGCATTTAACCAGAACAGGTAACTTTTGTGCTTCACATTTATCTGGGAAAGCTATTGCTGCTGTCATTAACACTGTTGACAATCATTTTTTTTGTCAAAAATGGAAAGCTAAACATGCATCTACTCCTTAAAAAGGAGTAGTGTGCTAGGTCTTGCTCCGGGTTTAATTCAAGCTATTGATCCTACTAGTAAGGTAGCTTTTGGTTTTATATATATATATATATATATATTTTTTTTTTTTTTATATACCTCTTTTCCTGAAGAGGTTAAAGATTCTGAATCTGAACAGGAAGATGAAGGGATAGATAGATACAGAATTTTGTCAGAGACCTCCGTTTCTGAATCTTACAGCGGGGATTTCTCTGAGGCTTTTTCCAGATTGTGCGAGTGTTTTCATTGGGAGTACACTGAGGTTTCCCATTCCCTCAGAAAATATAAGCCGTTTCAGAAGGAATTTCCAGATCCTTCACACATTCCCCCAGTTTTCTGCTCTGGAGGATGTGCATATCACTGCCTGCAGTCTTCCTGATAGCCTGCTGCCCATAAAAAGGTCGATAGAATGTTTAAAATTCTTCACTCAAGTTTTTATCCCACTCTTCCCAAACTTGACCCAGTAGCTATAGCTTTTGTTAGTCCTGTTGCTGCTATACATTTGGTTAATTCCAATCCTACTCTTTCTGACAAGAATGGGTAGATTATTGATAAGTATGGGGGAAAAGTGTGTGCTTCTGCAAGTTTGATTTCTCAAAATTTGTCTGGCTCGTATGTTAGAATTTATTCTGTATTGTGAAAGTATAAGAAATAATTTGTCTGCAGTTGCTTCTTCTGAGGAAATACATACTTTAATTTGCTTTCTACCAGCTCAGAAGTCACTGTAGGGTTTTGGCCAATAGTACTCCTTTGAGGAGGTTTGCATGGCTGGGTTTTCAGAACCTCCCAGAGTATTTAAAATATTGGATTTTAAATTCTGCTTAGGACAGAGTGTCCTCTGCTGTAGAGGTTATCAAAAAGTGTGATGAAAGGGTGAGTTGATTCAGAGAATCTCTAAAGATCTTGAAGCCCTTTTCCAAATGTTCTAAGGGCTTCTCTAACCCACTTTTGGCAAAAAACAAAATAAACAGTCTCAACAAAATGCGGGTAAACAAGCATTTAAGAAGAAATGGCAGTGTGTCCCAAAAGGATTTCAGGGATCCTTCCAAAACAAAGGACAGTCTAATAAGAGACCTTGTCTCCCCCCAACCCTGCTGTCCCATTTTTCTTCCAGAAAGTCTAAATCTCCACTTTTTTCTTTGACAGATCTCAAGAAATGGGTTTTGAAGGTCATTCATTTAAGTTACAGATGGCAGTGGGTGGAAGTCCCTCCTTTACAGGGGATATTTCCTCATCCACCACACCAATCTCCTTTACATCATCCATCAACACATGCTGTCCCATGCTGCAAAAGGTTTTTATTCAAGGATGTTTTTAGTGCCAAAGAAAGAAGCTGCTTGGTGACGAGTTATAGATCTTTCTTTCCTAAACATGTTTGTGACTGTATCCAAGTTCAAAATGTTGCCACTTCACAACCTTGTTTATTTATCTGACATTTGTAAACTAGGGTATGTCTGACTGAGCTAGAGCCCATTTTCAGAGGAGGCCCTGGGAGAAAAGCTTCACAAAAAAAATCTAATTGCAATTTCAAGGCATAAATATAAAAAAAATAATATTCTTTGGAGTACAGTTTGAGATAGTGGAGGCTTAAGAACAAATGAAAAAGGTGCAAACAATAAGGTTATAACAATGAAAATCAAAAAGTACAGTCAGTGTGCAAGTTGTAAGATTATGGTAAAGCAGCTGTACAAGAGTTCCTAGTTCCGTAGTCAGTGACCTAGTACAAGCAGAGTCTAAAGATTTGTAAGAGTAGGGAGGGAAGTAAGAGGTGAAGGGAGGTCACTATAGTATAGCCAGGATGAAAGGATATGGGAGTAGTGGATAGGGAGTTGAGAAGGAACAACTCTGGTAAAGTACATTAAGGGGGGATGGTGGGAGGGTGGAAAGTTAGAGAAATAATGTAGGGACCAGAGTCAGAGTAATTAGATGGATTTTGGCACAAGTAGATCCAAGAGTTTAGTAGTGTTTCTTTTAAATCTTTTTTTGAAGTTGTGTTAGTTATGGATCTGATTGACAGAGGGTGTTTGTTCCAGGCTTGGACAATTTTGTAGCTGCATAGTTGTTGGCCAGTAGTTATTTTTGGCTTATAGATATCTAAGAGGTATTGGTCAGAGCTTCTAAGAGTGCAAGAGGGGATGCATAATGAGATGAGGGATGAGATGCTCAGGCAGAGGTTTTAGGATAGAGTGAATGAAAAGAAATTGAGATGAAAGGAGTTAGTGAGGGAGTGCAATCCAGAAGAGAGACTTGAGGTAGAGGCAGTGGTGAGAATTGTAAGGTTGGTTTGTGGCAAATCTAGTGATTTTTATTGTGTGTTTGAGCTTAGTCTTGAGTGGATTGTGGGTTGATAAGGATAGGTGAAGCATAAAGTAGACTGGGTAGAAGGTATGCATGGGTAAGGGAAAGTCTAGAGTCCAGGGTGAAGGTATATTTTGTTACAGTAGATCAGACCCAGTTTCTGGTGGGTCTTTATGCAGTTTAGGATGTGAGGATCAAATTTTAAGTTGATTGTCGATGGTAACTCCTATTAGCTTGGTATGAGGTTCTACATTAATAACAGTGTTGTCACGTGAAGTTATGGTAAAAGAGAATTTATGCTGTGAAAGTGATTTTGGGAGGAATAGGAGGTTTAGTTTTTTGGGGGTTAAGGATTAGTTGGTTGTTAACCAGGTTTCAACAGAGGTGAAGGAGTTCTGAGTTAATGTGAAGGTGAGGAACATTGTCGGACATGGAGATGATGGTAGAATAATCAGCATATTGGATGAGAGAGAAGCAGAAAGTGTGTAAGTCATTAGTGAATATGTTCAATAGCAGTGGTCTATGAGTGGAGCCCTGGGTACACCTTTAAAGATATGGAGGAGAAAGGAGGAGACAGAGTGCCATCCAATGGACTGCTGTCTTTTAGTGAGGTAACCTGTGACCCATTTTAGTGAAGAATAGGAGAGATGAAGATAATACAGCTTGGTAGGAAATTTCTGGTGAGAGAGAGTATCAAAGGCTTTTGAAGGGTCAAGAAATACAAGGAATAAGTTTGTCGTCTTTGGCTTGAGATGGTTTGAGAGAAGATTAGAGCAGTAGTTGTGCAGTAGTTAGGGCTGAAGCCATGTTGAGTGGGAGTGAGGGGACTTTCATGAAAATAATCAAGGAGCTTCTTATGTATACATTATTGAAATAATTTCTAGAGATTCTGTAGTTGGAGAGGTCAGTGGGGTGCTCTTTGTGAATAGGTATAGTAAAGAACTTTTTCCAGATAGAGGGGATGGTAGATTCCTGAACAGATCAGTTGGTCAATATTAAAACAGGGAAGGGAATTGAGTTAGCAGCCAGTTTAAGGAATAGGGGGTGGTAGATTGTCAGCAGAGGGAGAGCATGGCTTTAGTTTGAATAGGGGTCTCATGTAAGCAATGGGATGAGGGGGAATAGAGAGGTTAGGGTGTTACTACATGGAGTTTGTTAATGGAGTTGATGACATAAGAGTTAATAATAGTGGCTGTTTTGTTTGGAGAGTTGGCTGGGGCATGGGTTTGGTATTATGGGGTTACCAAGATGTCGAATGCTACTATGGTATTTCAGAACTTTTTTGGATTGTTGTGGATTTGGTTTGGGGCTTTAGATAGTTTTTCTTGTCTATGTATACTTTTTTGTGAGGTTAGAGTTTCTTATAGTTTTGAAGATGAGTTTTGGAATAGGATCTTAGCCAGTTTTTCCAAGCATTATCTCTCTCGTGTATTAAGGATTGAGTAGTTTGAGCCATAGAGCAATGAGAGGTTTCATTTAGATTTTTCTGGGGGGGGGTGCTAGGGAGTTGAGTATCTAGAAATATTTGGTTGAATTTTTGTACAGCATCATCGGAGAGGTAGGTGGAAAAGGAAGGACCAATCAGTAGAGGTGAAGCTGCTGTTGAATGTCTTGGGGTCAGAGTTAGAGAGGCTACGACATTTTTTGAATTTGACAGGCTGCTTGGAAAGTCATTGGATGCAAGTGGGAAGGTTGTCACTTGAGGAGTGGAGTAGAGTTTGTGGGTTGTGGTAGAAGTTAGGATTGGAGACCAGGATCCAGTCTAGGATAGTGCCAGGGTTGTTTCATTTGTTGTAGTGTGTGAGGGATGAGATTAGTTGTGAAAAGCTGCAAAGTTTTGGTGGAGGCAGGGAAGCCTGTGTTTATGGTTTGCCAATCAATGTTAACATCTCCCAGAATTATAGTTCCATAAGAGATGTGGTGGGTTATCCAGGAGAGAATCTGCTTGAAGATAGGGATGTTATTGCCTGGGGGCTATAAATGCCAGCTATAGCGAGTTGTTTGCAGTTTACAATTAGGAGTTCAGCAGGATAGAAGTTGGAGGGGTGGGGTGGACACAGGGGTCAGGGTGAGTTGATCAGAGCATATTATGGCTACACCTCCACCTTTTTGGTGTGATCTGTCTAGGAGGAAGATATTGTATCCAGGGGAAGGTTTTCATTGTTGGTGATATGGGGTTCAAGCCACGTTTCAGAGACTGTTATTAGGTCAGGAGAAGAGTGGGCTGTTATGGAGTGCACTTAGCAATCTCAACAAGGTTAGCGGTGGATGTTCAAAGAGTACGTATTTAAGTATTTGCAGGAGGGGGTAGGGGAGAGGTGTGGTGGGTGGGGGAGTAGGTATTGCCTGTGGGGAGAGGAGTTGAGAGTGGTGAGAGGTGGCCATGGTTTAGACAAATATCTCCTGATAGGAGTAGAGTTTTGGTAAAGTGTAGGGGGAGTATGAATTTTTAAGGTGTGTGTGTGTGTGTGGCATTTTGGTTTAGTTTTTAGAGGGTGTGTAGGTTTGAGAATAAATGTGGATTTGAGCAACAGTGGGCTTGTGGGGCTGAGTAGATGAGATGTTAGTGTAGGGTATTTTGGAGTCAGTAAGAGGGTGTGCAGGAGGAAGGTGCATAGGAGTTGAATTGATTTTATAGGAGGAAAGGTGTGATAGTAGAAGAGTGAAGATTAAGATGTGAAGCATAGTAGTGGTGTGTGTGTGTAAGGTGGACACAGGATTTATAGGAGGAAAGGTGAGTGTAAGTGTGGAGGTTTAAAGGTAGTTTTGCTATGAGTGGTGAGATTTGGGGGAAATGATCAATTTAGTAACAAATGTTAGGAGAGTTGCTTATGGAGGAGTAGTTTTGTGGATGGCACCTGGTGAGTGGAAGAAGGGTTGTGAATGGTTGTGGTAAAAGTAGAGTGGAAGAGGGGTGTGGTCATGGTAGGAGAGGGTTAGGATGGACTAAGAGGAAGATAGTGTGAAGTTGGTGGTGTAGGTAGAGTTGAGAGTGTATGATTGGGGGTGCAAAGGGAAGAGGAGGAGAGGAAGAGGTGGAGTTATTGGGGTTAGAGTATAAATCTGAAGTGGAGATGGGTTGGAATTTGGTGGTAGGGTAGGGAAGCAAAGTGAGCTCGAGCGCAGTGGGCTGGACTTTGATCCCACAGCTGCCTAAAGAAAGTTAAAACAAACAGTACGTTAATGGCAGTTAATCCATGTGGAAGATATTGTTTTATGGGACTAGAGAGATGATAATTTGTGAGGGAGAGAATACAGTAAAAGGCAACTGGAGCTGGATATAGAAATAGTTATAGGGACTTAAGTAGAATGTGTGCAAAAATACTAAATAGGTGAGATGACTCAATTCACCGCTGGTTACAGTATTAAGACAGGTTAAAGACTCTGCCATTAAACATTCAAAGTAGAAGAAATGTATTTCAGATTTTGAGAAGCCGAATTAAAAAAGTCTAATGGGGTGGAGAACCAGAATGGGATTTGATGCGCGAGGGTACTGTTAACTCTTCTTCCTCATTTAAGTTTCCCAGTAACACCAGAATTAAAATGTGTATCACAGCCCTATTCTGACTTCAGGCATTTCTTAAAATTGTGTCTGGATCACATTATCACTTCTATGCTTTACCCTTCGGATTATCCACTGCACCCAGAGTATTTACAAAGTGTCTAACTCCACTTATAGTTCATCAAAGGCTACAGGGTATTCACGTTTTTCCATATTTAGATGACTTTCTTATCTTTGCAGTCTTTTTCAAAGTGTTAGGAATGTCTGTCTTCGCTGAGAGGTCTCTTATACAAGCTTGAATTCCAAGAGAACGTTCAAAAGTCTTTTGGCTCCATCACACAGGATTACGTTTCTGGGGTGTCAGCTAGACGCCTCAGTTCAAAGATCTTTACTTCCACAGGAAAAATCAGATCTATTCATAATGTTTTCCAATCAGACCTCTGTCACTGTGAAGGGAATACCTAGGAGTTTGCGTCTCATGCCGTCTGACTCTTCTGGTAGCCTTGGCAAGACTCCACATGAGGAAGATACAGTTGTATCTCTGGTCCCTTTCAAGTCCCAGTGCTGGAGTTTGTCAGAAGAGAAATTTTCCCTAAATCCAGGTCTCCCCTTACCGTCCAGCTCCAAAGCAGTTAGTCACCACAGGTGCCTCAGACTTTGCTTTTGTTTGGGTAGTAGTGTCCAGAGAGATAAAAGTGCAAAGTATGCAGGACACCAAGGACAGTCACAAGCACATAAATATAAAAGAGATGCTTTCCCTGATCAAGACACTCAACTCTCAGAATCATCTTTTGTCCCTAGAACCTCTTCAAGTTGTTAGACAGTACCACAGTCGTGGTACATCAGCAAGCAAAGAGGAACAAAGTTGTACCTCCTTTGTATACTGGCCATGTTAGCTTTGCATGTAGCTTAATGGCATAATCTCACTTTACAAGCATCCTGTATTCCACCAAAGCAAAATTGTGTGACAGACGAGCGAAAAAGACAAGGTCAGATCCTTGCAAATGGGAACTAGATAAGGGGGTCTTCAAGAGTCAATTCACCAGTGGGAGAGTTCCTCAAGTAGTCCTGTTTGCCTGCAGTCAGAACAGTCAGCTGGCAAGATTCTACTCCAGGGCTGCATGAAAGAAGGCCGGAAGAAAGATGCCTTTTCTTTTCCTTTAACACAAATGTTTCTGTATGCTTTTCCATCCTTTCCACTGATATCCAGAATGCTTCTGAATATTCAGAAGGAATCCCCCAAAATCATTGTAGTGGCACTCTGTCCCAGGCAACAGTGCTTCTTCCATCTTTTGGAATGGAAATGGCCTGGGGCAGTTACAAGCTTCCTCACAGAATGGATCTGTTCACAAGATCAGGGATGTTTGCTATACCTGACCCCAGTCAATTTCAACTGACTTCCTGGATGATAGGGTCTTTATTCTCTTTAGGCACCTGTTTACTGAGGACATGCAGTAGGTCCTAATGGAGTTAAGAAAGTGTGCTGCTAGAAAATCATATATTAGCAAATGGAAAAGGTGTTCAGTTTGCGCTAACAACATAACAAACACCCATTTGGGGCTAGTGGTTCTCAGGATAACAATTCACACAAATAGTGTAAAACCAATGCCCTTTCTTCTCCAGCAAGGTTAATTTATTGGCCATTTGAGCATGCCTGCCCATGAACCCTTCCCTTTAATTGCATTCTCATGTCAAAATGTTTTTGAAAGGGGTTTTGCATAAGTGACCTCCAAGAAACCAGTTGCCCCTCCTTGGAATTTTGTTAAAGAAGCTAACACGTGCTCCTTTTGACTTGGCTGACTAGTTTCTTTACATGGAAAACATTTTAACTGATTGCTCTGACCTCTGCAAGAAGAGTATGAGTTGTAAGCTCATATGGTGCGTCAACCCTGTCTCATTTTGCACTGAGACAGTTTCTTTGAGAGCTAATTCTCCTTTTACACAGTTTAAAGTGGTATTTAAGTTTAATTTAAGCTAGACTGTCCATCTCCTCATTTTCTTTCTTGAACCTAAAAAGGAAGGAGGATACCTTGGATGTCCACAGACAACTCATTTGCTATCTCGACAGAACTAAATATTTCTAATCTTCAAACCAATTGTTCATTTCTTGTGAAGGTAAGAACAGACAACCTGTGTCAAAACAGACTGTTCTCAAATGGTTGTCTGAGTCTATTGCCTTTTGTCGTACTCACCACAGCTATTCCAAGCAGAGTAAAAGCCCACTCTACTGGGGCCTTGGCTTCATCTGTGGCTAATTGAAAGAGTTGAATTGCATGAAGTGGAGTTTCTTGTTAAGACTTCTAGCATTGAGCAGTACCACTTTCAAGATATTCCTTCATGGGTTCAGTTAATTTGGTAGGTTCATCAGTTTAGCATTGCCTAAAAAAGGCACTATGGGGGTGGAAAAGGTCTTTGCCAATATCCCAAAGCCTAGAGGGGGCAAGTGCAGACCATCCACGGCAAAGCAGTGTGGTCTGTCAACCATGTCCTCCCAAGCCATCAAATATTGTATCCCCCGTTAATTGACACCAGAAGTTGTCAGTTTCTTTGGTAATGTGCCATCATACTTGGTGAAGGTAGTATGCTGCTCAATGCTATGCTCATACCTGCATGAGATGCATGATCAGTACGCTCAATCAAGTCTCGCTTTATGTAGTCAAGGAAGATTAGTCACAGGTCATTAATATCCACATGGACTATGACAGTCACACTGGTGCCTGTGGGACTTGATGGATCCTAGCCTCGGAAAGGCAGCTAACCATAGTCCTTCCTCATTCTGGTGAAGGGGACATCAGTGTACCTCACTGTAGAATCACCAATGACCAGGAAATTTGGCTGTGTACTGCTTTGCCTTAAGAGCTTGGCAGTGGATATAGTGTTACTATGTGTAGCTGTGGGTTGTGGTTTAATGGAGTGTTTACATGATAGCTGAGGACCCTTTCTTTGATTGTACTGTGCAGTAGGTCTTGGTATTTTAGGAAGGTTGCCTCTAAGTTCCGCAGCATAAGTAGTTTTATATAGGGTCTTAACCCTGCACAATAGGTGTGGTGCAAGTGTCACTGACAACCTCTGTAGGATTCGTTTTGGTTGTTTGAGAGGGTTTTGCCTCCCAATATTAGTGTATTTATACCTCTCTCATACTGTATCTGGCTTAAGAATATGTGGGTTGTCTGTGTCCATGAGGTAATTGCTAAAGTGTCTCAAAGCACCTACCTCAACCAGACTGGACATGAGAGTTGGGAAGTGCATATCCATGGTTACTGATCTAAAGAAGAGTGAGGAAAACTCAAATATTAAACAAGTCAATAAGATAAGTAACTTTGAGTAAACTAGATGCTCTAGTAGTTAAAGAAAAAAATCTCACTTGATGCCCAGTATTCCCGATAGATTACTCTGTAGAAAATTTTTAATGCTTGCTAACTTATTAGACTCCCAAAACATATGTTCTTGGTTACCATTTATTTTCCTCCCCATCACACCACCATTTGCCATCTACCTGAGAAAAGTGAACACAGAGAGACTGCACCTGTGAAACTTTTTTTCCAGTGTTTCAATGGAAAATTGAGTGAAGGAAGCCAGCATGAGAGTTGACTAGATGAGAATGAAAGTGATAGTTTTTTGGGAGATGGAGATGAACAGTAATAAAACCAGTAATTTAATGTGGGGTTACAATGCAATAATCGTGTGTGTGAAATGCAACAGAACAAGAACATATGGAAATATTGGACATTTTTAGAATTTGTTGGACTTGTGGGGAACTCTAAAGCATATCACCTGCTTCTTGTCAGTGTTCAAAAAATTCCTGAGAGGGGAAAAGGAAGGAGACAGTTGACTGTAAGTAAAGAATTTTTTCTTACTAGCACTGTTTTTGTGGTGTATAATTGAACCTATATTTTCTTTGCATGCTATAAAGTTTTCTCATTTTTTTTAAGCATTATGGGATGTAAACAGTTGCTGCATTTTTGTTCTTTTCTTTCTCCCTTCTCTCTCTCCTTTTTCAGTTTTAAGAAATGTAGGCAATGCAATGGGAAAGAAAGCCTGGTTAAGACAGCATGACAAAAGAAAAATTAATGTACTTTTTCTCATTCCTTAATGGATTAAGGACCTTAGACTGATTTAGTAACAAGTTTTAAGAGTAAGAAAGTAAATGAAAAAGAGGATTGAATATTATGAGGCTTTTTCCTAGCAAAACATGAATGCTCAGTAGCAATTCTGCAGCTGGTCTTCATGTTTTCATGGAAACAATCTGATAAAGAAACTGGCTGCCTGGTTCTCATGTCTCCATAATGATAATCTGATAGAGAAACTGGCTATAGGCTGGTGGAAAGTGATTGGATGAAGAAAAAACAATGAGAAGAGAAATTGGCTAGGAATATAATGTTCTCTGAAAGCATTCAGGTGTGTTCTCAGCTGGGAGAGCTATAACAAAAACACAAAACCAATTAGCACTTGTAGAAGCAGACTGCACCATGCATCTTAGCATGTTTAACCTTTCTTTTAGGTTAATTCAAGTCTCTGAGTGTGGCTTGGAGGGTTTTGTTCCTATTAGGATGGTAAGACGTAAGTATTTGAAGATGTACATAGTTTTGTGTGTTGGTGTTAAGTTACTAGGTTTTAGGGGATTATTGGGGGTGGGTTTTTTGAGGGATTTCAGTAAAACAAAAAGTGTTAAAAGATGTGCCATAGGCTCAAATGGATATGACAAAAAACAACTATATAAAAGTTCAACTTGTCAAACAATGTATGCACATAACGCAAAATCTGGAACTAGATATTTAACAAAAAAGGAGTAAATAAAAGGTGGGGATAATGACTTTTAAGCCAGTGATGCTTTCTTTAATGTCTTTAAATGTCAACGGTCTCACAAATACAAAAAATAAAGAAGAGTAAACTATGTTAAAAAATGTAGATTGCAAATAGCTATGTTACAGGAGATGCACGCTGCAAGAACTGAACATGTGAATTTGCTAAAGAAAGGTTTTCCGGATGGGTTATTCAGTGGAATATTTGGGACTAAGGAAACAAGGAGTACTTATATTAATTGCAAGAGGAGCTCCAATAGTGATAGAAGAAGATAAAAAGATGATAATGGCAGATTTGTAGTGTAAGGGTCTACTGGCAAGGGGGGAGGATTACACTGGTATTTATTTATATTTTACCTAAAACTGCTATAATAAAACTTAAGAAAATTCTGGGAGAAATAATCAGATATGATGTTGTCCTATCTCAGCTTCATTTATAGCAGGTTGGGTTTAGAACCGCGGCCTTATACAAAAGCTCAAGTACTTCCACTAGATTGTGGTGAAAACTCTATCCCATCATGCCCTAGGAGAGCCTCCCAGATCTTGTTAGCCACTAAACAAGATTGGGTGCTCATCCTACTGGCTCTGGCTAAGTAGATTTTTCCTCTACATGTTTTGAAAAATTATCCTTTTTCAAACTATTTTATTTTAGCTAATATTTATCAAGTAAATTGTGTGCGTTTCGCTTTTCTTCAGTTTCTATTGCCCATCGTTTTTTATGCAAGGCTTTTCTTCCTCACTCCCGGCTTTAAACTTAATTCTTAAAAGCCCATTTTCATTAGAGGGCTTTTCTCCCCTTTTTTCTATTTTTCTCCCTTAATTATATAGGTTATTTCATTTAAATTAGAGCGCTTCTTTAGCCCATTTGACTTAGAGGGCCTCTGTTTTCCTCCTTAAAATCCCCAAGACTAGTTTGTGTAAGTTAGAGGGCTGCCTTTGCCCGTTTAAATTAGAGGGCCTTTCCCTTGGTGTTTTTAGTGTGATCGTTGTGCTTATTGTAAAAAAAGTAGTAGTAGAATATATGTAGTTATATTTTTTCTATAGTTTAACTGCTTTCCTGTTGCTCATTAGTCATGTCTTTAAAGGATTCTAAGGAAGCTAAACCCTCTGGGTTTAAAAATTGTGTTAAGTGCAGTCAAAAAATGTCTATTACTGAAGGACATACCATTTGTGTGTACTGTCTTGGAGTGGTACACCTTCAAGAGTCCTGTGTCATCTGTCACAGGGTATTAGAAAGAACAAATGCATTCTGAGAGGCTTGTTGAAGACCCCTTTTCTGAAGCAATCGAAGAAGGTCAGGGTCCTTTACTTAAAGTTTGATCTTTGGACCAGAAGGCTGTCAGGCCCGAGAAGCCTTTTACCTTGGCTCCTTCAGTTTCAGTGCCGTTGGAATTTCATTTTCCAAACCTCATGCTCCCTCCACTTGATCTTCCAGGAGCCTGTCTGATGATGATGTGGATCGTGTGGTGCATAGCCTGTTAAGGACACTGGCATTCGCCAAACTGTTGTTGGATCCAACCCGGAGGGCCTTGGAACCAACCAAACCTACACTTTCACCATCTTGACTCCTCTGATCCAATCTCGGACCTCAGAGCCAGAATGTCCAGAACTGATTGTAGTAGAACCGTCGGAACCGAGACCTATCACAGGATCTCCGGGTCTGACTATTGCTCTGAAGTCTTCTGTTCCATTGAAACTCGAGGAGTCTAGGAGATGACACTCTCCAGTCGGTTCCAGGGAGGGGAGTCTGATCCGACAGTTGTCTGATGCAAACTTGCCACTCGAGGCATCGGCTCAGTTGAGTTCAGCTCCTGCCTCCATCTCTGAGCCAACCCCCTTGGTTCTGGGAATTCCCTCTGGTTCTTCGGAGCCTGGAGTTTCCTCAGACCAGGGATGGGGGGGCTTTCAAGGTGATGAGGAGAGTGCTGTCTCCACAGACAGATCCACTTTTGGGCTGGGACATTCTTCCCCCAAGGCACTGGTGTCTGTCTCGGTACCACTGCATCCACAGAGACTTGGAGACCCTAGACCTCAGGATGCCCCATTGGGTGACTCCTCTCTTCCAAAACCTCTCCAGAACACCCTTCTGAGGAGATCCCTCAGAAGAGGCTATGTAAGAGGAAGCATTTAGACTCCCCAGAGGAGTCCATCACATCAGATACAGACCGTGATGATTCGGAAGAGACCCCTCTGAGGATGTCTCTTTCAACAGACCTCCTGGAAATACTGAAAAAGAGAGGTGGCTGGAAGTCCATCCACCCTTCAGAGGAGGAGTCTGTATACCTGAAGGCCTTTGGGTCTCACCCTTCCACCACTTGGGTATCCCCGCCTTTTGACGAACTGATAAACTTAGTTTGTCGAAAGGTGTGGGAGTCTCCAGATTCAGTGGAACCTGTTACTCAGAAGCCAGACAAATTCATCACATCACCAACAGACACACATTTTCTAACCAAAGAAGTCCCAATAGATGATATGGTGGTGGCAGTAGCCACCAAAAGGAACTCTGCGATGTCCTCTTCTGTCCATCTGCCAAACCAAGAGTCTCATACGAGGGACAGATATGGAAACTGCATCTTTTCTTCAGCAACTTTTGTGCTTAGATCACTGAATTGTCTGACTCACTTTTCTAGAATTCAGAGAGATCTCCTGAAAGAGCTAGGAGATGCCCTCCAAGGTTTAGTAGCTGAAGGGGTATCAGAGAAGGTTTCCTCTCAGATCTCTACCTTAAACTCAGTGGTGAACTCCTCCATGAGGCTTTTTTCTTATGCAGCAGATGGAGCGAGCAGGACAGTGGGTTCAGGAATTTCCCTAAGGAGACATTCCTGGATGCACTTGTGTGACTTTGCAGAGCCCTTTAAATCTTCTTTTGTGAATGCCCCTTTTGATGGCTCATCTTTGTTAGGGCCAAAAGTCAGAGACATAGTAACCAGGTGTGAACAAGAAGGAAAGACCCTCTCTGCCGTAAGAGTCCGTTTTTTCCTACCTACCAGACCTTATCCAGTGGGCCAGGAAAGGGGGGAAAATGTGGTTTCGAAAATCCCAGAGGGCTTTCTAGGACACACATGGTGATTCTTCCATTAGCACTTCCCCCTCTGCCCCTGGGGGAAGACTCTGATCATGCAGCAGATGGAGTCCGCAAAACCAGGGTGACTGGAAATCTTTCCCTGGTAAGCCCTTTTAGCGCTCCTGAAAGGAGGGCTTGCCTGTCCATCTCTGGAGGCAGTCAGGGGCGGCTTATCTTTGTACCCAGAAGCCTGGCTAACAATAACAAAAGACAAATGGGTACAAAGCATCGTATCCAGAGGTTAATCCATACTCTCTTCCTTCCCCATCCCAAACACAAAAAACATCCCAGATGTTCGACCCAGTCAAAGGGAACAGGCAACTCCAGAAATACAAAGGTAGCTAGACAAGAGAGTCATCCAAGCAGTCCCCACAGACCAAATAGGATCCAGAACTTACTCAAGGTTTTTTCAGTCTCAAAGAAACCAGGGGACTTGAGACCCATCCTGGATCTCAGCAAATTAAACAAATCAGTAAGAAAGTCAAAGTTCAGGATGGTAACAATGCAGTCAGTACTCCCTTTTCTGGGACAAGATGATTGGATGTGCTCTGTAGACCTCCAGGATGCGTACTACCACATAAAAATGGACAGGTGATCCAGGACTCATTTGTGCTTTCATCTGGAAGCCAGTCATTACCGGTTCCGAGCTGCCATTTGACATCACTACAGCCCCCTAGAGTGTTCAAGTGTATGGCAGTAGTAGTGGCTCACTTGCGACACCTAGGATTCAGGGTGTTTCCATACTTAGACAACTGGCTTCTAACTACCATTACTGAAAATCTACTATTGAAAGTGAGAGACACCAGTTTGCATCTCTGCTCTCACCTAGGAACCACAATAAACTATGAAAAATCTGCCTTTTTGCCATCTCAGCATATCTGTTTTATAGGAGCAGATCTAGATACAAGAAAACTGATGGCAAAACTTCCCTCCAAAATGGTTCAAGTCCTACAATGTCAGGTCTTAAACCTACTTTCCAAGAAAAAAGTGCACGCAAGAACAGTCCTGAAAGTCTTGGGAACCATGGCAGCAGCAATAACCCGGATTCCATTAGCACATCTGCACATGAGAATTCTACAGTGGCTATTGTTCACTCAGTGGTCCATGCAGGAGCTACCCATGTCCCACCAAATTTTGATAACAGAATTTTGCAAGAAATACCTTTGTTGGTGGCTTTACTCCACTCGTGACATTAGGTCAACCCTTTCTTCTTCCCCAGCCATTAACCACAGTGACCATGGATGCTTCCCAGATAGGGTGGGGAGGCATTATCTGTGAAGGACAGTCCAAGGCACTTGGCAGGACCACGAGGCCCATTTGCACATCAGTGTCCTAGAGATGAGAGCAGTGCTTTTTTTAGCATTGCAAGCATTCCAGGACTCTCTTCCACTAGAAACTATTGCAATACAAATGGACAACACGTCAGTTTTGTGGTACAAAAACAAGGAAGAACCAGACCATCCCATTTTGTCGCAAGGTCCTGAGTGTGTGGCAGCGGGCGACCTCCTCCCAGCGCTCAGTGGTAGCAATGCACATCAAGGGAAATCCACTGTGTTAGCAGACAAACTCAGAAGAGCTATTTTAATGCCTCACGAATGGTCCCTAAAACAGGAAGTGGCAGAAAGATTTTCCGCAAATGGGGCCAGCCTTGCTGTGACCTTTTTGCCACATCCATAAACACCAAATGCAGCAACTACTTTGCCCTGATCCCCCCTCCGGGGGAGTCACCAAGGGATGCACTTGTCTGCAATTGGCCCTCAGGTCTCCTCTATGCCTTTCCTCCCTTTCCATTGATACCCAAAGTTCTTCAGAAAGCCAGTCGATTGAGAAGGAACTTGACACTCCTCACCCCATACTGGCCTCATCAAATCTGGTTCCCCTTCCTGTGGCCTCATCTCCAGGAGGAGCCGTGGATTCTGGACTCTGTTCCTCACCTCCTGACTCATGCATCAGGGGCTCCACCCCTCCCTTCAAACCCTCAAATTGACAGCTTGGCTGCTCCAATTCCAGCAATAGCCAGGCTCCCTAACCTTTTTCTGTCAGTAAAACGTATTCTGATCACATCTCACAAGGCTTGAATGAGAAAGTTCTATTCTTCGTGGGCCTTGAATAATCACATTGATCCCTTCTCTGCCCCAATAGCTTCCATTCTTGAATTTCTAACAAAGCTGTTTAATGAAGGGGCAGCTGCAGCTACTGTTTGAGTTCAGTTAGCAGCCATATCTAATTTCTATTTAGGTGAATCAGGACCCAATGTGATGTCCCACAGACTTTTGCAAAGCCTTTCTTAAAGGTATTCTTTTATTAAGACCACCTATTAAGGTCCCTCCAGCACCATGGGACTTGAAGTTTGTCTTATTCCATTTGATTCTTCCCCCTTTCGAGCCTACATCATCCTGCGATCGCAAGTATCTGACTTGGAAAACAATTCTTTTGATAGCTGTTTTCTGCTAGAAGAGTTTCAAAGCTACAGACGTCAATAAAGCCCCCCCTACATGTTTTTCCACAAAGGCAGAGTATCCCTCTGAACAAACCCATCCTTTCTACTCAAAGTATGCTCAGAATCTAACCTGAACCAATCCATAGAACTACCATTTTTTTCCCCAACTTTGACAACAAGGCAGAATATATCCTACACCAATTGGATGTACATAGACAATTACATTTCTACTTACATAGGACAAAAGACTTCAGAAAAGCCAACCAGTTTGTATCCTTTTCAGACTCCAAGGGTGCTCCTGTGTCTAAAGACATATTTTCGAAATGGCTATCCAATTGTATTACCTTTGCTTACCAATCTCAAAACATAGAACTTTCCCATAAAGTAAAAGTCATTCTACAAGAGCCATTGCAACCTCTTCTGCCTTTTGGATGAGACTACCTATTGATACCATTTGTCCTGTAGCAATATGGGCAAGCCCTCTTACTTTTATCACTCAAAGTTGATTTGGCCTCCAGGAATAGGGCCTCCTTTGTTTCCACTGTTCTAAAGAATATTCTCCCATGAGCCACCCAAGAAAGATGGTGCTAGGGACACTGTCCCAACCTGCTAAGAATGAAGGCGAGATAGGATAGGACAACATCTCATAAAGAAGTTTATACTCACCATAACATTTCATGTGTGTTATCCATCTCCCCTTCATTCTTACATCCCACCCTCCTTTCCCCAGCCCTTTGCTCCTGGAAGACCGAGCTGATGCAATTGGCTATTAATGTTCTCTGACCTTGATTCCTCTCTTAGGTATTCAGTGACCTTTATTTAGCTATATCTGCAAAGAAGATCTGGGGAGCTGTCCTAGTGCATGATGGGGTAGGGTTTTAGCCATGACCTAGTGGAAGACCTTAAGCTTTTGTATAAGGTTGAGTCAGAACAGAGGATCGGTTCCGAACCCAACCTGCTACAAATGAAGGTGAGATGGACAACACACAGTGGACATTATGGTGAGTACATAACTTCTTTTTTTCAGCCAGGAATATTACTTATAGGTGGGGGCTTGAATGTGATTTGCAACAGTGAAGATACGTCTGGTGGGCCCAGAGGGGAAAATATAACAAAGGAGAGTAGATTTTTGAAGACATTTGTGATAATATTTGGCATGGAAGGGGTTGAATTCAGTATAGGAGTTCGGAGGAAATTTACATATTTCCCAAGCTATAAAAACTGGGCTAGGCTAGACAGAATTTACATTTCACAGGAACATGTGCTTTTAATTGAAGGTCTTGATATGCACCCAATAACTATTTTAGATCATGCACCAATAGTAACTAAAATAAAAGCACAGGGTAATTAAATAAAAATGAGACACTGACACTTTCTCACATAACTGTTGAAAAAAGAGGCATTTAAAGAATGGGTAGTGGAGATTATTCAGGAGCTGTTGGAGAGAATAGAAATTTCTTCTGAAAATATAGCTAGGGAGTGGGATAAAATTAAGGTGGAGTTTAAAAATAGGGTAGAAATAAAAGAGAGAGAGCTATGGTTAAGAAGTAACCAGAATTGTGTAGAGGGACTGACAAATGTTAAAGTATTCCAGAATAGGGGGATTCTCACAGAACAAGAAGAGGATCAACTGCAGAATGCTAAGCAGAAAATGAGGCATTACCTCGATGATATGCACAAGTGTAGAAAGATTGCTGTTAAGCAACTCTCTTTTTTTTTGCAATAACAGTAGAGCACAAAAACTTTTAGCATGACAACTCAGGCAACAGAAAGTCGAAAGGGCTGTCACCAAGTTTAGAGAGCCTATAAGTAAGGTAACGAGATTCTGTAGAGATATTAGAAATATTTCGGAAATTCTATTAAAGTCTGTGTAAAGCAGAGAAATATGGAAGTCAAGAAAAGTTACAAATGGAAATGTTTATGGAAGAATACAATAACAGTAGAGCACAAACTTTTAGCACGACTCAGGCGACAAAGTAGAAAGGCTGTCGCCAAGTTTAGGGAGCCTATAACAAGCAAGGTAACAAGATTCTGTAGAGATGTTAGAAATATTTTGAAAATTCTATGAAAGTCTGTGTAAAGCAGAGAAATATGGAAGTCAAGAAATGGAAAGGCTACAAATGGAAGTGTTTATGGAAGAATTAAATATTGCCAAGGATAGAGGTAGATGAGGCTCAATTACTAACTGTTAGGCTAGGAGGAAATGAGATAAAAATAGTGATGTACAAAGAATTTACAGGAAAATCCCCAGGAATAGATGGTATTCCTATGTAAGTTTAGAAGCTAGGAGGGAGGAGACTGATAAAGATCTGGAAGGTTTTAACAGTATTTTTAAAAGGAGGAGAAGTACCAACATGCAGGAAGAAAGCAGTGGTAGCTGTAATACTTAAACAGGGTAAAGATCCCTTAGTCCCACCTTCATACAGGCCCATTTCAATACTAAGCCATGATTATAAAGTGTTCATGTCTATAATGGCTAAAAGAATGACAAAAGTAATGCTAACATTGACAGATATGGCTCAGTGTGGTTTGGTGGAGGGGAGGCAAACATTTGATGACATTAACATAACACTGATAATCTAGAGGGAAGCAGAAATTTAACAAGATACCATTGTTAGTGGGTCTTGATGCAGGGAAAGCATTTGACAGTAAGCTAGACTTTGAGCAGGGCAATGGAAGCAGAGGTTGATTAAGCGGATGTATGAGGGGATTGGAGGCAAAAATTAAAGTGGGTGGGGTCCTCTCTGATAATTTCTGCTTGAGCAGAGGAACTAGGCAGGGGTGACCTCTTTCCACTTTATTTGCATTATATTTAGAACCACTGACAAATAAAACTGAGGAATTCAAAAATATAATTGGTATGGTAGTGAAGAAAAGCTGGCTGTGTTTCCAGGTATTATACCTGACCAAACCAAAAAAAAAAACAATTTTGTCGAACATTTTGAGACATTTTTAAATCTTTTCGGGATGCAAAAATGAATGAAGCTAAAACAAAGGCAATTAGCAGTAAATTATGCACCCACACACAAATTGGTTCAGCAATATCCATATTTATGGGAACATGATAAAATGAAGTATTTAGTAGTATGGATTAAAAATTATTCTGATGTGGCAGCTAAGGATATGCGAGAAGAGACTAAAAAGATAATACAAAAACTGAGAAAATGGAAGCACTGTTATATGGATAGGGATAGTAGGATACAAGCAGTCAAAATATTTTAGTCCTTTTAGTCTTATACACAGGTTAAGCATATTTTTATCAACCAGAGGAGTTGTGGATAGCAGTTAATAAAGAGCTGAAGAACTTTATCTGGGAGGGGGGAGATGGCAAGAGTAAGTGGGATAAGATTATTCTTCCTGTAGAATAAGGTGAGTTGGGATTACCCAGTATGAAGGGGTATTTTAGAGCTACACAGTTAAGGCTCCTATACTTACTACAAACAGAAAACTATAACTCAAAGTGGAAAGGGATGATGTTGAAATGGGTAAGGTCAAAAAACAAGAAGAGGTCTGTGATTTTGGATGTAGGCCTTTAAGGAGAAGAATAATAATCATGCAAAATATTATATACATAAATTTGCAGAAAGTATTTTAAGAACAAAGCCAATACGGGAATGGAGATATGAGATTCTGCTGATAGGGATGACTGCAATTAGAGATACAGACAATAGGCGCCTTGGATTTACTGGAGAAAACTGAGAAAGGAACCATGGTATTGTGAGCAAATAACTAGAGAGGGAAAGGTAATAGAATCGGAAGGGGCCAAGAATTTATTTGGATTGCAGATAAGAGATTGCCTTCCCTAACAAGGATTGATATCCGAGTATAGGCAAAGAGAAAGAATGGGGGGGGTTGTAAATGAAAGACCAGCACTGGTAGAATTTTTAGTAGAATCTAGAACAGAATCTGCCATTAAAAAAGGAATAATTAGTAGAGCATTATAAAATATTGCATAATAACTATAAGAATCAATCAGAGGAGGTTAGAAAGAATTGGGAAGAGAGATTGGATAAGCAATTCACAAAAAAACAATGGGAGGATATATGTTTGTCTCCCAAATATGCAACAAAATGTAAAAGATTTAGGATTTTTGCTTGGAAATGTTTACATAGATATTTTATACCCCAAGTAGATGCCAGAGAATTTTTCTTCAGGTGGACAGCAAGTGTTGAAGTTGTGATGGGGACGAAATAGGTACTTGGGAACATATTTTCTGGGAGTGAGATTGGTTAGAGGACTAAGGATTACTTGTGGGGTGTACTGTCAGAGATGCTGGGTGAGCGGATTGCTGTGACAAAGGATATGATTTTTCTGAGGTATGATACAAAATCAGAATTGTCTAGACATGGTAAAGCCTTGCTGTGTCTAATTATGGTGGGTGCCAAAATAGCAGCTACTACAAAATGGAAATCAAAATCTAAACCAACTATATTAGAGGTAGTGAATATGGTAACAGAGATAAAACAACTGGAATTGAGGTCTTCAGAAAAGGGTAGGAGCAAACTACATAGAAAAAAAATGGGAATTGTGGGAACAATACACAAGCCAATTAATATGTGATGTCTATCCCACCACTGCTAACCAATAAATATGTTATGCCCCTGCACTGGCCCAGTAATCAAGGAACCTCAATCCTCACCACTAGCACCAGTGAAGTACGGGCACATTGGGAGGATGACAAGTACACACAGTAAAGCACAATTTCGCTTAAGACCACACAGAGATCACAGTCAGTCCGGGGCTGGTTTCTCCCTCTCTCTCCAGATTTCCAGTAAGACTCCCCACTGGCACAGCTATAGGGCTAAGATCTCAGCCGAGCGGTCAAGCTAAAACCTCCAGCACCATCTCTGTCCAACTAGTGCTTTGTGTCCCTGCCCAAGTAGCTGACGCACACACTTTGAGATTTGATTTATATATACAGACATGCACACACTCCTGGGAAAGGCTGGCACAGGTTTACTAGCTATGCCCCCTTCTGCCCAGACTAAAAGGTAATTATCATTGCCACCAAACATCTCTGTCGGCTACTATACAAGGCCCTTCTACTGTGTAATGTTATTATTATCCAAATGGTAAGTGTGACCCAAGACTTTCAGGGCTATTGGAGTGGCCTATACATATGCAAATACTCTGAGCTTAAATATCTCTAAACAAACCAGTCACAATTAAAATGTTTAAATATATTTAATAAATAATAAAAGAACAAGACAATACTCAATAACTCAACATAGTGATCACAGAGATCAGAATCACAGGAAATATTTTAAAACAGCATTGCAGGACAGTCTCAAAAATACAGAAAACATCTAAACTAATATTTACTCTATTCCTAACAAACTCTAAAAGAAATACTATACCTAAATAACTTACAGAGCAAGGCAAATGCATATGAGAAGTACTGAATGGATGTTTTCAGATCTAAGACCAGTTACAAAATGCACAGTCTGAGAGAGTTCCCAAATTAATATCAAAACATTACTGCTGGGTTAGCTTTGGATGACATGACTGTCACCTGCCTTCAGTTCCCAGGTTAAACAGATACTTAGAATTTAGCACTTCTGTGTCAGAAATGCTTATGTCTCAGATGTGCAGCTGCTAGGAAGTCACAGAGCAATAAAAACACTTAACATTTTAAACCTAGTAATTATTTCTGTTTCAAGACAATAGGAAAACCTCTAGCTCTAGACAGTGTGTCTGCTTGCTGCACAGAAACACAATCGTAAAACACTTTACTTTTCAACTTATTTTCTGGAGGGTTTGCAAGTTTTCTCTGTATGTTCCAGCTTCTGCCATAAAAATTTGCATTTGCATAGGCATGTAGTTTATATACATTTCTGTTCTTTTCTAGTAGGGTGCACATTTCTGTTCTTTTTCAGTAGGGTACACTGTGGTTACATTCTTGAAGCTCAGTACATAACAATTTAGTTCAACACACACTTCTGCACCAGAAGCTTAATATCCACTTAACATATAGTTCTCTTAAAGACAAGCATATGAATCATATTAATATTCACAAATGGCATAGTATTTACAAAATTCCAGCTAGCTGGGCAGGCAGCCTAACGCTCTGTTCTAGGGGTTCCTTTATTTGGCAGGTGAGCACTGCTTAGAAGACTGAGGATCATGTGGTTACAGCTGGGTATTTATTACAGTTACAGTACGAGTGTCTAAGGTTAGTCCACCCATTTCATCTAGGAGTGTATAGGGGAGGGGCTTAAGCTTTATTGAAACCGTCCCGATGACATGCTGGTGTTGCCTTTGTGGGTGGGATTGGAAACATAAGATTCTTGAGCTTTTATAGATAGCTGTTTAGTTAAATCTATTAGTGAGTTTTCACTTCCAGATCTTAAACCTTAGGATAACAAATGTGAAAACAACACTTTGATATGTAAAAAAAATCTTTGTATATTAATTATTTAATAATGAATTGGCCTTGATTTATGTTCATAAATTTCAAGAAATCAGTCGTAAAAAATAAGATTGTCCAATATGTCAGCTAAGTGCTGAGGTACTTTCAAATTATCTTCAAATCTGCCAAATCATTTTTGTTAAAAAATAAAAATGATTTAATCACCAATTATCCTGATGTAACAAATATACAAAAATCCAGTAAAGGGCTTTCAGAGTGTACCAGGGTTGAACTACAGAGGGGAGCTAGAACAGGGCCTTTTATTTATTTATTTATTTATTATTTTACATTGGTTTACCGGGAAAGTCCAACTAGACACAGGTCCTTTTTAAGTGGAGACCCAGGGAGAAAAGCTCCAGCAATATGAAAGTACACCCTTTGTAAAAGTTAACCATACTACAAGGAAATTCTGGTAATATTTACAATCAATAGTATTCTAGTTATATTCACAGTCAGCAATAGTACAGTGTTAACAATCCATTATTAAAGGTTACAGTAGCATAACATGTTATATGAATATATGCATTTAAATGGTGAGGAAAAGCAAGTTACGATAGAAATGAGTGTGAAGATTGGAGTAATGAATAGCATCCAATGAGCAAGATGTGGTTAAATATACTGAGGTTATCACTTTACAGTTATACTAAAAAAGGGGTCTCAGAATGTACCTGGTTTGAACGCTAGAGGGAGCTTGAAGAGGGAATCTCTATTCAATCTTCAAATCAATCTGATCCCTTGTCTGAATTAATTTTGCTGTCTTTTACTTAGATTGCAATGGGTGTTATGGGGAGTGTTAAGGCTGCGAAGTAAGATAAAATAAAATGAAAAACATACACAACAAAAATGTACCAAGAGCCCAAGAAGAAAATTCACAGTAGGGGGAGGAAGGGAATGGGAGCAACAAGAGAGAACTAAGTGGCTTTTCATGGTGTCCTTCAACATCTAATGTGAGCAATGGTGACCATGAGGTTAACTAGTACTTCGGGCTTCAAATGTATGTAAAAGTGCATAGCTCAGAAAAATCATCTCCCTCTTCACACCAGTCTGCTCCCCACCCCCCAGCATTTCTGATAGTGATCTGACAGGGAATTCTTAAAGTCTGCCAACTCACTGCACTCCCAGAAAATATGTTCCCAATTACCTTGATCTTCCCCTCACACCTCCAACATTTCCTGTCTACCCAAGGAAAAATTATCTGTAGTCTACTTGGGGATAAACAAATGTATGTAAACATTTCCAAGCAAAAATCCTAAATGTTCTAGATTTTAAGTATGTGGGAGACATATATATACCCTCCCATTGTTTCTTTGTGAATTGCTTGTCCAATCTCTCTTCCCAATCCTTTCTAACCTCCTCTGATTCTTATAGTTATCATGCAATATTTTATATGCTGTACTAATTATTCCTTTTTTTAAGAGCAGCTTCTGTTCCAGAGTCTACTAAAAACTCTACCAGTGCTGGTCTTTCATTTAGGACTGCCCCTAATTCTTAATCTTTGCCTATATTCTGATATCGTATGAAGTTGCTAGGCTAATGGCCTGAGGGCCCTTACAAGCCTAGTCAAATGTACCCTTGTTACCACAATCAACACCTATTGCCCCTGTCCAACAGGGACACAGGTGTGGAGCCCCTGGGGTGAATTTACGGTTACACATCCAATCATCCAGATTGCATTTGAATAGGCCCAATGAGGTGCTGTGTTTGACATGAAGTGGGATTCTATTACAAATGCATGGTAACCTCTAGGAGACAAATCTGCCCTTCCATCAGGTTATATTCATGTCACATACCAGGTTTAGGTCCTTAGAGTGAGTACCCCATGTGCCATTTGACTTCTGGATGTGCAGCATTTCCAGTAAAGCACGATCAGAGATCGCCTTATACACAAAGCAGAGATCACATCTGCATAGTCTGTATGAAACAGAATAAAGTGACAGTGTTTTCAGCCAATCCACTGTCACTTTATTCTGTTTCATTCAGACTACTCAGTCTTTGATAGGGAAGGCAATCTCTAACCTGCAGTCCAAATACATTTTTGGCATCTTGCCATTCTGCCATCTTTCCCTATCTAGTTATTTGCTCCCAATACTTTGGTTCTTTTGCCAGTTTTCTCCAAAAAATTCCAGCCCCCTCTTGCCTGTTGTCTATATCCCTAATTGCAGTCATGCCTATTGGCAAAATCTCCTTTCTCCATTCTTGTGTTGGCTTAGTTCTTAGAATACTTTCTGCTACTTTATGGATATAATATTCTGTATGATTGTTGTTATTCTCCTTAAAGGCCTGCGTCCAACATTTCAGTCTCTACTTGTTTCTTGAGCTTCCCTCCTGTTTCAATATAATCCCTTTCCACTTTGAATTATAGATATTCTTTGAGTTTCGCTGTTGCAGTCATCACACTTGGGTTTTCTGCCTGCAGATAGCCCTCAGTCAGCCCGAATACCAGAGACTTAGTATTTCTGCATCGGTTGCTGTCACTCCAGGACTAATGTCAGGTCGTCAGGGGTGTAAAAACAGGCAGCCAATGCCATTACATCAGTCTTTCTTGCTGAGTAGCCTGAAGCAGAAGCAGTTTGCATGAGTTCTGGTAGGCCGCTACCTGCGTTTTAGTTTCCGAATTGAATCATCCTGAAGTCTTCCAAAGCTAAATACCCCATTAGGGATCCTTTTTTCTTGCTCTAACCGATGTCAGAAAAAGTTAACAATTGTCTTGCCTGTGGAAAGCAAATACCACACCGAGATTTACATTCTTACTGTGTCATCTGTTTAGGCCTAGACCATGATGTACCTCGTTGATTTTGTGCTTTGTTCAATGCCCAAACTATTCACCATCAGGCCCTTATTGTCGCTAAATACTTTCACTCTCTATCTCCATATTCCGAAATGGCTTTGGTAAGCCATCTGACTACCGATCTTCTGAAAAAACATAAGGATAAAGAGACCACACAGGTCCAAAACTGCCGACGATGCTTCTGTTAAACTAGTCGCCAGTTCAGCGGTACTCAGTGAGGTGCTTTTGCAGCCTCTGATGCCCGCTTAGATGGATTCGCAGGCCGCTACTGAGACCCATTTGGAGTCCGGTATGCTGTGAGACTCTTCTTTGACTACGAAACCTGCGGATGTCTCTGCCTTGGATGGGTCCAGAGTTGCTGTGCAGGTACTGGCTTCCATGGAAGTTCTTCACACTACCGATATTAGAAACAACCCGACGATTTCATTCACGTCTTCAGTTCTGTCTAAAACTACTGAGTTTCTAAGGACAAGAGTACGAGCTACGCCTAAAAAAACGATGACCCAAACTCAAGCACCTGCTTCCTTGCCACAACATCAAATGCTTAATATGGCAGAATACCTGATTATGCTGATTAGGGGAAGCCAGCCTTCCCCTGCTAAGAGAAAATGCCTAGACATAGAAAAGCCTTGCTGTCTCTAATTATGATGGCTACCTACAAAAAAAGCAATTATTAGACAATGGAAATTAAAATCTAAACCAATTATATTAGTAGTAGTGAATATAGTAACATAGATAAAACAATTGGAATTGAGATCTTTGGAAAAAGGCAGGAGCAAACTGCATAGGTAAAACAAGAATTGTGGGAACAGTAGATACAGGGGAGGAATGAGGTTTAAAAGTAGGCAGGACTTAAAAAAAAGCTATGTAATGTTTGAAAATGAGTAGATTATAAGTGATGTATAATGTTTGCAACTGGGTGTGTGTCAGTATGGTTTGTGATGTAAAATGCTTGCAACTAGGATTGTATCTGTGTGATTTGTTTTCTTTTATATAAATGTATGATTGCTTATGTCATAAGTGATAGTTTAATAAAGATTTTTCTTGTTTAAAAAAGGGGGCAGGAATTAGATAATTTATGTAAAGTTGTTTACGTTATATGATGCATAGCAATATATGTGAAGCAAAATGTTTAATGTTATCTTAATACAGTTTATTTTTAAATAAATGTAAATGTGCCTATGTCACAAGTGATAATTCAATAAAGGTGTTAAAAAAGGACTGGACTTTTGTTGACACAGTTAAATATGCGGGTGGACTGTAAATCATATACCTCCAATTTCTCATTAATGTTTAGAAGGGCACTAAAATGGAAAAAAAAAAAAACAAGTAAAATGAGTTTTGCTCTTAATATTTGTACAAAATATTTCATTATATAAACTGTATGTTATATAGTAAATCAGTTGTGTGTGGTGTGCAGTCAGGCTTATTTTAAATGGGGGAGTGAGTCTTTTCAGTGACTGTTGGGTATGTTAAATATACTGAAGTACAAGAGTATGCTGTGCAGCAGTAGCATTGTCGCCTCACAGCAAGAGGTTCTCCCGTTCGATTCTCGGCTTGAGCGCCTTCTGTGTGGAGTCTGCATGTCCTCCCCGTGGTCGAGTGGCGTTCGAAAGACATGCGTGACTGGGCATACCTTCGTTGAAGGTTGGGCATCGGGCTGGCACCTCGGCACCATAAAAATCAACTGTCAATCATTAGCGGACCAGAGTTCCACTGTGGTGACCCCTAACTGGGAAAAGCCGAAAGAAAAACAAGAGTATGCTTTTACTTTTAAGAAACATAGGCTTTACAGTATAACAAGAGAAGAAAGCTGGACTAAAGCAAGACTCTAAGGTTTCTAAATATGAAGACATGCCTTTATCTGTTTATGAGGATTCAGATGCAGAGGAATCCATTCCCTCTGCTTCCCCTCCAGAGGATTTTTCTTTTGGTGAAACCCTACATACTTTAAGCGAGCATTTCCACTGGGAATGCCAATGTTATCCTCAGTCCAAAAAGAGACTCGGAGAATTTTTAGATTTGCCACAACATAGACCTTTAGCAATACCTCCAGTTCTGGATGTTGTGGATGATTTCTTTATGAAATCCAGTCTTGCTCCAAGGAAACCAGACAGGTACTACAGAGTCCCTGACTCTCTCAGATCTCTTTACAAAAATCCTACAGCTGACCCAGAGGTCATTTCCCAGGGGCCTAAAGGTATAAAAGCAACTACAGCTAAGAATTCCACCCTTTTGGACAGGGATTCCTGAGCTTTAGACAGACAGGGTAAAAATGTATACACCTCTGCAACACTCGCCATTAGGGCATTGAATTGCCAGTTTCACATGCTGAAATACCAGCAACATATTATGGAACTTGAGCAAAAATTATCTACCTTTACAGACTGTGCAGAAAATAAGGAATTACAAGAGCTTATGCATTCGGCAAGCATACTTTGCAATGTGTCTTTGACGCCCTAGAAGCATGTTGCAGGGCAGCAGTGACTAGCTCTATACTGAGAAGGCATGCTTGGCTTAAGGAGCAGACCTTGCCAAATCAAATTACTAGACATTCCTTTGAACAAGGACAATCTGGCACAAAACCAGAAGAGGTTCTAAAGAAAAAGCCAAATCTATGCAGACAAATATTTTTTGCAAGTGCAGCCTCCAAGATTCAGTAGGCATTGCCCCTCAAAACATTGTTCCTTTTCAGCCCCCTCAAGGCCATCTCGAACTAGATCCAAGGGAAACAGACCCCTCCCCGATTACAGTCTCAGTGTATGCAGAGATCTAAGCAATAGAGTACCTCCACTTCAAAAACAGTGAGTACTAAGCCACCCCCTTATGGAAATAATTTGCAATGACTTCTCAACTCCACTCCTCACCTCTGCCCAACTGCTCATGCCCCTAGGAGGAAAACTTGCCCATCATGCAAAAAACTGGACCTCCATCACCAAAGACCAATGGGTCCTCAACATTGTATCCCAGGGGTAAAAATTTTACTTCCACTCAGTGCCAACCCCAAAAGGGTTCCCAAACCTTCCTCCAAACCAGTGGGCAGAGGCACAAAACTAAGTTCAATCCCTGCTCTCCATAAGGGCAATTCAACCTGTTCCTGCAGAAAAGATAGGTCAAGGGTTCTATTCCAGACTTTTCCTGGAACCCAGAAAAGTGGGCACTTGGTGCCCAATCCTAGATCCTTCCATTTTAAGCACCTTCCTGGTGGTACCAAAATTCAAAATGCTCACCCTTCAGCAGCTTTTTCCTATGCTGCCCAAAGATGCCTGGTTAGCCACCCTAGACCTAAAAAAAGCCTATCTGCACATCTCTATCAGGGACTGATGCAGGACATACCTACATTTCAGGGCAGGATCTATGCATTATCAGTTCTCTGCACTTCCCTTTGGCTTATCTACTGCTCCCAGAGTATTTACAAAATGCCTGGCTCCAGCCATTTTCTATTGCAGACAGAAAAATTCATATTTACCCGTACTTGGACAATTGCCTGATTCAGGCAGACAGGAAAAGCTGTTGCAGCACCTGACATTTGTAAAGAACCTTCTAACCTCCCTGGAGTACACTATCAACGAAAAGAAATCAAAACTAGTCCCCAGTCAAAAGACTGTATTCCTGGGAGCAAGTTTGGACACAGCATCCCAGATGGCATTCCTTACTCCAGAAAAACAAGCCTATCTGACAGGCTACTTCACTCAAATGGCAACCAGGAACCCAGCTATCTGCAAGGAAAATCTTACAGGCCCTAGGGTTCATGGCCTCTTTCATTCTACTAATTCCATATGCCAGACTGCATATGAGAAAACTTCAGTGGTACTTAAAAAGTCTTTGGTGCCAACATTCTCAGGACCTGGAAACCGTCATACCTTGTCTAAGGACAGAGTTTATTTGGTGGGCAGCAACATGTAACCACAACAAGGGAATTCCCTTTACTCAACCCCACTCCACCCAGACCCTAACCACAGACACATCAGACTATGCCTGGGGGGGGGGGAACACCTGGATGACAAGTGCATTCAGGGCCACTGGAGCCCAAGTCAAATTCATCTGCACACCAACCAAAAAGAGATGCTAGCTGTTCAACATGTTCTGACAGCTTTCAAATCCCTACTCTCACCAGGACCCCTGCTAATAAAAACAGACATCACAGTTATGTGGTACATCAACAAGCAGGGGGTACCCACTCTTCAGGCTAGCCATGGCCTTGTGGAACACGGCCTTGGACATGCATATTCATCTGCCCAATTCCTGCCAGGCAAACAAAACTCTCTGACAGACGACTTAAGCAGAAATCTAGACCCACACAAGTGGCAATTAGAACCCAGCACTTTCAGCCTTCTAATCCAGAAATGGGGACCTCAGAGGTGGACCTCTTTGCCTCCCCATGCTATCACCAGATCAGCAAATTCTGCACCAGGACGCACCACAGCAGGGCCTGGAAAGTGGATGCCCTATCCTTCCAGTGAGAATACCTCTCAGTCTATGCATTTCCCCCTCTACCTCTTCTCTCAAGAATATTACTCAAGATAAGATGGGACAGACCAAGGGCAATCCTGATTGCCCCGGACTGGCCATACCAGTACTAGTACCCACTACTGTGCAGACTGTCACCGGTGCCACCCTGGCACCTACCCCAGATCTCAACCCTCCTCACTCAGCAGGGGGGACAGATCTTGCATCTGCAACTGCAAACCCACAATCTTTCAGCCTGGCTTATTCCTTGAATTTTCCCCCAGTGACCAGCCTAAGCAAGCAGGTGCATGCTGGACGTCATTTTTGAAGCCCGAAGACCCAGTACAAGGAAATCCTATGCTGATAAGTGGAAAAGGTATTGTTCCTGGATTCAATCTAAATGAGAGGACACAGCACTGCCCTCCTTACCACTAATCATGGATTACCTAGCAGATCTACTCCACAGAGGCCTATCCTTCTCCTCCATTAAGAACCATGCCTCTGCCATCTCAGCTCATTACAATACTGAGCCACCTCTCTTTTCTCACCCTCTCATCAAACAGTTCCTGAGAGGAGCAAACAACTTAAGGCCACCAAGGAGAGCACCCACCCCTGCTTGGTACCTTAACTTTGTACTGGAAAAGCTCACACCACCCCCACCCCCACCCCCACCCCCATTGAGCCTGCAGCATCAGCAGAGTTAAAATTCCTCTCTTGGAAAACAGCCTTGCTTCTGGCCATCACTTCAGCTAAAAGAGTGTCTGAGCTACAAGCACGTATAGCTGTGGAACCCTTCATTATTTTTCATGCTGACAAGGTCTCCCTCAGGAGTAACCCTTCCTTTATGCCTAAAATGGTGTCCAGTGTGGCTCTCAACCAAGCTATCCATTTGCCAACCTTCTTCCCTAATCCTCAAAATAAAGGGGAAAGGATCCTGCACTCTTTGGATGTGCACAGATGGCTCAAATTCTACCTTGAATAGGACTAAGCCCTTCAGGGAATCTTATCAGTTACTAGTCAGCTTTGCACCAGGGGCAGAGGGCAAGGCCATGTCAAAACAAACAATTACCAAATGGATAGCACATTGTACCATTTCTGCTACAAACACCATGGGAAACCAACCTCTCAGGGGGTCAGAACACATTCCACTAGGACAACTTCTACCTTACAGCATTCCTCAGGGGAGTCCCTACCAGGGACATTCTGGAAGTTGCTACCTGGAGTTCTGCACACACTTTCACCAAGCATTACCACCTGCCTATCTTTTCCAAATCCAGGGCGGATTTTGCAACAGCAGTCCTGCAGGGCATACTAGCCAGCCCCAACTCTTCTTGACTGCCTCCACCCTTTCTTCAGCTTTGGGAATCAACCCAAGTGTTATGACTGCAGCAGTGAAACATGAAGAACATAGTACAGTTTTGTACACTTACCATAAATGTAGATGCTCGAGTGTATTCACTGTTGCAGTCCTGGTTTCCCACCCTCCAGCCCCTTTGTCTCTCTCTCTCTCTTTCCTCCCTGTCTGTTACTCACCCCTTACAGGGCTATTGGTATTTACTTTTTATTGGTGGTGTTTTTCCCACCATAGCTTAGGTCCCTATTTGTAGGGGCTGCTGACATTGGGGGCAAGAGAAACTGAAGTAATGGCATCGGCTGCCTGGTTTTTATACCCCTGATGACCTGACGTCAGTCCTGGAGTGACAGCAACTGACACAGAAATATTAAGTCCCTGGTATTCGTGCCGACTGAGGGCTTACCTGCAGGCAGATAACCCAAGTGTGATGACTGCAACATTGAATATACTCAGACATCTATATTTATGGTAAGTGTACACAACTGTACTTTTTCTACTTGTGCTATGTGTAGGAGCCTTAACTGTGTAGCTTTGAAATAACCCTTCAAATTGGGTAATCCCAATCCGCCCTGTTCTACTGGAAGAATCAGCTTATCCTACATGATGTTGCTGCCTTCCCCTCCCAGATAAAGTCCTTCTGCTCTTTATTAATTGCTATCCACAACTTCTCTTCTGGTTGATAAAAGTATGCCTGACCTGTGCATAAGACTAAAGGGTCTAAAAACATTTTGACTATCTTACTATCCATATCCATATAACAAAGCTTCCACTTCCTCCATTTTTGTATTATCTTTTGTTTAGTCTCTTCCCATATATTATTAACTACCACACCAGAATCATTTTTAATCCATACTTCTAACTACTTCATTTTATCATGTCCTCATAAATACGGATATTGCTGAACCAATATATGTCTGGGGACACAATTTACCACTATTGCCTTTGTTTTACTTTCATTCATTTTGTATCCCAAAAAGGTTTGAAACTGTCTCAAAATGTTCCACAACACTGTAATGCCTCTTTGTGGTTTAAAAGTCCAGCCTTTCTCAGTCACTACTACTTGCAAAGCCATATTTCACAAATTGAACTAATGCTTTATAGTCTCCCATTTATTCATTAGTTTCAGTGTTGCTGGTCTTCCTGTTCATCTCCAAACACTAGACTCTTTTTCAAATCCAAGGTATTCTTGCTTCTTCTTGTCAACTCCTATGCTTTTTTGTTTATATTTTTCCTTTAGAATATTGGAAAAGGTTTCACTGGCAAAGTCTCTCTATGAGCTTTTTGTCAGAAGAATGAAAAACAGACCCCCCCCCCCCTTGTTAGCTCACTTTTTGTTGAGTAAACTTTTTCTCCTTAGCTTTTTCTGCCTCCAAAAACGTCTTTAATCTTCCATGAAACTATATTCTGAAGACAGCTGGGTACATCAGCTTGAATCTCATACTTGCCTCTCAATATTCCCCTGATTGAGAAAAATGTGCTTCTCTTCTGCCTGGTGTACAGTAAATAATCATTTCCACTAACAGTCTACTGTCTCCAGTGTTTAACACTTTTTCCTTCTACCAGAAGTTTGTCAGAATCCACTCTTTCTGCTGGTATGATTGCATCTTCACTAATACAGGTCTTGGCTGCTTTCTCATGGCCAGGTTTGGGGCATACACTCGGTGTGTCCTTTCAGTTAACAAATCCTGTTGTGGAATACCAGTCCATTTGTTTACCTGTGCTTTCATAATATTAATGCAGTCTGCTCCTTCCATTTTCTGTGGTACAGCAGAAAATACCAGGTTCTCTTTGTGTGAGCCGTCTCCTGGATTCTACCAATTTTTTAAAATTTTCTTCTTAAGCCTCATTCTCAGCCATCCTTTTCTTCATTCCATTCTGTGATTTTTACAGTTTTATCTGCTCAACTGAATAGCTACTTAAAGCTTCTTCTATTTTTCTAGCCTTTTGTCATTTAAGTTGATATATTCTTTCAGTGTTTCATTTATTTAAACCATATCTGAATATATTTAATTTATTTTTCTCCCAAATTACTGGAAGACATCTCTTGTACAAAAGTTGATGCTTGAACTGCTTTTTGCTGAATAGCTAAAGGATTCTTCCCAGCCAGTGTTTTCACATTTCCTTGTTGATTTTCTTCTGAGTTCTCTAAACAACTTCTTCACTGGTATCCAGGCAGTGTTCTTATTAGTCAGTAGCTGAATTTTACCCAAACTGACAATATCATTGGCTGTTACTTCTCAGTTTCTGTTTTCATGCTGAGAGAGCTGTAATTAAGCTGCTTATCCGTGTGTAAACCGTTTTAAAACTACAGAGATTTAATGTTGCATCATTTTTTACTCAATTTTTGATTCAATACCTTTTTTGTGTGTTATGATCTAGAAGCATTACGAACTTGAAATCCAGCTTGGAATACTTTATGTTGTGATATACTATTCTGTATGAGTACAAATCTGCATTTATATCACATTGAAAATAATTTTTATTATATTTGAAAAAAATTAATGTTTATTGTTGTACTGCTATGGTGCTGCTTACTGTGATGGATTTGAAGTCTTCTTAAGACACTCAATTTTGCTGGCTGGATTTTGCTGAAATCAAAGTTATAGTTATAGTCACATTCACAGTTTGTTGCATACAGAAACTTGCAGAATATACACTGATGAGAGAATATACTTTGCAGCATCACCTCAGAGCAATAACAAATAACTTTTTATAATAAACCACACGGACTAACATTGCCACTTAGGTACTGTTCTACTTTACTTCTCATATAGTACAAATGATGCGAGAGATATAGCATTTACCTCAGGACAAATGTGTCCCTACCAATACCCCTAACATAAGTGGATTTAATACAGATTTTAAATATATATATATATTTAAAATCTCCCTCTTGGTTTTGGAAAGATACTGCCTTGATGACGCAAATGCTGACGCATCTGTTCTTGTGCAAATGCTGATAAGTGCAGAAAAGCATATTTTTAAGGAAACTCCTTGTGGATAAACTTTCTCAGAAAAGCATATTTTTAAACTTAGAAAAGCATATTTTTTCAAGGAAACGCCTTGTGGATAAGCACATGTCCTGCTGTCCATTCTTTAAAAGAAAGCAGATTAGTTTTTTTCTGATATATCGTGTTTTTTTTACATTCTTGCCAAGTCTGTAAGAAGTTAGCTTTCTTGATGTGTGTGTAATACACTCATAAGCAAGTTCCTTATTTTTTTAAGCCACAGTCATTTAGTATGGATGCTAATCACATATTGCTAAACTCTATTTCTAAATTTAAGCAAGCTTTATCTTATTCCTTATTTAGGTTGCATATTTATAGCAAAGTTACTTTCAACCTTAGTATATTGTTGAGCATACACTAACAATTCCCTCTTTTTTATTTTAAAACATACTTAAAACACTTTATACTGATATGTATTTTGATCAAAAACACATAAGAAACAAAATCTTTAGTCTTCTTTTGATACACAAATCAAAATGCAATTTTACATAGTTAATACAATGATATCAAGTATTACTACCAAAACTGAATGTATTTAACAACTTTTTCTTTTATAGACCATTCTGTGAAAATATTTTATCAGTTATGAACTGTCTGCTTTAGTTTTATTTTTTAACTTGATTAATTTATTCTTTTGCAATCACATAATTTAATTTATAACTTAGTACTCCTTTATTAACTCTCTGCACCTGTTGAATTAACTCTTTACTTTTATTGATTATTTTATATCAAAAGGTTAGAGAGAGTTTTTGCCTCTTATAGATATTAGTCTATGTGCTACTCCAAGCATTTATAAACTGCTGAAAATATACAGTTTCAATGTCATTTTTAACCATAACATTGTGGTCATGTCTCTGAACTGCCCATAAACATCTTGGCTGACAGTGAACTGAACATAAAGTACTGAACTGGCCTTAAATATTTGAATGCAATTATTTCAGTATATTTAATACTTGAGGATTAAAAAAAAACATGATTTATACACTAAAGAATGTTATGTACATATTAGTCCATTAGCTGTAAGAGTACAATATTTAATTTTCCTTTAACTGGGGTAACCAATAAGATTCCAACTTAAAACCAGTGATAATATTACAACTTGACAAATTACTTTTGAACTTATTACAGTGTATCCTATACAGTATGTGTTTGCACAGACTGTTTGCTATTCATGCATTTCAATCTAGTAGCTATCCGGAACCCAATTTTTTTAAAACATGGTTTTTCACACACATTCATTGCTAGACATTAATTTAATTTGTACTGAATTATTTTGTATTTATACATACAAAGACTGCAAAGTACACTTAGTCCAATCTTACAAATTTAGTAGCATTAACATCAAGCAAAATCTTGGAAAATTCTTATGTCTCTTTAGAAGTATCTAGTGGAATTGCCACCAGAGGCAACTACATACCCAGAAATTAGAAACATTTATGCTTTTTGCATACCAACATTGTCTTGCCAAAAAAAAATATTAAAAATAGTGACCATTTTTGCTAAATGTTTACATATCTTTACTTTTTTTCTTGTGTAGCTTTAATAAAGCAAATGTTAAGTTGTCAATCTCGCCTTCATTCTTGCTGGATGGGTTCGGAGCCGATCCTCGGCTCCGACTCGGCACTTGCTTTAGCTTGAGAACTCCTTTTACCAGCTCGAGGCAACCCTATATCCCATGATGCAAGAAGGAACTACCTCAGATCTCGTTTGCCGCTTAGCGAAAGAGGTCTCCTTTACCAGCAGAGGTAAGTGAATTTCTTGTTAAAGAAAAGAGAAGCTTAGTTAGGGTTTTATTTCCCCTTATTCCTCATTTATAGTCTGTAGTGAGTTACAGCCCACCCTATTCCCTTGTTTTTTCAAACTTTATAATCTTGTTATAACCTTTAGTGAAAAGTTTTTAGTTAGGCCTAAAACCCCATTGGTTAATCCCTTCCTGTGTGTTGTCTGTTAGGGGATTAATTTTGTGTGTTTGTTGGGGTTTGTGTGTGTTACTTCCTCCTAGGTTATGTCTAGGGAAGGCAAGGTCTCAGGCTTCAAGAAGTGTGACTCGTGCTGTCAGAAAATGTCTCTGACAGACTGTCACACTTCTTGTGTTTATTGCCTGGGGCCTTTGCACCTGCAGGACTCCTGTGCTTTGTGTCACTCTTTTAGCCAGAGAGTCCTGCAGGAAAGGAGGAATAAGCTTATCCTCCGTGGCTTACTTAAGCCAGAAGGTTCTCCCTCTAAAGCAGGGTCTGGGAAACCTTCTAAGCCACCGAAGGCTCAGGCTTCAGTATCCAAGCCTCCTCTGGTGGCTCCGGCTCCGTCGGAGCCGAGATCGGCTCCGGCTGGAACCGATGTATCTACCTTAAAAGTAGTGGGTTCGGTGCCGGCTGGTTCCGATACCTTGTCTACTGTAGCCTTGTCGGCTCCGGCTGGAGCCGACACCTTATCCAGCATTGGAGCCGAGAAACCTTCGGCTCCATCTGGAGTTCAGGGGACTTCGGCTCCGATGGCTTCGTCCCGAAAGAGATCTCGGTCCCCTTCGTTACTGAGTATCCACTCGGCTCCGGGGTCTCCTCTTTTGTCGGAGCGGAGCCATCGGAGCCGATCTTCGAGATCTTCCAGGCTGTCTGACCACGACTTGGAGAGGGTGGTAAGCAGGCTGCTGAAGTCTCAGGCACTGGCCCAAATGCTCCATAGCCCGTCTCAACAGACTTCGGCTATAGCCTCACCCCTTGAACTTCCTCCTCGGACTCCACACCAGAGTTCGAGCCGGAGCTTCTCGGGACAGCGACTGTTTCGGTGCCGGAGCCGATACATCCTTCGGCTCCGTCGTCCTCGGCTCCGATCTCCTCCTTGAGGCCTTCCTTGGAGGGATCCGGCCGTCGGGTTTCCCTTGTCGGCTCCGAGGGGGCTAGTGGCATCGGACCCTTGTCCGATCCCTCTCGGGGCTTCGGCTTTGGTAAGCTCGGCGCCGACATCGGCCTCGGAGCCTTCCCTCTCAGTGGAGCCGGGCATTCCTGTTTCCTCGGAGCGGGGATATTCCGGCCTCCCGGGGAGGGGAGCCTTTGAGGTGATGAGGAGTGTCCTGGCCTCTGAGCCTGGTCAACGGTCCATCCCTCTAGCTCCTCCCTCATCAGTGCCTGCAGGCGCCTCTTGCCAGCCTCTTGCTCTCAGGCCCAGGGATCCATCGCCCCAGGTTTCCCCATTGGGAATTTCCTCCTCTTCCAAGTTTCTCCTGATCCTGCAGGTGAACCCCTCGGAAGAGGACGTGTAAGAGGAAACACACAGACTCCCCCGAGTCTACTACATCGGATACCGACTTAGATGAGTCTGAGGGTTCCCCACGATCCCCCTCTGAGGATGTCTCTTTTTCAGACATCCTTGAGCTCCTCAAACAGAGGGGGAATTGGCCAGCCATTGATCCCTCCGAGGATGAGTCGGTATACCTGGAGGCTTTTGGATCCCGACCCTCCACCTCCTGGGTGTCTCCGCCTTTCGACCCACTTATGCAGGTAGTGGCTCGGAAGGCGTGGGCGGCTCCAGATTCTGTGGCACCTGTCCCCAGGAGACCATCCAAATTCATCACGGCCCCTACGGACAAACAGTTCCTTTCCAAAGGTGTCTCTGTGGATGCTATGGTGGTGGCGGCCACTAAGAAGGAACTGGCAGATCCTTCAGTACCTGTCCATCCTCCTAACAAGGATTCTAGGACCATGGACAGGTATGGAAAGCGGATGTTTTCTTCAGCGACCTTTGCTATGCGTTAAGCTGAACTAACTTTGTCACTTCACCAGGCTTCAACGAGATATTCTCAAGGAACTGGGTGAAGTAGTCCAGGATCCTTCTGCTGCTGGGGCTCAAGAAAAGATTGCCTCGCAGCTTGCAATCCTGAATTCCATATCTAACTCCTCCATGCGGCTCATATCCTATGCGGCCGATGGAGCGAGCAGGGCCGCAGGCACAGGAGTTGCTCTTAGACGCCAAGCCTGGATGCGGCTTTGTAATTTTGCGGACCCCTTTAAGGCGTCCTTCACTAATACCCCCTTTGATGGTTCGGCTTTGTTCGGACCTCAGGTGAAGGATACCTTGACCAGGTGTGAGCAGGACGGTAAAACTCTTTCTGCCGTTGGAGTCCAGTTTTCCACTCCTTCTAGACCATATCCCAAGGGTCAGAATGGGGGGAAGATGTGGTTCCATAAAGCCCAAGGAGCTACACCGGACGCACGTGGTCCGTTTACCCCCAGAGGCAGAGGGGGTAACAATAATAGACGCCGCCCTAGAGGCAGGGGGGGTCCTCAGAACTAGGGCAACAGGGAGTCTCTTCCTGAGAAGCCCTTTCAGCATCCCTGAGGTGTTGCCCGACTGTCCACCCTTGGAGGCAGTCGGGGGAAGGATTTTGCTGTACCCAGTAGCCTGGCAATCCCTATCTCAAGAGATGTGGGTACAGTCGATCATATCCGAGGGTTACAAAATCCCCTTCGAAAGGTTTCCCGTACCTCTACAATCCCTTCCAGACATCTCACCCGGTCAAAGGGATTTGGCAGAACAGGAGGTTTCAAAGCTCCTAGAAAAAAGAGCCGTCCAGACTGTGCCGGCAGACCAGGTAGGATCCGGCGTCTACTCGAGATTCTTTTGGTCCCCAAAAGGACGGGAGATTGGAGACCAATATTAGACCTGAGCAATCTAAACAGATTTGTCAAGAAGGCAAGATTCCGGATGGTCACGCTTCAGTCTATTCTGCCCTTTCTGGGCAAGGACAACTGGATGTGCTCTATAGACCTTCAGGACGCGTACTATCACATAAAGATTCACAGGCGCTCCAGAAGGTTTCTCCGCTTTCGGCTAGGGACCAGTCATTACCAATTCAGAGCCCTGCCCTTTGGCCTCACTTCAGCCCCCAGAGTGTTTACCAAATGCATGGCAGTGGTCACAGCTCATCTGAGACGTCAAGGATTCCAGGTGTTTCCTTATTTGGATGACTGGCTCCTCTCCGCCACCACCAGGTGTCAGCTTCTTCAGACCAGAGACTACACTCTACAGCTTTGCAGGAGTTTGGGAATTTCAGTAAATTTCGAAAAATCTTCTGCTGCCTTGCCAATCTATCACTTTTATAGGCGCAGAATTAAACACCGTAAAAATGTTAGCCAGACTAACAGATCAAAGAATTCTGGACATCCAAAAATTCGTTCGGATTCTATTGCAGAGCAACAAGGTCAAAGCCAGATTTATACTGAAGGTTCTAGGTCTTATGGCTGCGGCCATTGTTCTACTACCACTGGCTCGCTTCCACATGCGTCTTCTGCAGTGGATGCTATTCACGCAGTGGTCGTAACACAGTCTCCCGATGAGGCACGAAATCTTAGTCACACAATCATGCAGAACTCATCTGAATTGGTGGATATCTTCCCCTCTTCTTCATCAGGGCCGACCCTTTATTCCCCCTCCTCCAGTTGCCGCAGTCACTACGGATGCCTCTCTGATCGGGTGGGGGGGGCATTATCAGGGCAGGATGGTCCACGGGACGTGGCAACCCATAGAATACCATCTGCACATAAATGTCCTGGAGATGAGAGCAGTGCTTTTAACGTTGCAAGCCCTCAGCGACTTTCTTCCCACGGGGACTATTGCAGTACAAACGGACAACATGTCCGTGGTCTGGTACATCAACAAACAGGGCGGGACCAGGTCCTATCCGTTATGTCGAAGCTCTCAGACTTTGGCAATGGGCGATCTCCTCTCATCGGTTTCTGATAGCAACGCACATCCCCGGCAGGTCCAACCTATTGGCGGACAGGCTGAGCAGATCCATTCTGATGCCTCACGAGTGGTGTCTCAATCAATCTGTAGTGGATCAGATATTTCTGAAGTGGGGCACTCCTTGTTGCGATCTTTTTGCTACTCCTCAAAACAACAAGTGCCCCGATTTCTTCACTCTCTTTCCCCTACCAGGCCAACCCCTGAGAGACTCTCTAACCCAGGATTGGCCCCGGGGACTTCTATATGCTTTTCCTCCCTTTCTCTTGATTCCACAAGTCATTCAGAAAGCCACCGTTTTGAGAGCCAAGTTGATCCTCATTGCCCCATATTGGCCTCGACAAATTTGGTTTCCGTCTCTGCATCGTCACCTTCTGGTGCAGCCCTGGCATCTGGACCCAGTTCCGGATCTTTTGATCCACCAGTCGGGTCAGCAGCACCGGGCCATTCATTCTCTCAACCTCACTGCTTGGTTGCTCCACTTCCTTCCCTAGCCAGGCTACCGATGATTTCTGATTCTGTCAGAGACATCTTAGTGTCTTCTTTAAAGTCGTCCACTAGGACTGTTTATGCTAGCAAGTGGCGACGTTTTTCTATTTGGGCAAATTCCAGAAAAATTGATCCCTTCACTGCTCCTGTACATTCTGTTTTAGATTTCCTGGCGGAGGTTTTTCATTCAGGATCCTCGTCATCTACAGTCAAAGTACAACTGGCTGCTATTTCCAAGTATCATGTTGGCTTGCATGACAATAACATTATGTCTCATAGATTGTGCAAGGCCTTTCTAAGAGGGGTTTTTCTCCTAAAACCACCTATAAAGCATCCTCCTCCGCAATGGGATCTAAACTTAATGTTAGCATCCTTGATACTACCTCCTTTCGAACCGTCTGCTTCATGTTCTTTGAAGTTATTGACCTGGAAAACTATATTTTTACTGGCTGTCACTTCTGCAAGAAGGGTTTCCGAGATTCAAGCTCTCTGCATTCGTTCCCCTTATTTGGTTTTGCATAAGGACAGGGTATCATTAAGAACAAACCCTTCCTTTCTCCCCAAAGTTGTGTCTCAAACCAATATTAACCAATCTATAGATCTACCAGTCTTTTTCCCAAACTATTCCGACAGAGCTGAACAGAAACTGCATTTTTTGGATGTCCATCGTCAGCTCAGGTACTATTTGCATAGAACTAAACAATTCAGAAAATCGGACCAATTATTTGTCTCCTATGCAGAAAACAGGATAGGTCTTCCAGTTTCTAAAGTGACCTTATCCAGATGGTTGACTTCCACCATTTCCTATGTGTACTCTCTCAGAGGCAAACAGCTATCTTCAAAACCAAAAGCACACTCAACCAGGAGTCTATCCACTTCTGCAGCCTTTCAGGATAGGCTACCTATTGATACCATTTGTGCAGCAGCTACTTGGGCCACGCCTCATACCTTTGTCTCTCATTACAAATTGGACTTGGCCTCCAGAGATAGGGCCAGTTTTGGTTCCACAGTTCTCAAGAGTCTGTTCCATTGAGCCACCTGGGATACAGGTGCTAGGGACGCGGTCCCATCCAGCAAGAATGAAGGCGAGATTGACAACTTAACATTTAGAAGTTATGTACCTACCATAATGCTCCATGTTAGTTGTCTTCTCTCGCCTTCTTTCTTGCGTCCCTCCCTCCTTCCCCCTGGCCTGGACAGATCTTGAAAAGTTCCTATCAGGTTGTTTTCCTCCTGAGCCTTCATATGGGGACTTCTATTATGAATTTGTGTTCCTAATTATGTTAGGTTAGTCTTTAGCAGGGTAAGTTAGCTACCAAACGAGATCTGAGGTAGTTCCGCCTTGCATCATGGGATATAGGGTTGCCTCGAGCTGGTAAAAGGAGTTCTCAAGCTAAAGCAAGTGCCGAGTCGGAGCCGAGGATCGGCTCCGAACCCATCCAGCAAGAAAGAAGGTGAGAGAAGACAACTAACATGGAACGTTATGGTAGGTACATAACTTCTAATTTTAAGCCATCTCTTGTATAGCTTTACAGTTTAACATGTTGTAAATACAATTTGATATTAATAACTAGCATGATAGCTATTAGCAACTTGCAAAATATCTTATCCTGTCAAGTTTAATCCAGTTTACCAATATTTCTAATGCACTAATACCTGTTTTTCGCTCACCCCTGAAGGAGTATTGTCAAGAAGGAATGAGATATTTCTTCCTGTAGCTTTATTTTATACCCTTTTGCAGTACATACTGCTCACACAGTCAGTGTAAAACTGAGAAAGTACCCCTCCCCCTGTAGTACTGCAGTGTTGTTTATTTGCTTTATAATGTATGTCAGCCCAACACTTTGGTTATACATTTGCTTTATTAGGTTATTAAACTTTAGACCTTTGTCTGATTTGATCATTTTTTGGCTGTTTTTAATGACAGAATATATATTTTTTCTGTTTCCTTTGCTGTCCACTTCTAATAGTAGTTATTTGTACCCTCCTGTATACTTTATTTGAACGGTATGTATACAATAACCCATCTGTTGGCTATACTTCATGTAACTGAGTTTTTTACTTTCATCAGTGACATATATGCACAATTGTGATATTTTATTACAATTACCAAATAATGTTGCATGTGAACACTTTAACAATTATCAAATAGAAAATAGAGAACAAACCATACTGAATCCAACAATAAAAGTAAAACTTAGCGCTTTCGTTTACTGAAATTAGCAAACTTCTTTAGACAAAAATAGGAAAAATAAATACACTTACAAATCATGACATAATTTCCTTATTAAATAAACCAAGCCTCAGTTTAAAGTACTAAACCACCTGCATGGTAGAGACAAGTAAATGCAATCTATTCAAAGAATATATATATATATATATATATATATATATATATATATATATATATATATATAGATCTACCTGAGTAGATTGACATGTTAAAAGACCGAAAACGACTTCACCGACGCCAGAAGATCGACAAGGCAGAAGACCGACGGAGGAAGACACCGACGCTGAGAACACTGCGATGGGGAAAGGATGTGTAAGTATGTGGTAGTGACGGACGTTAGGGTGCGAGTAAGGTAAGTGTGCGATGTTGGCGGTGTGTAGGGGTAGGGGTGGGATAAGTGAGTTAGGGTTAGGGCGCAGGTTGGGTAAGGGTGCGAATAAGGTAAGTGTGCGATGTTGGCGGTGTGTAGGGGTGGGACAAGTGAGTTAGGGTTAGGGCGCGGGTTGGGTAAGGGTGCGAGTAAGGTAAGTGTGCGATGTTGGCGGTGTGTAGGGGTAGGGGTGGGATAAGTGAGTTAGGGTTAGGGCACGGGTTGGGTGAGTGTGCGATAGTGACGGACCTTAGGGTAAGGGTTTGGGTTAGGGTTGTAGATAGTTGTGTATGTATGGGTTAGTGTTGGTTTGTAAGGATTTTGGTGTGCTTGTGTTGTGTGTGTGGGTTTTGGATAGGGGATTTGTTTTGTTTGTTGGTATGCTGTGTCGAGTGTATGAGGTGTCGTGTTTGTGAACTGTCGTGTTTGTGAACTGTCGATCTTCTGGCGTCGGTGAAGTCGTTTTCGGTCTTTTAACATGTCGATCTAGTAAGGTAGATCCATATATATATATATATATATATATATATATATATATATATATATAGATGTGTTAAAACAATGAATATATTGAATCATAAATATACATATATATGAAAACATATAAATATATATATATATATATATATATATATATATATATATATAAATCTCTTATTTTGATAGATTATAAAGAATACATGTATATATGTAAATATATATCCTTATCTCATCAAAGCCCTCAATTTCAGAATACTTTTAATAGAAACGGAATCATTCAAGCCCAGAGGGGCTAAGGCATTGAGTTTCAGTTGCCAAATAAGTTATTTCTCATCTAACTTCAAATCTATTGGGCCTCCCCTAATTTTGTCAAATATTTTTTCAATAACTAGAAACCTAAACTCATGCTTAGGAAAAGCATTAATATGTCTAACCAATGCATTATTCAAGTTCATTTTATCAATTGCATACATTTGCTCATAGATTCTATTTTTGAGGGGTCTTTTAGTTTTGCCCACGTAAAAGGCAGGGCATTTCAAACATGAACTCAAATAAACAACCCCCCTTGTATTACAATTGAATTTGCCTTTAATGTGATATTTTTTGTCATTTATAACAAAAAAGTTAACATCAATATATTTGCACCAATGGCAAGCCTCACATTTAGACATGCCACAATGTGGTAAGTGGCATTTTGAAGTGCCATTTTCAAGAAAGGCTTTCAAATTCCTACCCTTCCTAAATACCACAAAAGGCGAATCACCCACATCATTTCTGATTGAATTATCATCTAACATTAAAAAAACAATTCTTTTTTCAGCTAAGTTCAGCTAATCTATTTTCTTCATCTTATAACTGCTGTTGAAGAGTTTCCTCATGGTCTGCCTGATATGTCTCAGGAACCTGTTCTGCTGAATCTGAAACTCCTACGCACTTTTGGAAAAATGTTTTTATAACTTGTCTAAACTTCCTGAACTCATTGTGTCTGTCTCTTAGAAGTTTATTACATTCTTTTGTAACAAAATGTACTAGAGGTCCTGTCAGTAACTGATTTGACTTCTGTTGTAACTCTGAAATAAACCTTTTACATGTGGTGACAGGACATAACTGTTAGTTAATTCTTTATCATGAACAGATCTGTCTTCACAGTCTATTGCTTTACCAATATCATGCAATACTTTTTTATGGCATAATACACAAAATGCAGTTTTTGTTGAATCACACAATAAACATTTGTCATACCCCACATGGTTTTCATTGAGATACCAGTAAAATATTGTAATGTTTGAGTCTTTCAGCTTTTCCCGGTTAGGGGTCGTCATAGCGAAACTCTGGTCCGCTAATGATTGGCAGTAGGTTTTTACGTGCTGGCTTGCCAGGCCTAAAGCACAACCTTCAACAAAGGAATGCCCATTCACGCATGTCGTCACACAGAAGACGCTCTGAGAATCGAATGGGCAATGTCTGTGAGGCGACAACGCTACTGCAGCACCACCACTGCAGTCTCCATATTTGCATAATGTCTTACTATCAACCTGCCCTAATAAGGTTTTACATTTACTAATGTGCTGTGTATACCAACATTGCAATTTATTAAAGCTTGGTTTACTCCTACACAAATTATTTCTAATAATATCCATACTGTGTAATAACATCCAAAATGTCTAATAATATGCAAACTGATAGCATCCATGCTAAAAATGTGACACAGAAAAAAGTCTTGCCAGTTAGCAAGAAAACAGGTGATCAGTCTGTTGTTGCTGATGGCTGGAAATTTTTCAGAGTCACTCGAGAAGCTGGTGAAGCACAACAAGCAGCGGACTGCTGTACAAAGTAGATATCCACCTTTTCTTGGAGAATTTATGGCACTGCACTTTCCTGAACTAGTCTCACTGGATTCAGACATCTGAAAAAACTTTACTGCTGCAAGCTGCGTAAACTGGAGTATTTCTGTTTAGGATTTACACATACATACAACTGTTAGTTACTGCAATTTGACTGAAGTGACCCTCTATAGGGCTTACCCTTCCCTCTGTGTTCGAATGCAGGTAGGCTCGCCATTGAAAAATTTATTTTTATTGTAGTTACTATGGTGCTGCTTACTGTGATGGATCTGAAGTCATCTTAAGACACTCAGTCTTGCTGGCTGGATTCCGCTGAAATTAAAGTTTGGTTATAGTTGCATTCACAATCTGTTGCATACAGAAACTTGCAGAATATACACTGATGAGAGAATATACTTTGCAGCATCAACTCAGAGCAGTAACAAATAACTTTTTATAATAAACCACATGGACTAACGTTGCCACTTCAGGTACTTTTCTACTTTACTTCTTGTATAGTACAGATAATGTGAGAGATATAGCATTTTCCTCGGGACAAATGTGTCCCTACCAATACCCCTAACATAACTGGATTTAATACAGACTATATATATATATTTTTAGTTAAGCACCCCCGCTTGGTTTTGGAAAGATACTGCCTTGACGCAAATGCTGACACATCTGTTCTTGTGCAAATGCCGGTAAGTGCAGAAAAGCATATTTTTCAAGGAAACGCCTTGTGGATAAACACATGTCCTGTTGTCCATTCTTTAAAGAAAGCAGATTCGTTTTTTTCTGATATATCCTGTTTTTTTACATTCTTGCCAAGTCTGTAAGAAGTCAGCTTTCTTGATGTGTGTGTAATACACTCATAAGCAAGTTCCTTATTTTTTAAGCCACAATCATTTAGTATGGATGCTAATCACATATTGCTAAACTCTATTTCTGCATTTAAGCAAGTTTTATCTTATTCCTTATTTAGGTTGCATATTTATAGCAAAGTTACTTTCAACCTTAGTATATTGTTGAGCACACTCACACTCTAGCTCTAAAGAAGACTTTCACTTGGATAAATGAGACAGATCTATGTAAATTTGATTAGTATACTGGTAATGCACTGAATAAAATTAACTGCATTCCATGTGTATAATATATCTTTTCTTTATGGTTGCTACCCTATTATATCTAAATAAATATTGAAAATGCAATAAACTAACAGAAAAGTGTTACCATCTTCACAATAGATTGGTTTAAAAACACCTATTCGTTACTTCAGTCTTTTCTGCTGGTGATTCTGTAGTCCCAATGCATGGCTGGTAAAGTGTAGCACCTGGAATGATACATGATTAACTAGATAAGAAAGAATGTAAAAAAAAAAGTACAGAATGCCTAACTGTATATTGTCCCAAGCCACTGCTTAAGTATTGGATAAGCTCCAGTAGTCTTTTGATGTGTCCCAATTTACAGCATTTAGCTTTCCAGAGTTGCCTTCCCTCTTCAAGGCTGCTTGACAAAATTAGCTGTTCATTTACCATCAGCAGAGCTATATTGCTGTTCTGCAAGTATGTCACCTGTCAATTGCTCTTTACTTTGTTTCAGCTTCTTGATCCTTCAGAAAATCTACACATGCAGTTCCATTCAGTACAGTTGAACCATTCATCCCTTCAGTGTAGGAGTCCCTAGACCCACAGGGGTGAGAGGCATCCAGAGAGGGGCCTTTGTTCAGGCTGTTACAGGGGTTAACCTGAGCTGTTTATCACCTTCCCAGCTATGAAGGCATTTATGATGTCCTTTACCCCCCACGACGTTTGGGACAATTGATCAGCATCACTGTCTAGGTCCACAATGCCTTATCTATGTGGTACATGCCTCTGTGCACTTGCAATGAAGGTTATCGTCTATTGATGTCAGAGTGAGCAAACTGCCTGCCCACTATGCCAGCACAATTGCATCACAGTCCCTCCTCTAAGGTTATATGACAGCAAGTGGCCTGCATGGTGAAGCTATTGATCTACTAATCAAACCCTTGTCACTTGGGCCATAATTGGGGTTTTAACCCAAGTGTATTTGAGCTCATTTAGTTGAAGAGGTAATGGTGTTTTATTCCACTTATCTTATATTCACCATTTTGGTTATTCCTGCTAGCAAATGTGGTTTGTTGATGTAGGCACACTCGATGACTGTTTCAAAAATTAATTGAAATGTCATGTGTTGCACTCTTCTTTTAAGGCTGTTTCCTGCTGATGATGATTGAGTGGGAAATAGGCTGTTCAACCCTAGTTAGAAGAATGATCTGCACCTGCAGCTATATCTTTTTTGTTTGTGAATGTATTGCAGCTGTGATCTTAATATTCAAGCACCTGAGTTATGAAGATTACCTCACAGCTGTACCCACTACATGTTAACATTTGTCTGTTGCCATATTATCATTTATTAGCTGTCCTTGAATGCTTTTTTTTCCTTTTTGAGTGTCACTTCTACCACTTGGCATTAGTGCAATAGTTGCTGTACCACAGGAAATAGAATGTATTAGTAAAGCACTGAAATGTATATCTTTGTTGGAGCACTTAATGTAGATTGAATCACAAACCTGGGGCAGATTTTCTTCAACGGTACTATCAAAGGTGTTTTAATCGGCACTTACAGTATCATTGTGAGGGAGTCCCCAGTATGTTGGTGGTGGTGTGCTGTCAGTAGCACATGCAAGACTGAAACTGAGCAATGTCTAGCAATTAATTGTATTGATTACCCATTTTAAGTTTTGTTTCTTCTTTAAAATTCAATATCCAGCATGAGCTTCATTAATTGTATACAACTTGATCTAACTCCATGGGGCCTTCTGCACTGGATATCTGCCGAGATTTCCTCCAAAATATCATCAGCTCTAATGTTTTGTTTCCCTCTGCAAATTTCCTGCTGGTGCATGTCATGTTATCACACCCACTGGATAGTGAGCTCAACTTCTCAGTAGAAAAGTTCCAGTTTTCTATGTCTCAAAAATGCAGTCTCGGCATACTAAATTCGGGCTGCACAGAATAAGATTTTAATAAATAAAATACACAAGCACTTTCGTCCTGCCACAATGCAGGACTTTTTCAAAGTGAATAAAAAAACACATCTTTAATTAGTTTAAATATCCTGGCAATCACAAAAAGGCGTCAAAATTCAATAGTTAGTTGCTAAGCAACCATTAATACAACATTATTCCACCCAAAGACACAGTTCTTATTCTATAAAGTCTTGGAAAGCAGACATTTTTCACTTAAAATTGAATCTACTGCACAAATGTGTGTGTGTGTGTATATATATATATATATAAGTGTATATAAAAACTACATGCAAAATAAACATAGCAAAAGTTATTTAATGTTTTAATATTACAACTTGGAAGCCCTTTTCTTTAAATAAGGCTTGATAGAAATGTGATCATTTAAACCTGGTGGGGTATTTGCATTAAGCTTGAACTGCCAATATTTTTCCCTACAACACAACCAGTTCTCCCAATCTCCCCCCTAGGGTTCATTAACACTTGTTCTATAATTCCAAATAAATGTGCTGTAGGGAAACATATTGGCAGTTCAAGCTTAATGCAAATACCCCACCGGGTTTAAATGATCAAATTTCTGTCGAGCCTTTTTTAAAGGATAAGACAGAATCAGTGAAAATGTTTTAGTCCTGTAGTTTTATATACCAGTCAAGCATATTTTTATCAAACAGAGGAGACGTTGCGGACTATTTAATTAAGAGTTGAAGGAATTTATCTTGGAGGGGAAGAGGGCAAGGGTTAAGTGGGATAAGTTGATCCTTCCAGTAGAAGGTGGTTTAGAATTACCTGATTTGAAGGGATATTTTAGAGCTACACAATTAATGCTTATGTACATAACACAACCAGAAAGCTACAATTAAAAGTAAAAGAGGAGGATGATGAAGCAGAGGGGAAATTCAAGAAATAAGGAGAGGGTGGGATTTTTGATGCAGATCTGAAAGGGAAATAGTAACAGGCATGCAGAATATTATATTCATAAAGTAGCAGAAAGTATTTTAAGAACTAAGCCAACATGAAAATGGAGAGAGATTTTTCCGATATGGATAATTGCAAGCAGGGGTCCTGAGAATAGACGAAATGGGGGGCTGGAATTTACTGGAGAAAACTGGCAAGGGAAAGAAGATATTAGGAGCAAATGACTAGAGAGGGAAATGTAATGGCATAGAATGAAGCCAAGAAGACATTTGGACTCCAGGCTGGAGAAAAATTCCCTACAGAGCACATTGTAAAATATGTTGGGTTAGCAAACTATTGTAATTAAGGAAATTATTATTTTGAGCTGGGATATAGGAATTTAATTGCCTATACATTGTAAGGCCTTAAATGTTTGGCAGTCAATAGCATTAAATTTAGTAATTACTAGAAAACAGAATCTAAACCAACTATAACTGAAAAAATACACTTTATTCAACTCATTTTACTGTATTTGTGTCTCTTCCTACTTTATTTTGCTTTTGCTGCTTGTCCTTAAGTGTTCAATTGCATTCATTCTGCTGCTGCTGCATTATTACTGCTTGTTATTACCCTGATTAAATGTAATTATTATCCTAAGCCTCTTAGTTTTGGTTTAAGGACTTGAGTTGTAGGCCAGTTATTTTACATTAAGAATGTTTGTGGTCTGCACTCTTGTGGGACAAGAGGGCAGCCTCTGCCCTTCTGAGCTGGGAATTGCTGGAAGAAGACTTGCTGTGCATTTGTTCTAGTTTAAGCACTTGGGTTCCAGACCAGTTGTTTTACATTAGGAAGTTTTGTGGTCTAAACTTTTGTGGCAGGAAAGGATAGCCTACACACTTCTAAGATGGGAATTGTTAGTTGAAGGCTCATTGTGTCTGTTATTCTGAAAGTGTCTTAGTTCTAGTTTAAGCAGTTGGCTCCAAACCAGTTATTTTACATTAGGAGAGTTGAAGTCTAGACTTTTGTGGCAGGAGAGTGTGGCCTACACCCTTCTAAGCTGGAAATTGCTGGTTGAAGGTCTGATGTGTCTGTTATTCTGAAGTGTCTTAGTTCTGACTTAAGCACTTGGGCTCCAAAGCTAGTTGTTTTACATTAGGAGGGTTTTTGATCTAGACTCTTGTGGTGGGAGAGTGTAGCCTGCACCCTCCTAAGCTGGGAACTGCTGGTGAATTGCTGCTATATTTAAACAGTTGTTTGCTGTTGTGACTGTGATTTTATGCACTTTGACTTTATAGTGCATAAAATAGCATAGGCCAGATTCAGACTTGCTGAATCTAAACTGTTTGGTATCATTTGAGAATAAAAACCAGCTCTTCACTGAGACATTGAAAGATCTGAGGCATCCTTTGATTCAAACTAACTATAAGTGCATGTTTTTGCTCTTATATTGCACTTTTTGTATTTACGTTCTGCTGTCTGTCTAAATTGTCTGAATTGTTTTTTGGCACATTTTACTGTATGCTGTCCTAGTTCAGCTGTAACATAGCCCAGTTCCAGGTTTGCTGTTTCTGGATCTGTTTTGTAACTTCTGAGCATCAAATTCAAGCCATCCTTGGTGAAAGGCCCTTTTCACCCTTGTGGGAGGAGAGTGCTGTCTGGGTCCCATCTAATCAGGGATGATTGGACTAGAGCTGAGAGATAGTGTCCTTATTGGCTAGTTTAAGTTAAAAGGGTTATTTCTTTTATTTAAGCCCTGTGTTTGTTTGTGTGTAGCACACCATTGTGCACTGCCACGTAGTAGTGGTCACCGTTGGTGGTTATAGATGCAAAGGTTTTGCTTGTTAAATTTTGCATGTAGTGTACCATTGTGCACTGCCGTGTAGCAGTGGTTACTGTTGCTTGTTATAGATGCAAATGTTTTGCTTGTTAAATTATCCCTTAGCACTTTGCTTGTGGTCCTCCAGAGGTTTTTCTCAGCCCTGCTCTGCTGTCAGAACACTAAGTCTAGCCTCAGAGATACCAACACTCCTCTCACCCACTAGCCATTCTTAAGTGTGACCTCTTTTCCTGACCATATAAATGTTCCTAACACTATGGATGGACAGTTTCCCACAGTTTCTTCAGCCATCGTGGTTGACATGGCATCCTGAGGCAGTGTGGCAACTACCTAATTTTCACTGACAACCCTCTATGCCTAATCCACACAAACTCAACATGTGAGAGATGCAACTATATTAAGAAACTTGAATCCATGCTGTCTCACACCCCAGTCAGTACATATGACAATGAGCAGATTGTCAGCATGCACACCTCACCTCCTACTCTACCCAAACACATATCACACATACCTACTTATGTGGAGGTCCTCACCAGAAACAAACCTAAACACCAGAGACCTCCCAACACAAACATGTTATGCATAATACTTTCTCTACATAACACAGTACACATAATAGCTCATGCATGAATGTCTCACCTGTCAAGCCCTTAAGGCAAAACACAAAACCAAACATGTTAGTCATAAGGGATTCCATCATGATGCACACAGATACCCTTCTCACCAGGCTGGATATGGAAAAGGCCATGGTCAGCTGTCTGTGAGGTGCTAGGATCTGCCATGTTGCACATGCACTCAGGTCTGTCAACAACAGGTACTGTTATGACTCCATCATAGTCCATGTTGGTGTGAACGACTTGAGACATACCTGTCTGGACTATATGAAGAGAGACAAGACTGAACTCTCGGATTATGTGTCTCAGGCAGGTATGCCCCTAGCCTTAATTAACATTTTACTTTCACCTAGGATGATGCCTCACTACAATCAGAAAATGATTGACTTCAGTAAATGGCTTAGTTTCTGGTGTCATTCTTAGGAGATCCAGTATCTGTCAGCCTGGGATGACATGCTCGACAGACCTAGATGCTTTGCCAGGGATTCATCTGTCATCCCTGAGATTTCTGCTACTGTTTAAGGGTCTTGCCACCCCCATAGTGCCTTTTTTAGGCAGTGTCTCAAGGGCAAAATTCCCGACGTAAAAACTCCCATCTAAAAACAATCTCAAGGTTATGCTGCTAAATGCTAGGAGTCAACATGAAACTGCACTCACTGGAAGCAGACCTTACCTTGGAAGATGCAGACATTTGTGCAGTCATGGAGACCTGGATCAAGGCTGTAGAGAGCACCCCAACCGTGCCAGGTTACACTTCCTTCCACACGTTCAGACCACATACTGAGGGCATGAAAACTAAAGGAGGCGATGTATCAATGTTCATAAAAGATAAATACACCTCCAGAGTGGTTAAACAGTATGATTCCTTGGTGATACTTCAGGTGCAATTAACTGTTGGTAGGACACCTATTCAAGTCTTTGCCAGCTACAGGACTCCCTCCATGAATCAGGACACCCACTCTACCTATTTGGATCTACTTGAGTCTATCAAGATATATCCAAACACCATGGTTTTGGGCAACTTTAACTATCCATCCATTGACTGGGTTAAGTACTTGTGCTCAAACCCACTTGCCCAAAGGTTCCTTGACTTTAACTCCAGTACCCTGGACCAGCTGGTTGACACTCCCACAAGGGATGCCAACATCCTGGATCTGGTGCTTACCAATATGAGAGACCACTGTAGCACCCCCACTGTGAGGTCTTCCCTGGTGAGATCTGACCATAAACCAATCTCATTCTAAGTAACTATCTGACCCCCCCCCCCAGCAGCAACTAAACTAAAAAAAACTTCTCTAAAGCAGATTATAACCTCTTACGAGATGGTATAAATAGCTTCACTGCATCCCCCCAGATGAAATTGGCAACTATGCTGAGTTCTACACCAGTACTTTATACTAACACCTGTATAACTGCATTGACTCGGCAGTACCTGATAGGACCAAAACAAGCTCCTCAAGGAAGAGCAAACCTGCCTGGAGGACAACTGCCATTAACATTTTTAATAATAAGAGGAAGAAATTGCTGTCTAAGAGTAAGAGAGAGCAAGCCCTAAAGTGGAAGCACACCATCCTCATCTTAAACAAGCAAATAAGACTTCTTGTGAAGTCCTCCAAAGCAAACTGAATCCAAATTAGCTTCCTCAATTTAGTTGCATCCATACCCTAAAAGGAAAGGCCCAGATTTGTACCAAACTGGTAGTTAATGATGCCACATATACTGAGCTTGTGGAGATAGCTAACCTGTTGGCCGACACGTTCTGTGAAAACTTCACTCCCATCTTCGCCACATGTATCCCATGACATCTCTACCACCTGTCCCTTACCTTGTATCTCTAAAGAGCAGGTCATAAATGCCTTCTCTATGGCCAAAAACCCAGCATCTATGGGCTCTGATAACATCCCAGGCTGCATCCTACATGGGCTCCATCAAGAATTACTAACATCATTGGGTACTCTTTTCAACCATAATGTAAGCACTGGCTTCATCCCAGCTGAATGGAAAATGGCCACCGTTATTCCCTTGCACAGAAAGGTGGTGCTTCTACTGACATTGGGAATTATAGACATATTAGCCTGACTAGCCTTATCTGCAAGACAATGGAGCAAATCATCACGGGTTTTATCAACAAAGATATAGATAATCTCCAAACACTTGACCCTACTCAGTTTGAATTTGTCAAAGGGAGATCATGCCTGTTAAACCTGGTAGAATTCTTTGAGACAGTCACCAAGGCCCTGGATGAGGGGAAATCTGTGCATACAGTCTACCTAGACTTACCCAAGGTTTTTGACACTATCCCACACTCAGGCATCTTTGACAAACTCACCCAGCTGGGCATCAACCCTTATATCATTAGATGGGTTGCTAACTGGCTCACTGATGGAACACACATAATCAAAATAGGGGAATCCACCTCCAACAGCAGACCTGTAACCATTGGTGTTCCACAAGGATCAGTCCTGGAACCTCTACTGTTTGGAATCTATTTCTCCAAAGTACAAGCAAAAACTAAAGGTCTGTGGCTGACAAAGTTTGTTGACTGCTAACTCAGAGCAGTCATAGAATCTCCAAATGATGTTAACATCCTACAAGAGGGTCTTACACAAATGATTGGCACCAAAGTCGTGGTCTTACTCAATGTAAAAAATGTATTATCATCCCTGTCAGTAAGAGCAATGTTCCTGCTAACTACCACATCAATAGCAGCGCCCTAACTACACACCCAGTGGTGAGACCTGGGCACACAGGTTGACAGCAGTGTTACCTTTGACCACTTTATTTCCACAGTAGTAAAAAGGGCATTCTATGTTGCTCATCTTATAAGTAAAGGCATTGTTTTCGGGAAAAAAAAGTTATAACCTCTCTGTACACTTCCTCATCAGGCCAATAATTGAGTACAATGCCCCTTTTGATATGTACCTTTCTAAGCACCTGCAGCAATTGGAGAAACCACAAAGGTTCCTCACAAGGAAAATTCAAAGTCTTCAACATCTGTCCTATGTGGATCATTTGAAATCACTGTCACTGTTTCATACAGACTACTCAGAGATGATCACTACCTTGCATATAAGGCAATCTCTGACCCTGCTTTATTAGAAATGCATATCTGCAAGTGAAATGGTACATTGATTACTCACTCTAAAGACCTTAACCTGGTATATGACAGTAGAACCTGGTGGAGGGACAGATTTGACTCCCAGAGGGTTACCACACCTATGGAACAGACTCCCACTTCATGTCAAACAGAGCAACTCATTGGCCCTCTTCAAACGCAATCTGGACGATTAGATGGGTAACTGTAAATTCACCCTGGGGGTTCCACCTGTGTCTCTCTTGGACAGGGGTAATAGGTGCTGATCATGGAAATAAGGGTAGAACTTCACTAGGCTTGTAAGGGTCCTAGGGCCATTAGCCTAGTAACTTCCTATGATGCTATGAATATTGTTAAGAGAAATGAAAGAACTGAGGGTGGGATCTTCAGAAAAGGGAAGGAGCAAATTGCATAGAAATAAATGCTATTTGTGGAAATGATATATGCAATATAATGTTCAGGAAGGGAAGTCAAATCTTGAGAAATTTATGTAATGTCAAGGGAATGAAAATTGTTAAAACATACAATGAGTGAAACTAATGAAAATGTTTACATTTTTTTCTTTTCTGTTAACTTGTGTATTCTCATATTATTGTTCAAAATGTATGAATTTAATAAAGTTGTGAGAAAGAAAGAAAAAGAATTATAAGTTGAGGATTCCCAATATAAGATCATCTAGGAGGTTTGATGTGATCCCTAGCCTGTGTATTAAGAGTGAAAGAGTAGAATGTTAGACAACAGGTCACACCATTCTAAAGGTACTTTTGCCCTTGCGATGACATAATATGCTGCTTTTCCCAATTGACTAATGGGTCGAGCTCATGCCTGCCAACACTGATGAGTGCTTCCAAAAAGATATTCCCTGCCTCCTTCCTTTAATTGGCCAGGGTATTCTTACAGTTGTCTTCCACCAAAGGGGAATGGTTCTTTGAGTTCCACTGCATGGACTCAGTGGTTGCACTTGGGACTGTGTATTCTTTTACTCTGTACCCATTCCACAAAGAATCTAGCAGGGCATAGTGGCCAAGGTTGAGAGTCCTCTTAAGTATTGCGCCAGGAAGGCCTGGAGAGCAAACCTAGGCTTTGGATGTGTATTAGCTAGTGAAATCTATTATCCAAGATGTGTAAACATACCTTAATGACATGGTCTTATACCAGCACTTTAGTCTCATCTTCTGACCTTCATCTGACTCCACATGCTTAATTTGCCTGCATTTACTCATTCGGGAATTAGTGTTCAAGAGTTACCGCTGTCTTTATCTCAGGAAAAGAGACTTGGAGGATCCAAAGACCATCCTCTTTTTAAAACGCATCAAAATGGTGAGACTTCCCATCCTTACAGCACACCGATGTTCATTATGTTGGTGGAATCTGAAGCTGATAAAATCCTTCATTAACTGACCTCTTCATGTTTTTTTTTATTAGATCATTACTTCAGAATTCCTTACTTTTAGGATTTCTCCTCTAGGTGTCCCATCAATCCAGTCTTCAAGAGAAAAGGTTCCTTCCCCAGTGCAGCATATGCCCATCATGCTGATATAAGTGGGGAGTATGCTTTCACCATCTTCAGAACTTTCTTGCCACAATACATGTTTGCAGATGTCTGTTCAGCATTACGTATAGTTTTGTGTCTATATAAATCCATCATAGATTTCAAGCATATAAGTAAACTGTTGGGATTTTTTTAAAAAGCCATGTGCTTTTCTTCCGCAGAAAAAAGCAGATCTGTATCATGACCTATTCCTGATTTTCCATTCAGACTTTGGGTGTTTTACTGTATCATTTTTTCTGTTATGTGTAGCAAGAAAAAGGGAAACTGTGAGTCTGATAGGCAGATTCATTACAGAGACTGCCGTGTTGTCTTCTTTTTGTTTGGGGTACAGCACAATGTAAAAAATGTGACAGCTTCATTGGATTCATTCCCAAAACACTTAGGAGATGGATGCATATATGGGCAAATACCTTGACTGTAAATGGGCTTATCATGCTTGGTCATGTCATTTCATAATCATATGGCTATTTCAATTCTGATCGGTGCATTTGCAGCCCCTGTCCCAGCTATCTGATGTTGCCCCTTTGGAGGTCATCGTGTTGAGGGACCAAAGTATTTCTACAAAGCAAACCTCTCACAGGGGTCTTCCCCAGATGTCCAATCTGAGGCATCCCTGGATAATCATTTCTGATGGAGAGAACAGCATTCAGAAAGTTTTTCAGAAGCTAATGGATTCAGCATGGACGTCTGGCCTGCTGTCTCAGGTCTTAGGTCTTATTGAGTAGACATCCCTCTCAAAAAGACCAGAAGGCAAAGCATATTTCTTCCTCTCCAGTCCCTTGACAGACTCTCTAAAATGGAGAGATCTGAAGTAGTTACTTCATTTGCTCTGCAACCTGTGGGTATCGGATCCGAACGGATCCGAGCCGGCAGCTTTCCAAGCTCCGAGCTCCTAGCTCCTCCCCTACCCATAATCCCCTGCTACCAACCACATTACCCCAGATCTTTTTTTGCTGCGGCTGAAGAAGCTTTCCCCTTGAAGAGCTCCTGGCTGGGTGAGATCGTTTCTATCATAACTTCATCCTAAAGTTTTAAAAAATCGTGTGTGTGTGTTAGTAAACCTTTTTCTACCCCTTTTTAGTGCTAGTTAATTTTTTTCTTGGTACAGTTCATTAGTTTTTCTTTTGTCACTCCCCCTCCCTTAGCGTTTGGGGGTGTGTGTGTGTGTTTAACATGGCGGAAGGGCCTAAGGCCATTTTTTCTAAATGTACTGAGTGTGGCCACAAGCTTTCTCCAGCTGATGGCCACACTCAGTACGTTTTGTGCCTGGGGGCAGCCCATCTTTCAGAGGCCTACCAGATCTGTGCGGCCTTTAACCCCCGGGCACTTCTGGATAGGAAAAACAAGCTGATCCTGGCGGGAAAGCTCCCCCAGGAGTCAGCTTCTTCTTCCTCTCCCGTTCAGGCTCCAGCTGTCTCAGCGGCCTCTGTTCCCTCAGCTCAACCCGGGACTCTACCTCCCTCTTTGGGTTTGAGCTCTGGGGAAAATAGTGCCGCCTCAACTAAGGAGAAGAGGCACAACAAGGATAAGGAGGGACATAGATCCCATAAAAAGTGGGCCGAGTCTCAACCCTCGGCTCCGCCAGCTAAAATAACTAAGTCTCCTTCGGGGGTCTCTGGATCCTTCTCCTCTCGGCTCTGTTCACCTAGCTTCTCGCTGGAGCCGGAGGAGGAAGATCGGTCTCCCTCGAGGTCGTCGAGGCGGCCCTCCTGGCCCGCCTCGACTACCTCTTCCAGGTCAACCAAAAGCATCTCCGAAGCGGATATGGATCGGATGATGCGTCGGTTCTTGCAGACGCAAATGCAGATAGGGGTGCTCTTGCTTCCGCCCCCTCTGGGGGGGGAGTGCGGCCCCCATGTTTGCCCCAATCACTCCTTCTCTGACTCATTTTTGGATCTCGGAGTCATCGGATCCGGGCCCATTCGGAACCAGGGATTTGTCGGCACCGATAGCGCTGGTCTCTTCGCAGACTATGCCCTTGAACTTGTCGGATCCGAGCTCTCGGGGCCGAGGGCTGAGCGTCGGATCCGAGGGAGTTGTATCTTCGGAGCTGTTGGCTTCGGAGCACACCTCTCTCTCGGCGCCGACTGCTTCGGCTCCGACCCCGATCCCTTCCTCGGAGCCGAGGAGATTGCTCTTAGAGGCTGGCGAGGGTGATTCTCCTTCGGCTTTTGAGGTAGTGGAGAGGGTACTGTTGAGATCCTCCAGATCCCCGGTTCGGGCTTCAGATCCACCCATACCCCCACTGTATGAGGGTCTGTCTTCCATCATCCGACCATCGGGACAGCCTGCCCAAGCCCTCCAGCTAGTTTCTGCGGAGGAACAACAACCCGTGGACGAGCCCTCTTCGGATAGCCCCACCGAGGAGGTTCCTCGGAAACGGTGTAAAAGGAGGCACCTGGACTCCCCCGAGTCAGTTACCACCGACACGGACTTAGATGATAGGGAGGGTTCCCCATGGTCACCCCCTGAAGATGTCTCCTTTGGAGACATCATGGAAATGTTGCGTATTAGAGGGGGGTGGTCTGCCCAAAAACCTTCCCTTGATAAATCTGTGTTCCTGGAGGCATTTGAGGGAGGCCCATCTACTTCCTGGGTGTCCCCTCCAGCCGACCCCCTGGTGGACTTAATTACCACCAGGGAGTGGAAGGAGCCCGACACCGTGGAGCCAATTCCTAGGTGTCCCGATAATATACTAAGTCCCCCCCACAGATAGGCAATCATGGTCCAAAGGATCCCCTGTTGATGCCATGTTGGTGGCGGCGGCCACCAAGAAAGAACTCGCTCAGGAGAGTTCTTTGGTCCACCCACCAGATAAAGAATCTCAAGCGTTGGACCGGATTGAGAAACGAATGTTTGCTTCAGTGACCTTTTCCATAAGGGCGCTGAACTATATGGCACATACCATCAGGTTACAGCGGGACTTGATCAAGGAATATGCTGCAGCCCCCCCGGAGTCCATGTCGGTCAGAGACAGGAATGTGTTTATGACATGCATGGCCACTCTGAAATCCATCTCCAATACGTCTATGCGGCTCCAATCTCATGCTTCTGAAGGAGCCGCTAGAGCCAGCGGAGCAGGGGTCGTCTTACGACGTCACGCCTGGCTCCGTCTTTGCGACTTTGCGGATCCCTTCAAGGCGTCCTTCGCGAATGCCTCCTTTGACGGTTCTGCTCTTTTCGGCAAGACTGTTCACGATACGCTGGTCCAAAGCGAAAAGGATGGGAAAACGCTGTCTGCCGTCAGAGTCCGCTTCTCTAGTCCCCAAAGATCCTTCTCCAGGAATCAGAGGGGTCAAAAGAAGCTGTGGTTCTGCAAGTCTCAGCAATCCCATCCAGCTGCGGACCACTCGTCCTCTAGAGGCAGAGGAGGACAAGGTGGACACTGGCCCAGAGGCAGAGGGGGGCCGCGTAATTTTGGGTCTAGAGAATCTTTCTCGGACAGACCCGTGCAACAGCCCTGAGGGCTTGCCCGACTGTCCCTCTCTGGAGGCAGTTGGGGGGGCGGTTGATGGAGCACCTGTCAAACTGGGAGTCCCTTACAACGGATCGATGGGTGCTCCGTATCATTTCCAGAGGTTATTTCATTCCTTTCCTAAATCTTCCCACCAAAACCAGACGCCTCCCCGATGTCCCACCCGATCAGAGGGAGGCAGCGGCTTCAGAGATTTTGAAGCTGCTAAGAAAAAGAGCCATCCAGCCCGTCCCCCCAGATCAGTCCGGATTGGGTTATTACTCAAGGTTCTTTTTGGTGCCAAAGAAAACGGGGGACCTCAGACCCATCTTAGACCTTTCCGCTCTGAACCTGTTCATACCCAAGGAAAAGTTCCGGATGGTCACTCTTCAATCTATCCTCCCCCTTCTGCGGGAGAACAACTGGATGTGCTCCATAGACCTCAAGGATGCGTACTACTACATCTTGATGGACAGATGATCCAGGAGGTTTCTCCACTTCCGGCTCGGAGCCAGTCATTATCAATTCAGGGTTCTTCCATTCGGCCTCACCTCAGCCCCCAGAGTGTTCACCAAGGTCATGGTGGTGGTTGCAGCCCACCTGAGACTTCAGGGCATTCAGGTCTTCTCGTACCTAGACGACTGGCTCCTTACCACGACCAACAGGCATCAGCTCTCTGTAGTGAGAGATTACGTACTGACTCTAGCCCACAACCTAAGCATTTCAGTAAACCTGCAGAAGTCCTGCCTGTGCCCCACTCAAGCCCTGGAATTCATAGGGGCCAGGTTGGATACTCAAATCTCTCGAGCTACTCTAACATCAGTCAGACTGAACAGCTTGTCTTATCAGGTGTTAGCCCTTCTCCGGAGTCCTACCCCTCCAGCGGAGTTAGTCCTGAGGGCACTAGGGTCTATGGCAGCAGCGATCGGTCTTTCCCTCCATGCCCGTCTGCGAATGCGGATATTGCAATGGACCCTTCAAGTCCAATGGTCCCTCTTGCTCCACCCGTTGAACACGCCGATACTGCTGAGCAGAGTTTGCTGGGACTCCCTTCTTTGGTGTTTGCATGCGCGGGAACTCAGAGAAGGGAGGCCTTTTGTAATCCCCCCGGTCGAAGACACGTTGACCATGGACGCTTCTCGCCTCGGGTGGGGGGGGCATTGTTCAGGCAGATCCGTTCAAGGCACGTGGACTTCCCTAGAGACTGCATTGCATATCAATGTCCTAGAGATGAGGGCGGTGCTTTTGGCGTTGCAAGCTCTCCACGACCACCTTCCCCTGGGGACTATTGCGATCCAGACAGACAACATGTCTGTAGTCTGGTATATAAACAAACAGGGAGGAACCAGATCCTACCCCCTGTGTCGAGAGGCCATGAGAGTTTGGGAATGGGCGATCTCCACCAACCGTTTTCTGGTAGCAATGCACATCCCGGGATGATCCAACATATTAGTGGACAAGCTAAGTCGGGTGCTTCTCACTCCATACGAGTGGTCTCTGAATCCATCTGTTGTGAAGCAGATCTTCCACAAATGGGGTCAGCCTCGCTGCGATCTTTTTGCTTCTCCTTTAAACACAAAATGCAGCGAGTACTTCGCAATAATTCCCCCCAGAGGGGAAACCCCCAGAGACGCTCTAGTCCATGCTTGGCCACCCGGGCTCCTTTATGCTTATCCCCCACCTTCCACTCATGATGAAATTCATTCAGAAAGCCTGTCTGTTGGGGAGCAGAGTTATCCTCATAGCCCCATTCTGGCCTCGGCAGATCTGGTTCCCCTTTCTGCGGTCTCACAGTGTGGCTCTTCCGTGGATTCTGGATCCCAGTCCAGAACTGATCTCTCGTCCCACAGATTGCCCAACCCCGAACCTGGTCAACCTCAAGCTTGCGGCTTGGCTGATCCAGTTCCATTAATGGCTAGGACTCCTGGTATCTCATCTCCCATTAAGGCCATTCTGGTTGCGGCTCATAAGCCGTCTACCAGAAAACTGTTGTAAATGGAAATGTTTTTCCATTTGGGCCAAAGATAAGGACTTGGACCCATTTACTGTCCCTATTCCGACCATCCTGGACTTCCTCTCGTTGATCTTTCGACAGGGAGCAAGCGCTTCTATGGTTAAGGTGCAATTGGCGGCCATCTCCCATGTTCATATGGGTGATGGCATAGGTTCCTTAGCATCTACAAAGTTGTGCAAAACCTTCTTACGAGGCATCTTCCTTCTAAATCCACCGATAAAGTCTGTGGTTCCCCCATGGGATCTCACTCTAGTCTTGCAAGACTTGACAAGTCCACCTTTCGAACCTGCGGCCTCAATTCCATTGAAGTTCTTGTCATGGAAAACAGCCTTCTTAGTGGCTATTACTTTGGCCAAAAGGGTTTCAGAATTACAAGCCTTGTGTATGAAACCTCCTTACCTTATCTTTCACAAAGATAGTGTCCCTCAGGACTAACCCGTCTTTCTTGCCTAAGGTTGCTTCAGAAGCAAATATAAATCAATCGATAAATCTGCCAGTGTTTTTTCCAACATTTCAGAACAAGGGAGAATACACATTACACAAATTGGATGTACACAGACAGCTGCGTTTCTACTTGCATAGGACTAGAGAGTTTCGCAAGTCGGACCAGTTGTTTGTCTCATATGCAAAATCAGCCATGGGTAAAGCCATTTCCAAAGTCACTGTAGCAAATTGGATCCATCAGTGTATTATTCAGGGGTATATATCGTCTGGCAAACCAGCCCCGGTTAGTATCCGTGCTCATTCTACAAGATCTGTAGCCACCTCAACAGCCTTCTGGTCTAGGGTTCCAGTGGATGACATATGTTCAGCAGCTACTTGGTCCTCTTCTCATACGTTCATTTCTCATTATAAATTAGATGTGATTTCGAGAAGTAGGGCTTCTTTTGGCTCCGCGGTGCTTCGGAATATCCTTCCGTAAGGATCACCCAGGTTCTTATAAGGTAGCTGGGGACTCTGTCCCACAGGTTGTAGAGCAAATGAAGTAACTACTTCAGATAAAGAAGTTATGTACTCATCATAACGTTCCATCTGAGTAGGTACTTCATTTGTCTGCAACCGACCCCCCCTGCTATCCCCCGAACCTTTCGGGATTTTCTGATCACCTTTGCAGTTTGCAGTTGATGTTTCGTGTTACCAGGTTGGTGAGGCAAAAAAAAAAAAATGATCTGAGGTAATGTAGTTGGTAGCAGGGGATTATGGGTAGGGGAGGAGCTAGGATCTTGGAGCTTGGAAAGCTGCCGGCTCGGATCCGAAGTCGGATCCGATACCCACAGGTTGCAGATAAATGAAGTACCTACTCAGATGGAATGTTATGGTGAGTACATAACTTCTTTTTCGGCCTTCCTGTTCCTCCTCCTCCTCCTCTCAAGTACATCAGGAAGACTGGTTTATACTGGCTCAAAGCCCTACAGGCCATAAGTCCTCAGGGACACTTTCTGCTTCTGTTACAAGAAAAGGAGACCCTTCTCCTCAGGAAGAAGACAAACCTAAGGGTGCTGACAAGAAGGACCCTGAATTATGCCTCCCCAATTTCCTCTCCCCTTGTTTTTAACTCTGATGCTGAGGATACCATCTCCATTGACTCTACTGAGGAGATATTCTTTGGGGAAACAGTGACCTGACTGACAAAATTTAAGTGGACAGGTAGAGAAAAATCCTCATATAAAAAAAAGATATTTTTAGCTCTTCGAAATGAAAGCTCCAAGTGTCTGTAACCCTTGTCCTAAGTATCCTGGGGGATGCATTTTTAACTGCATCTCAGCTCCCTACCCCCCAAAAAGCCTGACAGCTTCTGCAGGGTTCAAGACCCTCAATAAATACAAAAAGAAGACCCCAAACAAATACCTGTATAAAAATCCTGCAGTGGAATTTGTTGGCCCTAAGAAGGGATCACAATGCTGTCTACACCCAATTCCTTTTTGAATGACAGGAAAAGCACAGCCCCTGATCGGTTTAATAAGAAAATTAACACTTCATCCACCTTGTCATTCAGGGCTATAAATTGCCAAATACATGGATGATTTGGTTCTTTTTTGGACAGGTAGTGAAGCTGATTTGGGTAGGTTTTTTACATATATTAACAGTACTACACATTTCTTGAAATTTACTGTGGTTAAAGATGTGCATCAGTTAAACTACTTGGACATTACCAGTAAGAAAGACCTTGAAAGGAAGATTTTTACCTCCCATTTATACAGGAAACCCACATATTCAAACTCTTTGTTACATTTTCAGAGTTGGCATCCATTTCAACAGAAGTCGTCCCTTGTTAAAGGGCAATACGCGAGACTTGCAAGGATGATTTTTGAGGAATCTGATTTTTTGGCTGAATGTAATATACTGCAGAACATGTTGGAAAAAAGGGGTTACCTTGCTGTCTTTGTTAATAGTATTTATAATGAAATATTGGAAAAAAAGACAGCAAGGTGCTTACAAAGTTTTGCTTTTTTCTGGACTTCTTGAAAAGGTAGAGAATGTAGGTGGTAACAGATTTGGGAGGGCTTTGATTCTTACCTGCACTTTGGATTTCTTTGATATAAAACCAATCATTAAAAAAACTATGGCGCGTTTTCAACCCAGACAATGAAGTTTTGTGTAAGGTTGGTACACAACCCCTTATTGTTTACAAAAGGGATATGTCCTTGAGACTAATTGAGGGGAAGAAATGGAAATTGGAAAGAAAATGGAAATTTTGGACACCGCTGGTAATAAATGTGGTAGATGCAGTCAGTGTTTTATATCATGGAAGGATCTAAACTAGTAGGTAAAGGTTTTGGGACCATTTGGCTTAAGAAAAAATATTATTGTTTTTCTAAAGGTGTGGTGTATCTTCCACTCTGTGATTCCTGTGACAGTTTCTACATAGGAAAAACTATTAGAGCTCTAAAACATTTTTATGATAGAAGACAGAAAAATGAGGGCAATGTCCTCTATAAACATATTAAGAAGTTTCCCACTCATTCATTTAAATTTGGGGTCATTGACCATGTGGACCTGGGTTCTAGAGGGGGACCTTCAGATGTATATCTTGAGTTTTTTTAACTCAAATGGCAGATTAGAACAAACTCTTGTACTGCACCTGGCTTTTAATGATATTGTCTCTTGGCTCTTTGTTAATGTTAAAATCGATGTATTTTATTTAACAATACTTATCAGTGGTTGACCTATATAAATGTCACTACTTTTAATTGAATTGATGGTCTTTTATTCATATATTTTTTCAGGGACATTGTACTTATGAACACTGGGTGTTTTGACATTTATGTAGTGTGAACAGGTTTTCACAAATGTTTATGTGCTAGGGGAAATTATGTCAAGTCGTGTGTGATTTATTCAACATATGAAATGCTGAATGTGTTGGGGAAATTATGTCAAGTCGTGGGATGTATTCAACCTATGAAATGCCGAATGTGTTAGGGGAAATTATGTCAAGTCGTGGGATTTATTCAACCTCTGAAAAGCTGAATGTGTTAGGGGAAATGATGTCAAGTCATGTGGGATTTATTCAACCTATGAAATGCTGAATATGTTTTTAAAAAGGAAATTTGATTGATTTATGTTATTCTGAAGAAGTCTTTTGACGAAAGTGCGCTCAATAAATCTCTTATTTTATTAAGTATGTGGTGCGCGGTTCTGTTGTTGCCTTTCTATGCATATATTTCCTAGTTTCATTGCTTGGATTTGGTGTGTTTTCCAGATGTCCAATCTGAGGCATCCCTGGATAATCATTTCTGATGGAGAGAACAGCATTCAGAAAGTTTTTCAGAAGCTAATGGATTCAGCGTGGATGTCTGGCCTGCTGTCTCAAGTCTTAGGTCTTATTGAGTAGACATACCTTTCAAAAAGACCAGAAGGCAAAGCATATTTCCTCCTCTCCAGTCCCTTGACAGACTCTCTAAAATGGAGAGTTAGGCCTTCCTGTTCTTCCTCCTACTCTCAAGTATGTCAGGAAGACTGGTTTATACTGGCTAAAAGCCCTATGGGCCATAAGTCCCCAGGGACACTTTCTGCTTCTGTTACAAGAAAAGGAGAACCTTCTCCTCAGGAAGAAGACAAACCTAATGGTGCTGACAAGAAGGACCCTGGATTATGCCTCCCTGATTTCCTCTCCCCTTGTTTATAACTTTGATGCGGAGGATACCATCTTCATTGACTCCACTGAGGAGATATTCTTTGGGGAAACAGTGACCTCTGACTGACAAAATTTAAGAAGGACAGGTAGAGAAAAAGCCTCATATACACACAGATATTTTGAGCTCTTGGAAATGAAAGCTCCAAGTGTCTTTAACCCTTGTCCTAAGTATTCTGGGGGATGCATTTTTAACTGCATCTCAGCCCCCTACCCCCAAAACACCTGACAGCTTCTGCAGGGTTCAAGACCCCCAATAAATACAAAAAAAAAAGACCTCAAGCAAATACCTGTATAAAAACCCTGCAGTGGTCTCTGTGGGCCCTAAGAAGGGATCACAATGCTCTCTACACCCAATTCCTTTTTGAATGACAGGAAAAGCACAGCCCCTGATTGGTTTAATAAGAAAATTAGCACTTCATCCACCTTGTCATTCAGGGCTATAAATTGCCAAATTCATATGATTAAATTGCTTCTGGGTGTCTCGAATCATATGGGGAAAAGTCTGCGGGGAGGTTACAAACACAGAGTTTAGGATTAAACTGTTGGAATGTATGCTATGCCTTCCCTTTACATAGCCAGACATTCCATCAGTTGTGGGTATAATACTTAAATGCAGCATCTGGAGATACAGCCATTGGTTCTGTTAAAAGAAGCATGCAGAGTTAAACTTGCAGCCTTTACTAGAGGAGTTCTAAGACGTATTAATGTCATACTTTTCAGGGAATAGTTCTTTGGAGGCCTCACCATGGAAGTTTCTATCAAAACGAAAAAAAAAATAATATTATGCAAGTGTTCATTTGAGTTTTTCATTCACTTATGCACAGATGTGAAGAGAACTTTACAGAAAAGCAGACTAATGGCAAACAACAAAACGAGAAAAGCATCAGTTCAAAAGGAGATGAAAAAATGACAGCACAGGGAAATCTGGGGGTGGCCACAGGGGCCCAACAATAACAGAGCAACTTACCCTTGCCCAAACCTGAAAAGATGATAACCACAGTTTTTATGCCTTTCCATATGGGAAAGCATCCCAGTAGATTAATGAGCTCTACAAATAATTAAAGAAAGGTACAGGCTGCAGTAGACCAGCCTATCCATCTATCAGAGATCCTTCTGGTCCCCAAAGAACAGGAGGAACTAATTCCTCATATCATGTCATACCCAGTCTCAGGGAGTCATAGAAGAGGTACCAGTTCAAAAATGTGGTAAGAGATTCTATTCCAAACTCTTTCTCTCCCCCCCCCCCAATAAGGAAGGCATGTAGGGCTATTTTAGACCTATATAAGTAAAGCTTTCGGATACAATCCTTTCTCAATACAAAACAATGCATAAAACCAGCTCTTTATATATAGGTCCAAGTATATCACATGACATGCAGCCAAAATCACATGATATGTCATCCAAATCACAAAAACATTTTACAAAAACATTTTAAAAAAAGCTTAATACAAAAACTTAACATAAAATACTTTAATAAAACTTTAAAAAATATATTCAGATAAAACTTCAAGCTAAGAGAGATTAGCTCTACTTAATTTAACTAAAATAGGTTTGAGACTGACTTGGCTATTTAAGCCTGGTTTTGAATCACTCATAAGTCTCAAAATCCATTCATATTCTTTAATTTCCAAGTGATTATTTAGGTCCCCTCCCCTAGGTGTGGGTGTAACCTGGTCAATAATTCTAAACCTAAAACAATGCTGCTGACCAAATTCCTCTATGTGCTTAAATAGTGCATTCCTGTCATAGAATCTCCTAATTTCTGACTTATGCTCAGTCATCCTGTCCTTAAGCCTGTGGGTAGTTTTGCCCACATAGAAGGCATTACATGCCTGACAGGTAGCCAAGTAAACCACATGGGTAGTAGTACATGTACCTGCTACTCTAAAACTAAATGTCCTACCATTAATAGGATGCACAAATGTATCATTTTCTATACTACAAATGTCATCACAACAAGAGCAGTTGTGACATTTGTGAGTACCATATTTCACTGTAGTGGACACAGGTGTAGTCCTCAAAGTCTTTGTAGCATAGTGAACTCTTAAGAGTCCTCATATTCTTATAAGAGAAATTGGGTTTAGGTCCCAATAAACTTCTTAATTCATCTGATGCCATCAAGATGACCCAATTATCAGATATAATTTTTCTAATAGCCGGTGTCCTTAAATTATATGTAGTTACATATCTAATAGGTGCTACAGATGTTTGTTTGCACCTAGGGTCAACATTAACAATATCTTCATATAAAACTGGTTTAAATAAAGTCCGTCTATCTTCCCTAATCTTAATGACCTGTTCATAAAGTAAAGATCTATCATACCCACTAAGCAAGAAATCATTAACCATCTCATTTAATTGTACTTCAAAGCAGTCATCATTGGTATTAAGCCTACTTAGTCTGCAAAATTGAGATTTAACAGTGCTTCTAAATATGTGAGATGCATGCATGCTTGTGGCATAAGTATATCTTACCTGAACAGACTTCTTTCCTAAAGATACTAGTTTGTAATGTATCTCCAGTAAGATCTAACTTCAGATCCAGAAATGTAATAGAAGTTTCAGATACTGTCATCTTAAACTTTAGAAAAGTAGATGCAGTATTTAGATATTCCAGAAATTTTTCAAGGTCCTCATGGCTACCTTTCCAAAGTAAGAGGCAGTCATCTACAAAGCGTTGAAAAAATGTGATATTACTTTTAAATGGGTTTCCATCACCAAACAACGTAGTATGTTTGTACCTACCAGTACTCCAGTGGTCAAAGCATTCCATGATGTTTGTGAAATTCATATCAGGCAGTTATTTAATTTACCTACTAGAAAGAAAAAAAGATTTAATTTAAATTATGGTGAATTTAAGGCTTTGAAGAGCTTACAGTCCTGCAAAGATATAATTATAAAACAGGCTGATAAAGGAGGTGCTGTGGTTCTTATGAACCGAGTTGATTACATGGATTCTATGTCTAAGTTACTACAAGACACTAAAGCTTTTAAATGTATTACTAGTTTGGATGTGAAAAAAAGTGTTGCATATGTAAACATGGTTGTGTATGATTTACAATTAAGTGGTGATATAGATCTTGAGTTACTTAATTATCTCACTGTTACTTGTCCAGTTATACCACATCTCTATGGTCTCCCCAAAATTCATAAATCTAAGCTAGATCCACCTATGAGACCTATTGTCTCTGGTGCGGGTTGGGTTACAGAACCCATCTCGATTTATTTACATGGGCAATTGCTCCCTTACCTTGCTAAATGTGATTCTATCATTAAGGATAGCTTTGATTTATTACAGAAATTAAGGGGATGGATAGATAAAGCAAAAGTTTCTTTAGTTAACAATAAGTACCTTTTAGTTTCTTTGGACATTGTATCACTCTTCACCGTTATTCCTAATGATGTAGGCCTGGAGCTCTTAAGAGAATTGTTGTGGACACACACATGTGATAATCCCAACAAAGTTGAAATTATCTGCAGCCTTATGGATGTTACTTTGAAAAACAACATCTTCCTTTTTAATGGCTCCACATATTTACAACTTACAGGGGTGGCTATGGGTACTTCTGTAGCCAATACTTATGCCAACCTGATACTTTATCAGTGGGAAAGAACACATTTGTTTGGTGATGGAAACCCATTTAAAAGTAATATCACATTTTTTTCAACGCTTTGTAGATGACTGCCTCTTACTTTGGAAAGGTAGCCATGAGGACCTTGAAAAATTTCTGGAATATCTAAATACTGCATCTACTTTTCTAAAGTTTAAGATGACAGTATCTGAAACTTCTATTACATTTCTGGATCTGAAGTTAGATCTTACTTGGAGATACATTACAAACTAGTATCTTTAGGAAAGAAGTCTGTTCAGGTAGATATACTTATGCCACAAGCATGCATGCACCTCACATATTTAGAAGCACTGTTAAATCTTAATTTTGCAGACTAAGTAGGCTTAATACCAATGATGACTGCTTTGAAGTACAATTAAATGAGATGGTTAATGATTTCTTGCTTAGTGGGTATGATAGATCTTTACTTTATGAACAGGTCATTAAGATTAGGGAAGATAGACTTTATTTAAACCAGTTTTATATGAAGATGTTGTTAATATTGACCCTAGGTGCAAACAAACATCTGTAGCACCTATTAGATATGTAACTACATATAATTTAAGGACACCGGCTATTAGAAAAATTATATCTGATAATTGGGTCATCTTGATGGCATCAGATGAATTAAGAAGTTTATTGGGACCTAAACCCAATTTCTCTTATAAGAATATGAGGACTCTTAAGAGTTCACTATGCTACAAAGACTTTGAGAGGACTACACCTGTGTCCACTATAGTGAAATATGGTACTCACAAATGTCACAACTGCTCTTGTTGTGATGACATTTGTAGTATAGAAAATGATACATTTGTGCATCTTATTAATGGTAGGACATTTAGTTTTAGAGTAGCAGGTACATGTACTACTACCCATGTGGTTTACTTGGCTACCTGTCAGGCATGTAATGCCTTCTATGTGGGCAAAACTACCCGCAGGCTTAAGGACAGGATGACTGAGCATAAGTCAGAAATTAGGAGATGCTATGACAGGAATGCACTATTTAAGCACATAGAGGAATTTGGTCAGCAGCATTGTTTTAGGTTTAGAATTATTGACCAGGTTACACCCACACCTAGGGGAGGGGACCTAAAAAATCACTTAGAAATTAAAGAATATGAATGGATTTTGAGACTTATGAGTGATTCAAAACCAGGCTTAAATAGCCAAGTCAGTCTCAAACCTATTTTAGTTAAATTAAGTAGAGCTAATCTCTCTTAGCTTGAAGTTTTATCTGAATATATTTTTTAAAGTTTTATTAAAGTATTTTATGTTAAGTTTTTGTATTAAGCTTTTTTTAAAATGTTTTTGTAAAATGTTTTTGTGATTTGGATGACATATCATGTGATTTTGGCTGCATGTCATGTGATATACTTGGACCTATATATAAAGAGCTATTTTAGACCTATCAAGCCTCATCAAATTCTTGAAAGTATCCGAGTTCAAGTGCTAACCTTGCAAGCTGCTATATCCCTCTTGCATACAGTGGCTCAGTAACCTTGAACCTGAAATATGCCTACTTGCACATCCATATCCTTAGAGAACACAGATGCTTCCTCAGATTTTTGAAGGGGTCTGCATTATCAGTTTTTCTCATTGCCCTTTGTGGCTCACCATTGCACCAGGGGTGCTCATCAAGTGTCTAGCCCCACCTGTTGCCACCTGCAAACTGTAGGAACAGTATACTTTCCCATACCAGGATAATGGATCCAAGACAAACTTGACAGAGCAGGTGCTCAAGGCCCTAGCCTGCATCAGGGATCTGTTGTACCACTTGGGGTTTACACTCAACCTCTGGAAGTCATGACTGGTGCTATCTCAGTGAAGTTTTCTGGGATCCTGCTGGACACCTCATGAGGATATTGCTTCCTCTGGATAAGTCAGCTAGATACCAATAATACTGTTTTGAACCTAGTAATACTGAAGCTGGCAGTGACCAGAGAATTTCTCCAATTTCTGGGCATTATGGCCTCCACATTCACATGGCATCTCTGCCAGTTTGTACATGTGGAAAATAGTGATACCCTAGGTTTGTTTATTTGTCTTTTTGGCTTTTCCTGGCTAGGGGTTGCCACAGCAGAACACCGGTCCACTAATGATTGGCAGTAGATTTTTATGGTGCCAAGTTGCCAGCCTGATGCTCAACCCTCAGCGAAGGCACGCCCATTCACATATGTCTTTTGGAGGCCACTCGACCATGGGGAAGACATGCAGACTCCACACAGAAGGCACTCCAACAGAGAATCGAACAGGAGAACTTCTTGCTGTGAGGCAACAATGCTACCACTGTACCACTGTGGCTTTGGTGTGGTGCCAGTACTCTCACTCCCTAGACAAGCTGATTTCCATTATACATTTTTAAGAAAGGAGCTCCAGTGGTGGCCCAAATAATCTAGGTTAAATTTCCTTTTGTTCAAGAAACTCCCAAATAGACCATCACCACAAGTGTGCCAGACTTCACTTGTAGGACATTGTCAGAGCATGTCAAGATTCAAGGGACTTGGCCAACCTTATAGAGGAAGATACACATCAACATAAAGGAGATACTTGCACTAATCTGGGGACAAAGGGTCACCAGCCAGCTCTGGACAAAAGGAACATTGAAGGTATTGGAAGATAATACCAATGCAATGTGAGTAATTGGGAACATGTCATGGACATTTAACAAAGTCATTGTGACTAAGGAAAAGGTTCTTTTGAGCTGGGGTATATACTCTGAAATCCTCAGACACAGTAAGCCTGTACTAAGTTTAATTTTACTGGCTTTCAAAAAAAGCACTTGCTAGAAAATGGAAATCAGGGTCTAGGCCAACTCTGTTGAAGTATTGAATATAGTAAAGAAGATAAAATAACTTGTAGTGGGATCTTTAGAAAAAGGAAGGAGCAAATTACGTAGAAAGAAATGGAATTTATGGGAACAGTACATACAGGACAGTGCTCAGGAGGAGTGAAATTTAAAGGAAGGCAGAAATTGAGTAATTGGCAAATGGATGACGGATAAAAAGAAAATGTATGTTGCATGAGAATAAAAAAAATGTGATTTTTTTTCTTTTCTATTACTGTATGTTTAATAAAGATGCTAAAACAGTAATGTGGGAGAGCATATCTTACCGTTTTGGCAGCCTTTTCTTGGCATCGTAAGAACTGTTAGTACAGCACAAAATATTCCTCAAAGCAGTTTGTCTCTTCAGAACTGAATACAGTAGCAGACCAGCTGGGCAGGACAAGGGAAGTCTCGTGTGGATGTTAAGTTGTGCATAATTGACCTTTTCTGTTTGAGGAATCCTTGCAAAGAAGCCTGGGCAACAGATACCTTTTCCACAACATAGGGCAGTATGTTTACCCCTTCCACTGATTCCAAGTTAATGCCAAGAAAACAGAAACTGCTCTGTAAAAGTAATAGCCGATGATATGGTCAAGCATACTGGCTTAGTACGTACACTGCCTGGATGCCAACAAAGCAGAAATTTGGAGAATCTGAAAGAAATTCCACAAGAAAAGGTGAAGAGAAACCATTGTCAAGGAATGATCCTGCAGCTGTTCAGCAAAAAGCAGTTCAAGATTCCGCTTTGGTACAAGAGATGGCTTCCAGTAATTTAGAGGAAAATAAATCAGATTTACTCAGATATTAAAATAAATGAAACATTGAATGAATATATCAACTCAAATAACAAAACGTTGGAAAAATAGAAACAGCTTTAGATTAGATAACTTTTCAGATTAACTGATAAAACTACTGAAGTCAGGTGTTGAAATGAAGAAAAGGCTGGCTGAGCATGAAGCTTCTCAAGAAGTGCTGTTTCACAGAATGTTAGTTAAAAGAGTGTGCATAGAAAACCTGACATTTTCTGCTGTATTAGAAGAATTGGAACTGGACTGGTGTTTCACAACAGGATTTTTTTTGTTTGTTTTTTTTTTTTTTACATAGTACATCACGTATATTAAGTGTCATATAATCTAAGAAACATTACATAAATTATTAAATTCTTGCCTTCTCTTAAACCTCATTCCTTTTCATTTTTCTGTACATATTGTTCCCACAATTTCCATTTTTTCTATGGAATTTACTCCTACCTTTTTCTAAAGAACTTCCCATTTCTTTCCTCTCTTTTACAATATTCAGAGCTTCAAGTATAGTTTGTTTAGATTTTGATTTCCCTTTTATAGGTTCACAGGAGGTTACTAGACTAATGGTCATAGGGCCTTTACAAGCTTAGCCATGTAATACCCGTGTTCCCTAATTTACCATTGTTAAATGGCTCCCTAATTGACCATTGTTAGATGGTCTGATCACTTGCAGAGTGAAACTATAATCAGCACTGGCTAACCCTTTCCATGAGGGACATAGGTGCCACCCCTTGAGTGAATTTATTGTCTCCCATGCAGTTATCCAGGTTGCTGTTAACAAGGGTCATTGAGGAGCTCTGCTTAATGTGAATTAGGAGTTTATTCCAGAGTAGTGGCAGTCTCTGGGAGACGTATCTCTGTCTCCAGCATGTTATGTTAAAGTCACAGTCTAGGCAGAGATCTCTGGAGTGAGTGACTCTTATCCTGTTTGATTTGCAGATGTGTAGCATTTCCATTAGGGCATGGTCAGAGACTGTTCTGTAGGTCAGGCACAGGTCACCTCTCAGCAGCCTGTAGTACACAGAGTACAATGAAAGGGCTTTCAGTCTTTCCATGTAGGTCATGTTTTAGAGTCCCAGAAGTCTCTTGGTCTGGAACCTGAATGGTCTCTCCAGCTGCTGTAGGTGTCTGTAAGGTACATGCAAAAGGGAGCATTGTACTCTATTAGAGATCTGATGAGGTGGAGTACAGAGGAGTTGTAACATCCTTGGTCTTGGATGCGGTGCCCTTACTTATGAGGTGTGCAATGAAAAAAGGCTTTCCTTACCACTGTGGGCACATGATGATCAAGGTTTAGACTGCTGTCAATTTCTGTTCCCAAGTCATGCACCACTGGGTTTAAGCTTAGGGTGAGTGCTGCCTATTTTGTAATTTTCAGGAGCTGCCTCTTTGCCAAAGGGGACAACAATGCTTTTTTTGCATTTAGTTTTAGACGGTGGCTTTGGCATCAGTCATTTGTCTGCGTTAACCCCTCCTGTAATATGTTAATATCTTTAGGGGACTCAATGATTGCTTCCAGTTTGCAGTCATCTATGAACTTGGTAAGCCACAGGCCATCTACTTTCACCTGGACTTCCGAGAAATAGATTACATGCAGTAAGAGGGCCTGGCACAGAACCTTGTGTTACTCCACTGGTAGCTTCTACTGGTGGAGGTGGAATCCACATCTTTGATAGTATGGGTTCTATTGGTGAGCCAGTTGGCTACCCATCTATTCACATATGGGTTAATCCCCAGCTGGGAGAGTTTCTCAATGATATGAGTGGGGGATTGTGATGAAAGCCTTGGCTAAGTCATGATAGGCGGTATATACTGCTCTGCCTTTGTGCAGGGCTTTTGTGACATTCTCGAAGTCCACAAGGTTTAGAAAGCATGATTCTCCCTTAACAAAGCCAAACTGGGTTGGGTCGAGAGCTTGAAGGTTGCCTTTTTCCTTCTTGATAAGGTCCATGATGATTCTTTCCATGGCATTGCACATAAGGCTAGTTTGGCTTATGGGTCTATAGTTCCCAGGGTCGGTTGATGTATCCCCTTTTGTGCAAGGGGATTACAGTTGCTGTTCTCCACTTTGCTGGAACAAAGCCAGTGCTCAGGCTGTGGTTAAAGATAGTGCCAAGTGGATCCACAAGGTCATGTTTTAAGTTGTTTATTAAGCAACCTGGGATGTTATCTGGTCCCATAGAGGCCATGTTTTTAGCCTTGGAGAGCATGAATATGACCTAATCATTGGAGATACTGGAAGAGGAAAGGTTTCAGGTATGCTTTGGGGTATGGCTGGCAGGAAGTTTGCACCAAATCTGTCAGCTAACAGATTTAGCAATTTCCTTAGAGTCAGTGTGAGTGGTACCATCCACTATGAGTTTTCACATAGCTGAGTATTCCCTTTTAGATTTCAGACATAGTTAAAGAATGCCTTATAATTGTCTTTAGCTAGGGGAAGCTAATTTAGCCTCATAACTAGCTTTAGAGAACTTTACCAGATATCTGATTTGCCTGTTCAAGCTGTGGAGAGTATTCTTTCTGTGCTGACCAAGTTCCCTCTTGCTCTTAGATATCAGTTTCTTCCTTTTGTTGTATAACCTGTTTCTACTCAAGTTTTTATGGGAGGGCTTGGTTTTGATCCTGTCACGTACAGCAGAGTCAGTACAGTTGTTTAAGTGGTTATACAGGGCATTTGTGTAGTCCTTTGCATAGGAGTCATTGTTGGCTGTGTTAGCAAGGGGTTTGAAACTTTTCAAACCACTGTTTAGTAGGCTATAGTTTGTTTTAGAGAAGTTTCTCATTTTTATTGCTCCTGTTGGAGGGGTCAGGTTTGATCGTTACTTCAAACAAGACAGATTTATGGTCTGACCTTACTAGGGAGGGGAGAACATGGGGTAGTGCAGTGAACTGCGACAACAAAAAGCTAGCAAGTACGGCTGATGCAAGGCAACCAAGCTAGTGTAGTGAACCCCCCATATTGGTGAATACTAATTCCAGAACATTTGAGCCCCTTGTGGGGGTGCAGACTAACTGTTCCAGAGCATTTGTATTAACAAAGTCTAGGAACCTCAGGGTGATCAAGCTTGTGCTCGTATACATCACCTGCTCAATTAGAAGGATAGTTGAAATCTCCCATGACCAAGGTCTTTGGTTGTATAGTGAGTGGCTCAAGCAAGTTCATGTAGGTGGTGTGCTTCTTTCTCATGGTTCATGGTGGGGGACCTGTAGCTAGCAATGATGTGGTAGGGTGTTTTACCTACAGTTATTTGGTCCTGAAGTAGCTCAAGAGAGTTGTACTGTTTAACCAGTCTCGAAGTGTATTTGGATTTAATGAAGATGGATGCACTCCACCTTTGGTTCGTTCACACTTGTTTTGAGGTCTGAATGCTTGGAAGGCATTGTAGCTTTACATGGCTGGGGTGCTCTCTGCAGCCTTGAACCAAGTCTCGGTGACTGCACAGATGTTAGCATCTTCCAAGATGAGGAAAGCTTCCAGGGAGTGCAGTTTCCTGGTTAGAATTCTAGCATTAAGCAACATAACCTTCAGTTTTTCTAGTAGTTGCTTTTTGGCATCCACCAGAATTAAACTTACTATGCCTAGGTAATTCAGATGCTGTATCCCATCTCAAAGGTACACTCATTTGATCACCCAGTAATCATGACAGAGTACTCTATAGGAAAATTTTCAAGTCTTCCCACTCATTACACTCCCAAAACGTGTACCCAGTTACCTCTTTCTTCCCAATCACACCTCCAACATTTGCTATCTACCTGGGGAAAAATTATTTGGAGTTTGCTTGGGGTATACAAGTATCTATGCAAACACGTCCCAGCAAGAATCCTAAATCTTCTAGATTCTGTTGCATATTTGGGAGCCATACATATGTCCTCCCATTGTTTCTTTGAGAATTGCATATCTAATCTCACTTCCCAATCTTTTCTTACCTCTTCTGATTAATTCCTATAGTTATTGTGCAATATTTTATATGCCTTACTAATCATCCCTTTTTTAACAACTTTTTTTATATTCAACTAAAAACTTGAGTGAAGGTCTTTCCTTTAGGATCCCCCTGTCCATTTATCTTTATTCATACTCTTATCAATCTCTGGTAGAGAAGGCAATCACTACCCTTGAATCCAAATGTCTTCTTGGCCTCTCTCCATTATATTACCTTTCCTTCTTTAATTATTTAAATACCTTGGTTACTTTGCCATCTTCCGCCAGTAAATTTCAGCCTTCTCTTGTCTCTTCTCTGTATACCTAATTGCAGTCATCCCTGTGATGTCCCCACTCTGGGTCAGAAATCAGGGAGCCTGAAATCCTCATCACTGACACTGGAGAGGGATGTTCACTTGGAACAAAAATGGATACGCCCAATATTTACAGATGCAACTCTGCGTCAAGCACAATTTCCCTTAAGTGCACACAGAGAACTCAGTTCAGAGTCTGGATCTCTCTATTTGTCTCCCTCCAAGTCACAGCTATAGAGATGAGACCTCAGCCGAGTGTCCAAGCCAAGTTCTCCAGCACCCTCTCTGTGAAACCAGTGCTTTGTGTCCCTGCTCCAAACAGCTGACACACTCTGAGATTTGATTTTTCACACACACCTGGGAAAGGCTGGCACAGATGTACTAGCTATGCCCCCTTCTACCCAACCTGTAAAGTAGTTTCACCACCACCAGACACTCCAAAGCCAGCTACTGTAAGGCTGTTACACTGGCACTACAAAAGGTAATCTGACCAACAGCAAGACTTTCAGGAGTGGCCAGAGCTGTCACCAAATATATATAAGTACTCTCAGAGCTTAAAATATTTTGTAAAATTCAGGCTACAATGAAAATGTTAAATATATTTAATAATAAATAAGAAAAGAACATGAAAATTCTAAATATCTATTTACAGTAAGCATGAGAGTTTCAATCACAGAAAATATTAAAACACCACAGATGAACAGATTCACACAGATACAGAAAAAAAGTAATTAATCTCACTATATTTTCCTGACTGATCTAAAGAATTTCTATACCCTGGTCACTTACTAGAGCAAGGGAAGATGAGGTAAGTGAGGGAGCCTTCCTTGTCAGGTTCCAAAAACAGAGTGCTATGAGACATCAGTCTCATCTAGTATTAAAATAACATTTTAGTGATGGATTACAGAATGACATCACATACATCTGGTCATTTGACTTCTGGTTCTCATGCTGCCCCCCTTGGCTAGAAGCTGTCAGAATTTAGCACATATGTGTCAATAATACACACCCACAGAGCCTTGCTAAGACCTGCTGCAGCTCCTGGAAGTCATAAAACAATTTCAAACTTCCACCTTTAAAAGTAGCATGTAGTTCACCCCAAAGACAATGCAGAAAAATTCCTAGTACAGACTTTTTGTATCTGGCTGAATTGAGAACTGTAAGAAACTATCTTTATGGCCTAAACCAGGTAATTTAATTTCAAACTATTTTCAAAGTTAGGTGGATTGAGATTAACCTCTTCTCTTTCAGTATCATCTTTTAAAACATATACATTTAAACACTTACAATAATACATGTATATTTATGTTTCTGGCCAGCAGGGCACACTTGTTGGTACATTTTAACACAACCAGCTTTACAAATAAATTTTTAACTCAAACATCTGTGCAAATCAGTTTGATATACAAATGACATATAATTTTTTTACAAAACTTCAGCTAGCCATTCTGGCATATGCTGCACATCCACTGCTCTACTTCTGCTGGCATACCTCACATCATCACAATTCCTATCAGCAGAATCTCCTTTGTTCATTCCCATATTGGCTTACTTCCTTTTTAACACCTTTATTGAACTATCACTTGTGACATAGTCAGACTTACATTTATGGAAAAGTATTCAGACCACACTAACAAGTTCACATTTACAATCATCATACATCACATATTGTTATATATCATATAATCTAAGCAACATTATATAAAATATTCCATTCATGCCTTCTCTTAAGCCTCATTCATCCTCCAAAACATTTTTCTGCATTTAATTTACTCCTTCCTGTCTTTTTCTGAAGATCATACTTACTGTTTTCTCTATTACAGTATTCGCTACTTCAAGTGTAGCTTTTGCTTTCCATTTTCTAGTAATTACTTTTTTGGCAGTCACCAGAATTAAACTTAACAAGGCCTTACTATGTCTATACATTTCAGATCCTGTATCCCAGCTAAAAATAAATTCCTTAGTTACTCATTTGCTCACCCACTATTCCTAACAGAGTACTCTGTAGGGAATTTTTAAAGTATGCCAACTCATTACACTCCCAAAACATATGTTCCTGGTTACCTTTCTTTTCCATCACACCTCCAGCATTTGCCGACCACCTAAGGAAAAATTATTTAGAGTCTGCTTGGGGTATAAAAGTATCTGTGCTAATACTTCCAGGTAAAAATCCTAAATCTTCTAGATTTTGCTGCATATTAGGGAGCCACACATAATGCCATCCCATTGTTTCTTTGTGAATTGCACATCTAATCTCTCTTCCTAGTCTTTTATGACTTCTGCTTGATGCCTATAGTTAACGTGCAATATTTTATATGCCCTACTAACCATTCCTTTTTTAACAGCAGCTTCTGTTCTAGATTCAGTTAAAAAGTCAACCAGTGCAGGTCTTTCATTTAGGATTCCCCTATCCATTCCTGTTTGACTAGTCTGCAATCCAGATGTTTTATTAGCCTCTTCCTACTCTATTACCTTTTCTTCTCTAATTATTTCTTTGCAGTACCTTGGTTCCGATGCCATCTTCCTCCAGTAAAGTCCAGCCCCCTTTCGTCTATTATCTGTACCTCTAATTGCAGTCACCCCTATTGGCAGAATCACTTTTTTTCATTTATGTGTTGGCTTAGTTCTTAGTATACTTTCTGCTACTTTCTGAACATAATATTCTGTCTGACTGTTATGCTCCTTAAGGATCTGTGTCCAAAATCCCATTCTTTTCTTGCATCTTGAATTGCCTCCTGCTTCATCATCATCCCTTTCCACTTTCGATTGCAGCTTTCTGCTTGTATTATGCATGAGTGTTAACTGTATAGATATAAAATATCCCTTCCAATCAGTTAATTCTAAACCTCCTTGTTCTTTTGGGAGGATCAAATTATCCCACTTGACACTCTCCCTCTTCCCCTCCCAAATAAAATCCTTCAGTTCTTTATTAATAACTATCCATAGGTTCATAGGTAGATACTAGGCTATCTGCCCTACGGCATTTATAAGCCTTGCCAGAGTGTATTTGGCTTCCGCCTCCCTATTAGATTAGCCTACTGTGCCTTTGTAAAGTAGGTCACAGAAGGTACCCTTTTAAGATTAGTTTATTGTGCCTCTGTCTAGCAGGGACACAGGAGAGATCCCAGGGGCGAATTTGCTTTTTCCCATCCACGCGTCCAAATTTTGCTTGAAGAGGGTCAGCGAGGGGCTATGTCTAACATGAATTGGGATTCTATTCCAGAGTGAGGGGATCCTCTGGGAAATGAATCTGTCCCTCCAGCATGTCCTATTTATTTTTGTGCTGAGGTTTAGGTCCCTTGAGCGGGTAGCTGTAAGGGACTTGGATTCTATCCATAGCTTTTCCTCTGGTTGATAAGTTTTATACACAGAACAGACATATTTTAAAATACTAAAAACAATTTACTGCTTGTATCTTGCTATCCACATCCATAAACAAGAGTTTCCATTTTCTCAGTTTTTGTGCTATCTTTCATTTACTCTCTTCCCACATACCCCTAGGTGTCATAACCAAATCCTTTTTAATTTGTACTCCTAAATACTTCATTTTATAATTTCCTCATAAATATTGGTATTGCTGGACAAATTCATGCATGGGTACATAGTTTATAGCTATAGCCTTTGTTTATCTTCATTAACTTTATCTCCTCAAAAACCTCAGAACTGATTCAGAATATTCCAGAAAACTGAGATGTCCTTTTCTGGTTCCATTAGGTTCAAAATAATATCTGCAAATAAATCCAACTTTTCTTGAACAAAATAATTATATCATTGAAGTCCCTTATTTTCTTAGCCAATGGTTCTAAATTTAATGCAGATAACAAAAGGGAAAGAGGACATCCCAGCTTGGTTCCTTTGTTCAGGCACAACTTATCAGAGAGGAACCTTCCCACTTAGATTTTTGCCTCCGGTCCCTCAAATATCTTTCTTATTAACCTTAGTATTGTATCAGGAAATGCAAATGCTTCCATTGCCCTACTCATTAAATCCCAGCTTCCTCTACAAAAGGGCCTTACAGAAACAGATGCTTGGTGCCAGAGCCATGGGCTCAAGCTTAATGCCAAGAAATGTATAGTTATCCCCTTTGGGAAAAACCATGTACCCATGAATTACCACACAGGTGGCAGTACACTAAACACTGAAAGTATAATGAGAGACTTGGGGACACAGATGGGTAGTGGTCTCACCTTCGATAATCACATTGCCACAACAGTCAGGAAATCCTTCTATTTAGCACACCTCATCACTAAGGGCTTTTCATCCAGAAAAAAAGGTCATTGTCCCACTGTACTCATCCCTCATTAGACCCATTATAGAGTACAATGCCCCATTTCGTATATACCTCACAAGACATCTGCAACAGCTGGAAAGGCCGCAGAAATACCTCACTAAAAGAGTCACAGGCCTAAGCCATATGCTGACCGTCTAAAAAAAACTCCAGCTATACTCTGTGCCATAGCGCCTACTCAGAGGTGATCTCTGCTTAACATACAAGTCCATGTCAAACCCTGAGCTGTTGGACGTGCTCCACTTAAAGAAATCCCAATCCCTCAGAGCCACACGCTCCATAGGTTGGTGCTAGGCTATCGGCCCTAGGGCCTATACAATACAAGCCTAGCCATAACAATTCCCTGGCTATTTCTTCCCACACTATTTACTTCCCTGGACCCCTGTCTAGCAGGGTGACTGACGTGATCCCGGGGTAAATTTTTTTTTTCTCCCATCCAATCGTCAAGGTTCCTTTTGAAGAGGGCCAAAGAGGCGCTCTGCTTGACATATATGGGCAGTCTGTTCCAGAGTCTGGGGGAGTCTCTGGGTCAGGAATCTATCCCTCCAGCATGTTTTGTTTATTGTGATGACCAGGTTTAGATCCCTGGAGCGTGTGGCTCTGAGGGATAGGGATTTCTTTAAGTGTAGCATGTCCAACAGCTCTGGGTTTGACATGGCCTTATATGTTAAGCAGAGATCGCCTCTGAGTAGATGATATGCAACAGTATAGCTGGTGTTTTTTTAAGGTGGTCAGCACAGGGCATCTGCTTTAGGCCCGTGATTCTTTTAATGAGGTATTTCTGAGGCCTTTCCAGTTGTTGCAGATGTTTTGAGAGGTACATACCAAATGGGGCATTGTATTCTATAATGGGTCTAATATGGGATGAGTACAGTAGGACAATGACCTCCTTTTTTCTGGATGAAAAGCCCTTAGTGATGAGGTGTGCCACATAGGATTTCCTGACTGTTGTGGAGATGTTATCAAAGGTGCAACCACTATCCACATGTGTCCCTAAGTCTCATCACACTTTTGGTATTTAGTGTATTGCCACCTATGTGGTAATTCATGGATACATATTTTTTCCCAAAGGGGGATAACTATACATTTCTTGGCATTGAGCTTGAGCCCATGGCTCTGGCACCAAGCATCTGTTTCTGTAAGGACCTTTTGTAGAGTATCCACATCATTAGGGGATTCAATAATGGCTCCCAGTTTGCAGTCATCTGCGAACTTTGTTAACCAGATTCCCTTAGTGTTGGCCTGTACTTCAGAGAAGTAGATGCCAAACAAGAGCAGTCCCAGGACTGAACCCTGAAGTACTCCACTCGTCACTTGTCTAGAGCTAGATTTGGATTCGGCTACTTTTACAGTGTGGGTTCTGTCAGTAAGCCAGTTGGCAACCCATCGAGTGATGTAGGGATTAATGCCCAGCTTAGTAAGTCTATCTATGATTCCAGAGTGGGGGATGGTGTCAAAGGCCTTGGCAAGGTCCATACAGGCTGTGTGGTCTGCCTTACCCTCATCCACAGCTCTGGAGACTGATTAGAAGAAGTCAATCAGGTTCAGGAGACAAGATCGGCCCTTCATGAACCCAAACTGGGTGGGGTCCAGTGTTTGAAGGTTGCCAGTGTCTTTGTTTATAAGTTCCATGTTAATACATTCCATGGCCTTGCAGATCAGGCTCATCAGACTGATGGGGCAGTAGTTCCCAGGATCCAAGGTGGGTCCCCCCTTGTGGAGTGGGATAACTGTAGCTGTGCATCACTCAGTGGGCATGAAGCCTGAGGCGATGCTATGATTAAACATGACACTTAGGTGAGGTGCCATTTCATTTTGTAGTTCATGTAGTACACAGCCCAGGATGCCATCTGATCCCATGGATGCTGTATTCTTAGCTTTGGAGAGTGTTTTTTTTTACCTGTGTGGCCGTTATTACCAGAATTTGGCAATCTTCCTGTATTGAGATGGACTGTTTAGGGTGCGAGAGGGTGGGTGAAGTTGGCACTGAATTGATCTGCCAGGATATTGGCAATATCCTTAGGATCAGTATGTTTATTGTCATTCTGTTGTAGCTCAGAGCAGATCTGAGCATTGCCATTTAGATTCTTGACATAGTTATAGAATGTTTTGTGGTTGTCTTTGGAATTTTTGGCAATATTATTTTTGTAACTAGCATTGGAGGATTTTATGAGGGATCTCAGCTTCTTACTGAGGCTGGTAAAGGAGTTTTTTGCATCCGGGGATTTTCCTCTTTTCTGCAACAGTTTCTTCCTTTTGTTGTAAAGTTTGTTTATGGCAGGGGAACACCAGATTGGCTTCCTTTTTTGGAGGAGAGCATCTTGGTTCTATTGGGGATGGCATGATTCATGCATGAGTGGATGTGCTCGTACAGTGCCTTAGTGTAGGATTCAGCAGTCGAACTTTCAGTTCCCATCTGCATGGGTGTCATGAAGTTTGTCACTTCTGACTTGAGTAGCATGAAGCTGGCTTTGGAGAAGTTTTTTTATGGAGGTTTCCTTACTGGGGGGTGGGATGTGGATGTTAAGGGTGATTAGCTTATGGTCAGACCTGACCAATGAGGGGGTGACCATAGGTGTGGAGCATCAATTTCCCATGTTGGTAATGACCAGGTCTAGGATATTGGAGCCCCTAGTCGAACTATGGATTAGTTGATCCAGGGCATTGGAATTTATGAATTCCAAAAACCGTTGGGCAAAGGTGTTGGTACATGAGTAGTTTTCCCAGTTAATGGCAGGGTAGTTGAAATCACCCAGTATTAGGGTGTTTGGTTGCATCTTAATATTTTCCAGTATGTTTAGAAAGTTGTAGTGAGAATCTTGGGGCATGGTGGGGGATCTGTAACAAGCTACAATTTGGATTGCGGTCTTACCTAGTGTTAGTTGCACCTGGAGAATTTCAGACGCATTGTGTTGGGCAACTAGCCTGGTGGTGTGAATATCCTTGGTGAATATGGGCACTCCTCCACCTTTAGTGTTTTGGTCCTGGTTTGGTGGCTGAAAAGTGTGGTAAGAGTTGTAGCCTGGTGTTGCAGGGATGCTCTCTGGAGCCTTGAACCAGGTCTCAGTTACTGCACAGTTATCGATGTTCTCCATTTTTAGGAGTGCCTCAAGAGTGTGCATTTTGAGGTTTAGACTTCTAGCATTGAGTAGCATTACCTTCAGAATTTGCATGCGTGTACCTGTTATGGTGGTGGTTTTGTCCTTTGAACTTTACCTAAAAAAGGCAGTATAGGGGTGGCAGGAGCCTTAGCAAGTAACCTGAATCCCAGGGGCGACAGACGCAGACCATCTCTGGCAAAGCATCATGGTCTGTCAATCATGTCGTCCCAGGCAGACAGATGCTGGATCCCCTTTGAATGACACCAGAAGCTTAGCCAATTGCTGAAGTCAATCATTTTGTCCTTATATTGTGGTATAATTCTGGGCAAAGGCAGGATGCTACTCATGCTAGGGTCATGCCTGCCTGGGCCATATGATCCAAGAGCTCTACCATGTCTCTTTTCTTGTAATCCATGGAGGTACATCTCAAGTCATTCACTCCAACATGGACAATGACATTCATATTTGTACTTGTGGAGTGACTTGAGTGCATGTGTTATGCGGTGGATCCTGGCACCCAACAGGCAGCTGACTGTACTTTTCTCCTTGTTCAGCCTGGTGAGTGGGACATCAGTGTGTCTGATTATAGAGTCACCTATGACTAAAGTGTTAGGTACATTGTCTTGCCTTAGGGACTGTTGCTGGGTGGCACACTTGTGTTGTGAGCTATGTGACACTTTGGTTGTGATTGGTGTTTGTTTGCATTTCAGCTTCAGAGGTCCTTGTTGCTTGGATAAGTTACAGTTAAGGGCCTCCACATATGTGGATTTAATGTTGCTATGTGTGGGTGTTGGTGTGGGTTTAGAAGGGCTATGTGTTGCTTGAGGTGTAGTGTGGGTGTTAACCTTCTCCTCTTGACTGTCTAGCACAATCTTGGGTGGAGAGAGCTTTTCTTCTAGTTTGCTATAAAAGTGCATCTCTCTCAGGTTGTAGTGTTGGGTGGTAGTAGGAGAGGGTTGCCTGTGTACATAAGGCAATTGCTGCATTGCCCCAGTATGCCCAGATTCACCAGGTGGACAGGAGAAATCACCGGAAGCTGACCGTTGGACATGCCTGGTTTGGTGCTTTTTTTGTAAAGTACAAGAGCTGTTTTCCCTTGCCTTAGCAAGGTACTTTGCAATTATAGGCTATTTAGTGCCTAAGATTAATTTATCCTTATTAACAAGGAGAGCTGAGTGCTTGTATCAGTTTAAGGCTTCCTAGTACTTTCCAGCAGGTATTAGAGCAAGTGCTAGTCACAGGGATTTTTAAAGGTAAGATGAAAAAAAAATGGTTTATCCTAAACACTGCAGTGTGCACTAGATAAGTTAGATGTGAAAGTAGATAACTTAAGTTTTACCTGTCTAAAACGATAAGTTTTAGTGGAGAAGTCACTATTTTTAACAAAGTAAGATAGATTGAAAGGGGGTGGTCACTTTTGTATTCTGGTACTATGGAATACAGTAGGATAGCCAATAAATTTAAATAGTTGAAGGGGAGTGATTTCACAAAATGATAATGTTGTGCTTACTCACACAAGCCAGTGAAAGTAGAGAGGAAATGAGATATATCGTCAAATTAACATAAGGGGCAGGCAACTAGAAATACTGTTGTATTTAAGAACACAACACTAAGCTGGTGGGTGAGTGGGGAAAAAATTTCTGCCCAACTCACAAGAGACAGAGCTGTGGTCTCTAAACCTTATCATCACAATGAACAAAACATGCTGAAGGGATAGGTTCCTGAACCAGAAACTTCCCATGCTCTGGAATAGACTGCCCATACATGTCAAGCAGAGTGCTTCCTTGGCCCTCTTCAAAAGGAAACTTGACGATTGGATGGGAGATGGGAAATTCACCCCACGGATCATGTCAGTCGCCCTGCTAGACAGAGGTCCAGGGAAGTAAATATTGTGGGGGCGAAATATCCAGGGAATTGTTATGGCTAGGCTTGTATAGGCCCTAGGTACTACAGCCTAGTACCAACCTATGAATGCTTTCTTTACATCAAGACACAGCAATAACAGTGGTATTTTATTACATTCTCCTTCCATCTGGGTCATCATTCTTCTGTTAATGTTGTCAAATCTTTACATTCCCTCCACAAAACCACATTGGTCCATATCACTCAATTTTGGCATCACCTTTGTCATTCTTTTAGCCATTATAGATATAAATACGTTATAATTATGGTTTAAAATTGAAATTGGCCCAGTATGAAGATGGGTCTTTAACTTTAGGTATTGCAGCCACCACAGCCTTTTTTTCCAGGATGTTGGTGCATCCCCTCCTCTTAAAATGCTGTTAAAACCTTCCAAATCTTTATCACTTTCTTCCCTCATACCTTCCAAACTTCCACCTGAATGAGATCTATTCTTGGACATGTTCCTGCAGATTGGATTGGTTATACATCATCATTTTTATCCCATCTTCTGTCTTAACTATTAATTTTTTCAGTCTAATCTACCTCTAACCCTGGCATGTTTAAGTCTTCCATTAATGTTTCCCTTTAGTCCTTTTTCTTGATTTCCCCACTTTATACAAAATGTCATAACATTTCTGAAATATCTATAATACCTTTACAGGATCTCTGCTTATTTTTCTTTTTATAGGCTCCCTAATTTGGCAACAACCCTTTCTAATTTCTGTTGCCTGTTGTGCCAAATGTTTTTGTACATTGGAGTCATCAAAAAACAGTTGCTTAACAGCAGTTTATATGCATATTATCCAGGTACTCCCTTATTTTCTCTTTAGCACTCTGCAATTGTGCCTCTTCTTGTTTTTTTTTTCTTCTCCTTCTTCTTCAGTAAACAACTTTATTAAAATATTACATATAACATAGGCAATCGTACATTTATATAAATGAAAAACAAAATGATACTACTTTAGTTGCAAACATTATAAATCACAGACACCATTGAAACAACTGTAGTTGCAACATTATACAGCACTTATAATCTATCCAGTCATTGTCAGTTAAGCATTATATGGCTCTTTCAAATCCTGCCTCTTAAACCTCGTTCCTTCTCTGCATATAGTGATCCCACAATTCCCATTTTACCTACGTAGTTTGCTCCTTCCATTTCCTAAAGATCCCATTCCTAGCTGTTTTATCTCTGTTACTATATTCACTACTTCTAGTAAAGTTGGTCTATAGTCTGATTTCCATTTTCTAGTAATTGCTTTTTTGGCAGCCACCATGATTAGACTTAGCAAGGCTTTACAATGTCTAGACAATTCTTATTCTGTATCATAGCTCAAAAAAAATCATCTCCCCAGTCAATCCAATCTGCTTACCCAGCATCTCCAACAGAATGGTCTGCAGGGAATCCCTAAAGTCTGCCAGTGCATTACACTCCAAACAAATTTGTTTCTAGCTGCACCTCTTCTGGTTCTGAGAGATTCCCCTTATTTTATATGTCAGTCTTTGTCAGCCCCACTAAATGATTTTTATTACTTCTTAACTAGATATTTTTCTTATATTTCTGTCTTATTTTTAAACTCCACTTTCACTGTATCTGACTCACTAGCTATAACTTCTGGAGTACTTTCTATTTTCCCTAGTACGTCATGGATAATTTCCACTACCCATTCCTCAAATTCCTCTTTTTTTTAACAGGTAGGTGGGGAAGCACCACTGTCTCTTTAGTTCATTACTCTGCATTCTTATCTTAGTAATTATTGGTGCATGATCTAAAATAGTTATTGGATGTGTATCAAAGTTCTCAATTAAATGGACATGTTCCCATGAAATATAATTTCTATCAAGTCTTGCCCAGTTATTGTACCTTGGGGATTAGTACATAAATTCTGTTAGTGCCTACCACTGAAATCACATCTTTCATAAATTTCTTCACAAATCTGCCCTCTTTTGTAATATTTTCCCTTCTAGGTCCCCATCATTGCAAATTAAATGATTCAGGCCCCACCTGTAAGTAATATTCCCTGCTGAAAGCTGATTATTTTCCCAAAATGTTTTAAAGTTCCTAAATAGCAGTTTTAGGTGTAATATAAATGCATGCCAGTATAATCATGTCACCTGTACATATATAATGATCTGTGTACTTTTACACCCCAACCCCCACCTCAACAATCCAAGATTACAGCCTGTTAACTTAAACATGCTTTTGTCTAGCTTTTCTTCTCTTTTTGCTTTGCAATGCCTATATTTCTTAATACCAAAAAAAGGAGAGAGAGAGAGAAGAAGAAAAAAAGGCATATTTTTACTTTAATAATCTTACCCTTTAAAGTAATAATACCTTTATCTCATACAAGAATAACTAAAATATTTGACTACAAAATATGCAAATTGACATTATGAAAAATTTCATACAGATACTGTTAAGAAAATAAATTGTTTTACTTCGTTACCTTTTTCCTTCTTCCCCTTCCCTCAGAGTCTTTCCAAATATTAATGACATGACTGTACTGTACCCTTATCAGACCAATCATAGAGTACAATGCACCCTTTGGTAGCTGACCAGTCATATGCAGCAGTTTGCGACCTCAGAGGTTCCTTAAAAAGAAGAATACAAGGCGTAACAAACCTGTGCATTATGCTGAGTGTCTTAAAGCCTTTTCCCTCTTTTCAGTCTCCTATAGATTGCTGAGGGGAGATCTATGCCTGGCTTAGAAGGCATCCACAAACCCCACATTTATGAATCTCCTACATATTTGTAAGTCGAAGACTACCAGAAATACAAGGTCTGTGGATGTAAATTTTGTCTGTGACTTAAAAAAAAACATGCTGGAGAGACATGTGTGTGTTCCAGAGACTGCCCCTCCTATGGAACAGGCTTCCCATCCATGTGAAGCTGAGTTAATCTATTACCCAGTTTAAGCACAACCTAGACCAATGGATGGGGAATAGGAAATTTACACTTGGCCTGGCACCTATGTCCCTTGTGGGCAGAGGTAGCTTATAAATATCTGGCCCTCGTTGTCCTATTTAGATATAGGACATCATTATACTTTTGGGAAACTTGGCTAGGCTTAGAAAGGCCTCCCAGGTCATTAGCCTAGTAATCTACGAGGTAAGGCAAATGCTTTTCATTTCCTCACAATTTTAACAAAGTCAACAAAAGTCCAGTCTTTACACTTATTCTTATACAAATTCATTTCACAAATGCTTTGCAGTCTGAAATTTATTCATTAATTTCCATGTTACCGGTCTTCCAGTTTATCTCCATTTTCACCTCCCAACTCCATATTCTGGTTCAATTCCACAGTACTCTTGGTTCTTCTGGTCAACTCCTGTGCATTTCTCTGTCTCTCAAGCATTTTCCTTCAAGCTTCACTGGCAAAATCTCTCAATGTGCTGTATTATCAGAAGAATGAGAAAAAGAGTTCACTTCTGGTTGGTGGCTCAGTTTTGTTGGACAGACTTTTGCATTTCCTTCTCAGCCAGTTCTGCATCAAAAAATTACTTTGATCCACCAGGAAAAAATATTCTGAAAACAGCTGAATACAGCAGCTGAAATCTCACACCTGCCTTTCAACATTCCATGATTACTGGAATAAATTTGTTTCTCTTCTACTTGGTATACAGTAAATAATTATTTTCCACATACATTCTGCTGTCTCATGCTTTTAATTCTTTGCCCATTTGCTACATTTTTATCAGGATCAATTCTTTCTGCTGATAGCTTTGCATCTTTACTAATAAAGGTCATGGTTGCTTTCTTGTGGCCAGATTTGGAATATACACATTGTGTGCCCTTTCAATAAACAGTTCCTTTTTTGAAATACCAGTCCAGTTGCTTATTTGTGTCTTCATAAAAATTAATACAGTCTGTTCTAGTTTCTACAGCAGGAAATCTCAAATTTTCCCAATGTTCTGTCCACTAATTCTACCATTTTTTGAAATCTCTCTTCTTGAGAAACTCATACTCAGCCAGCCTTTTCTTCATTTTGACCACTGATTTTTACAGTTTTATCAGCTCATCTGAATATCTCTCTAAAGATTCTTCCATTTTTTTTCAGCCTATTGCTGTTTGAGTTGATATGCTCTTTCAGTGTTTCATTTATTTTAATCAACTATGAGCACATTTGACTTTTTTTGTTTAAATTACTGGAATCCATGTCTTGCACCAAAGCTGGATCTTGAAATGCTTTTTGCTGAACAGCTGCAGGATTCTTCCCAGTCAGTGTTTTCTCTTCACCTTTTCTTGTTGATTTTCTTTTGGGCTGTCTTAGTTTCTTGTTTACAGACATCATGGCAGTGTACTTAGAAGCCAGTAACTGAATTTTACTCAAGTAGACAATATATCTGGCTACTGTGTCTCAGTTTTTTTCACACTGGGAGAGCTAAAGCTAAGCTGTTGATCAGTGTGCACACATCTTGAAAATCACAGCATGATTGTTAATAGAAAGGGCACATCAAAAGTATGCTCCAAGCTTGGCCAGGAGAAAGCAGCCAAGACCTGTATTAGTTAAGGTGCAATCATATGAGCATAAGGAGTTGATCCTGACAAAACTGTAGCAGGAGGGAAATGTATTAATTTTTTACATTTACACAAAATAAATCAAACTGTATTAAATTAACAAACATTATACTTCACATATATTTCTATGTATCATATAACCTAAGCAACATTACATAAATTATTCAACTCCTGCCTCTTTTTTAAAATGAGAAACATTTTTATTAAACCATCTCTTATGACATAAGCAATCATACATTTATATAAATGAAAATGAATCACACAGACACAGTCATAGTTGCAAGCATTTTACATCACAAACCGTACTGATACACTCCCAGTTGCAAGCATTATACCTCACTTATAATCTACCTAATCATTTTCAATAAAACATTACATAGCTCATTTAAGTCCTGTCTTCTTTTAAACCTCATTTCTCCCCTGTATGTATTGTTCTCACAATTCCCATTTTTCTTGTGTAGTTCGCTCCTACCCTTTTCTAAAGATCTGAGTTCCAGTTGTTTTATCTTTGTCACTATTCACTACTTCTAATATAGGTGGTTTAGATTCTGATTTTCATTTTCTAGTAATTGCTTTTTTGGCAGCCACTGTAATTAGACACAGCAAGGCCTTACCATGTCTAGGAAATTGTGATTCTGCATCATAGCCATACCTCTCAAGTGTACTGAATTCTTCAGTATTTACCAGTTTTGAGGGCAAAATAATGACATGCCATAAATTCCCTAGTGGCCCCTTCATTTCCCGATTTTTTTTTAATTTATAAATTGAAGTTATGGCTGACATGATCATACATCTCAAGCATATCCAGTAACATCATCAATGTGCAGAGGTGTGCGTGATAACATCAGCTTCATGCCAGCCTGTCTGAGACTCAGAAATTGGTCAGACTGTGTGTTTACCTCATGCTTGGATTGATAACAGGCGCAGCGCAGCACAGCAACAGCAATGAGCAGAGCAGAGATGTTTTACTTTTAACAATTTAATTTAAGTTCAAGTTGTTCAAATTCTGCAGTACAGAGTGAGTCCAGATCAGTTGGCCCAGTGCCCGCTGCCCACCTGTGTCCTCCTCCACACTCTCCCTCCCAGGATGAGAAAATTTACATTCTCCAGCAGTGGTTCAACCTCCAGCTTGACTAGGTAAGTAAAACAAGAAAAAAATGTATGTATTTTGTGTGCCTTGCCCTTAATGAGTTATTAGAAGAAGAAACTATCTGCATAACATTAAAGGTAACCTAACAGACTGGCATTAAATGGGTATTTTGTTATATATATCCTGTTTAAATTAAATTTCGCTTGAACTCTCACTCATTGCACTTCATTTTGCACATTTGTTTGCACAGCCTGAGCCTTCCCCTTATTTAAAAAAAAAAATGCTAGGTGTTTACTTTCAACTGAGACTCAGGACTCATGAGACACTGGAATTGTCTAATTATGACCACTCCCTCATTTCCCGGAAACAGGGAAACAGTAGGAAAGCGTCATTTCAGTTGGACTTTCAAGCAAGAACTGCCAGGGGAGAGGATCAAATTTAGAGCTCCAGGACTCTGCACTACTGTACCTTTATGATTTATCATTTGCTGCCTGTGTTGGATTAGTGGTCAAGTTTATCTAAGAAAGCTTTATGCCACTGTTCCACCTCCCACTCCATGCATTAGCAGCAGTACGACCAGCTTTCTCTACCCTTTTGCTGGCAGTTCCAGTCAGCCAGGACTGTCTTTTCAGGACTGCTCCAGACAAAGTTTTTGGTGGAGACTAAAACTGAGTATCTAGAAGATAATTTTGCTAATATCCTGCTGCTGAAAGAAGAGAGGATTAAAGAACTGGAAAAATGTTTAACAGAGAAAGAAGAGGAGATCAAAGAGCTGAAGAGAAAGCTTTGTAAGTGCCCGTCAGTGCTGCCTAGGGCCCAAAATATTCTACCCAGGCGAAGGACACAGGGCATCTCATCTGAACCTCTGGCATATTGTTCCTTTCAGGATATAACTAGGCAGTCTTTTTGAAAATATACCAAATCAGAGAGGTAGGACCACATTTACAGTACATTGTATTTATGCCCACTGTCCGTGTAGTAGTGGCTGTTCTATTTATTTATGCTTTATTATTATTGCTGTTGTACACACATCCATTATCCATTGTGTGTGTTAGCATGGCTATTAATTTGCACCACACCCGTTAGTCTTTCAGTGATCTAAAAAAATCTTTCATGGGACAGTAGCAGGTGAATTCTGAGTTAAACTTATGTTTCCAAATTTGCACTATTCTTGTTTGTATATTTGTAATGTATACATGAGTACTTTACCTGTGCTGGGAATTGATGGGCAGACAATGAAATTTGAATTTACTGGAAACTCTTCCTGATCTGTCTATCTGTTTAAAACTTGATCCCTGAATTGGGCATTGCTGCTGGCCCTTTAAAAGGAGGTGAAACCGCAGCGCTCATTAATCATTGCTATCTAGTCCTGACCCAGTCCATTCTGATTGTGGCATTTACACTGTTTGTTCCTTATTTTTAACCTTGCAAATTACACACTGTAGTACACCACCACCATGGCTTCATTTGTTGCCGAAATTGTCAGTTTTTTAAGGGTACAACTACAATGTGACAAGTCGAGTTTTATTGTGATATGGTCTTTCAGCATGTCATGCAATGCTTTTTCTTAATCATATTTTGCACTTAGATCTCACTTCCTGAACACAAATCCTTTCAATGCACTTGCTTATATTATATTATATTATAGATTTGCTGAGTGAGGTTCTTTAACCTGTGACATGGATTGGTGTTTTTAAGATTATATGGCTTTACACTTTTGGATCATGTAACACACTATGCTTTATTTATCTTTAATTGTCTGATGTTTTGTCTGGATCAGCGATTGGGAGATTTAGTGTTGTTAAGGCTACTGGGGCTATATTTACTGAGTTTACTCCAATCCTTTCCACAAAACTCCAGAAATTTTGATGGGGGCATAGTTCTAGATATCTACTAATAAACTATGTATTTCAGAAAATGTGTGGTAGTGTATGAGTGTGTTGAATCTAATGTAACATTCAGACTAGCAAAGAAATTAAGTCAAGTCCAACAGTCATATTGATTAATGGCATAGAACATATTTGCTTAGGTTAATAGTGCTTGAAATACTGTATATGCATCTAGATGTTAATATAAATAAAACAGTTTTGTTCTGGTTATATTTTGTGTTATTTAATAATAGCGTCAAAACACTTAATTTTATTTTTATAAAAGAAAATAGTATTTTAGTTATGCACAAGTTCAAAGTTTGATACAAGTTCAAATATTAATATAAAACACTATTGTTCTGTTTATATTTTGTGTTTAATATTTTGTCCTTCAATTTGCGTTTAAAAGTTGGTATCCCACATTTCCATTGGAGTGGGTGGGGTTAAACAATTATTCATGCAAATTTTGTTAATCCGCATACAGATTTTTGACCAGTTGTACCTATTTTTCATGGGCCTTTGTCCAGATTTTTGATGATTCCAGGTTGAGAGGTATGATCATAGCTCAGAAAAATCTCTGACAGTGCATCTCGCAGGGAATCCTTAAAGTCTACCAACCCACTACACTCCCTGAAAATATGTTCCAAAGCACCTCTTTCTTCCCCATCAGACTTCCAACATTTGCTGTCTACCTGAAAATTCTCTGAAGTCTATTTGGGGTATAAAAATATCTGTGTGAACATTTCCAAGCAAAAATGCTAAATCTTCTAGATTGTGTTGCATATTTGGGAGACATACATATATCCTTCCATTCATTCATTGTGAATTGCTTATCCGATCTCTCTTCCCAATCCTTTCTAACCTCCTCTGATTGATTCTTATATTTATCATGCATTATTTTTATGCTCTAATTATTCCTTTTTTAATGGCAGCTTCTGTTCTAGATTCTACTAAAAACTCTACCAGTGCTGGTCTTTCATTTAGGGCCTCACTATTTTTTTCTTTGCCTATACTTTGATAGCAACTCTTGATAGGGAAGGCAATCTCTCACCTGCAGTCCAAATAAATTCTTGACCTCTTCCCATTCTATTACCTTTCCCGCTCTAGTTATTTAATCCCAATACCTTGGCTCGTTTGCTAGTTTTCTCGAATAAATTCCAGCCACCTCTTCCTATTGTCTAAATCCCTAATTGCAGTCATCCCTATCAGCAGAATCTCCTTTCTCCATTCCTGTGTTGGATTAGTTCTTAGAATACTTTCTGCTACTGTATGGATATAATATTCTGTATGGTTATTGTTATTCTTCTTAAAGGCATGCATCCAAAATCCCAGTCTGTACTTGCTTCTTGAGCTTCCCCCCTGTTTTAACATCATCTCTTTCCATTTTGAATTATAGTTGTCTGTTTCTGCTATGCATAGGTATGTGTTGGTCTGAAAGAAACCCTCAAATTGGATAATCTCAATCTGCAATGTTCTTCTGAAAGAATCTGCTTATCCCACTTGACTCTTGCTGTCTTCCCCTCCAAGATAAAGTCCTTCTGCTCTTTATTAATTTGATATTTCTTAGTTGGTGAGGGTGCAATGGATTCACTAGATGAGTTACCATCTATATTCTCTCCAAGAAGGAAAGATGAAATACAAAAAATGCAATCGGAGATGGCCGTAATCAAGGGTGAGCTTACGCGGCTTATTGAAATGATAAGCCAGCCTGTGGGAAGCAATGAAGATACGCGAATGGTGACGTCATCGCTTATGCTCAGTGGAAGCAAGTCTTCAAACTTTATTCCTAAAGGTCAAGGGAATGGCGGCATGCAGGATATCGGAGCCTCTTATGGAGCCACTGTAGGAGAGAATGAAAATCTTGGCAATGCAGTAGATGGCTTGTAAGTGGAGAACAATGGATCGGAGGTCGATTTTATTATTTCTGGAGCCAGATCCAAGCATGTTGTTCCTAAAAAGACTTACTCTATGGTAGGACATTCATTGACCACAGGTACTGGTAATGCACAAACTGCAAAATTTTACAATCAGAATGATAAAAGTGTACGACAAGAACTGGAAGATTTTTTTAAATGTAATTTTGACTTTAATAACGAGCATAATAGAGCGACTAGTGATAAAGAAGACTTAATTAATGGAAATGACAAGACTTTAAAAGATTTAATATATGATTTTGGTAAAAAGCTGGGTATTGTGAAAAGTATTTAACTGGATAATATGTATTTGAAAAGATGTTTAGATTTAAAAATTGTACTGATGGGCCTAAGATTTTTTAAACAGCCCATGGGAGTGGATATGAATGCATCTAATATACAAGAATGTACCAACCTTTTTAATAACGTTGGTTTCAGTTTTATGAAATTTATTATAAGTTGTAATGACAAGAAATTATGTGCATACATGACAGAAATTGAACAACTGAATGAGATTATTATGAAGGACTTGTTATTTATTGAATGTGAAAGTTTTTATAACACTCAATTTGAATGGGTAGAAAAAAATAATAAAAAACTGTTTGATAGAAAATGTAGGAAAATAAAGAGAGTTCTAGAACAGTATGAGAACAAACAGGCTTATAGATGGGGGAATTATAATGAACCTAGGGATCATACATCTAATGGTAATAAAACAGACGAGTAACATGGTATGACGTGTTTTGTTTGTTAAATAAAGAAGTGTTCATTCTATATTCAACATTGGTGCTTTTTGTAAATCCTGACACCCAGTACAGCGAACAGAGCTTTTAGTTTATTTTTATTGTGTTTGTTTTAAGTTAATAGGGGATGGAGGTGTTCTTAAAATATATTTCATTTTTTGTTTGAGGGTTTTCATTAAAGCAAAACGTCTTGAAAATATGATATAGGTTCAAATGGAGGTGGGAACAATATATATTTTTTTTTATCATAATGGCTACTCTGTGCTTATTATCCTGGAATGTAAATGGTCCTACAGGTACAGACAAAAAAGAAGGGATATTGAATTATATTAAGAAATACAGAGTGCAAATTTCAATGCTAGATGGGGCGCATCTGGATATAAATGAGCATATGAATTTGACAAAGAAAGGTTTTCAGGATGTATATCATACAGAAAATCAGGGACAAAGGAAAAGGGGAGCAGTAATACTGATTGTTAGTCTTCAGTAGTGATAGAAGAGAGAAAAAAGATAATAATAATGCTAGATTTGTGGTAGTTGGGGGATATTGGCAAGAGAGGCGGATTGCAATTGCATATATATGTATATTCCACCAAAAACTGCTGTTATGGATCTTAAGAAAATTTGAGAAAAAAGTCATTTGCAGCAGGGGAATATGGCTTATAGGTAGGGACTAGAATTTGATGTGCAATTGAGGTTGTATCTGGGGGACCTAGAAGGGAAATATAACAAAAGAGGGTAGATTTCGAAAGAAATGTATGGGAGATTTGAATTCAGTAGTAATAGCTTGAAAGAATTTACACATTATTCCCCAAGGTACAGTGACTGGATTAGACTGGATAAAAATTATACTTCACAGGAATACATGCATTTAATAGAAAACTTCTCGACACATGCATCCATTAACTATTTTAGATAATGCCTGATAAGAACGAAGATAACAAATGCTGGGTAATTAAGTAGAAATGAAACACTGGCACATTGTCACCACCTACCTGTTAAAAGGAGAGGAACTTAAAGAATGAGTAGTGGAAATTATTTGAGAGCTATTAGAGAAGTTAGAAATTTCTAAAGAAGCAGTAGTTAATGAGCAGTTGTTGTGTCTTTCGGCTTTTCCCGGTTAGGGGTCGCCACAGCGGAACTCCGGTCCGCTAATGATTGGCAGTAGATTTTTACGTGCCAAGTTGCCGGCCCTGACACACAACCTTCAACGAAGGTACGCCCATTCACGCATGTCTCCACACAGAAGATGCTCTAGCCGAGAATCAAACAGGATGACATCTTACTGTGAGGCAACAACGCTACCGCAGCACCAGCACCGCAGTATAAAATGAGAATAGAGTTTAAAAATAGGGTAGAAATAAAAGAGAATGAGATAAGGTTAAGAAGTAATAGAAATTATTTACAGGGACTGGCAAAGGTTAAAGTATTACAAAATATGTATTTATTTTATATTTATTTGCCATTTGTTAACTGGGTTAATCCATCTGAGCCAATGGCCCATTTTCAGTGGAGACCCGAAAGAAAAGCTCCAGCATTACAAAAAAGAACATAAAGATAACATGATTAGACAGTATACAAAAAATGGAGGAAAGCTCCACATTATCAAAACAAAACATTACAGTCTAGGCAAAAATACATAAACTAAGAGAACAAGTACAAAAATAAAGTGGGGAAAAGCTCCAGCATTACCAAACAAAAGGTTCCATACCAGGCCAAAAATACAGAAATTAAGAGAGGAAGTATTTGACATTTAAAAAGGCTACATTAGTAATAAGTAATAAAGGGTCTATATTAGAACATTGAAAGTTTAATAGTTTGAATCACTAAAGGTCGACCTTTATTGATCGAACTATTAAAATTTTGAATGTTCCTAAAAATAAATTAAAAAAACAAAAAGAAAATCTAAAGGGTGTAGGCATGGGGGCAAGCCTCCCTGCACACCCCACACCCCCGCTACTTAAATATACTAACTCCGAGACTGCACTACATTGAAGTAAACAGAAATCTCCCCTTACGGAGATTTCCGTTTACCCGTTCGATGTTCTGCACTTTCGCTATTCTTGTGTCGACATATATATATATATATATATATATATATAAGTAGCTGGGGTGTGGGGGTGCAGGGGGGGCTTGCCACCTGCATACATATGTGTACTGTATTTGTTTTTTTTTTTTTTTTTTTAATTTTGATAAGTTGATTTTCACGAAAGTGCGTTTTTGGATAAATGCACTTTCATGAAAATAGACTTGCCTAACTGACTTTCGGTAATGTGTAAAATGTAAACCCGTAAGGAAAAAGAAAGTTCCTATTCAACTGTATGGCTACTTGTAATACATCCCTTGTTATATATTTGTCACATGCACATCATGTTTAGGATTTTATGTAGGTTAGTCAGCAAGAAGATTGCATGACAGTATGATAGAACATAAATCGAATATACATAGGGGTGTAGAGTCAAACTCTTTAGCTAAACATGTACAAGAACAAGGTACCTCCCATCAGTTTATGTTTAGGGTTACTGAATTTTTACATCCACACATTAGACATGGTGATATTATTAATAAACTTGATACAAAAGAGTATGAATGGATAATTTGTCTGAAAGCTGATACATACCCAGGTTTAAATAAGCAGGTGACCTTAAAACCTAATTTAAAGTTTAAGCAGAATATAGTGAACTAAGGAATTTTTGTTTCATTTGGATTTCTGTTAATGTATTACTGTGGTGATGTTTACTCAATTCCTGTGTGATTAACTTTTTAATTAATGTATTACTGTGATAGGCTGTGTCATATGATTTAGGACTTTTTAGTATTTAATGATGACTGGTTTTACAGTTTTTTTAAACAATGAAGAAGGACTTGATATCCGAAAGCTTTGTTATCTGGAATAAACATTTCATGTTGTGAAGAGTGCTTCGTTTTTTATATTTGGTCTCATTAAATCTCAGGACATTACCAGTGCTGTATTCTAGTTCTTTTTTTGTTTTTAGGGGGTGGGATTTTATCACAGTATTGCTCAGCTCTGCTTTACATACTTGGTAAGCATATAGGGCAAGAGTCCTTAAGGGATTTACAGATAGGAGGACAGGGAGTATATTAGTACCCTAGAGTAAGGCCACCTTTGTAAATGCTTTTGTGTCAAAAAGATCTAAAGACTGGAGTGACTATCCACTTCTTATATGCTGTACTTTGGCCAAGTAAGGGAAACATCCAAAAATGCTTTAAAAGTTAGTCCATGAGGTCCTTTGGCAGATCCCATAAGGAATATTGCTGCAGCATTGATCTCTTACCTGAACATATACTATCCCTGACATGTTGCACTCCCCACCCAAGTTACACACACAATTCTAATGGAAACAGTATAATGCAACATACCAGATGGAGAGTGAAATCCTAGAAAACTGTATATTTACTTGTTAAAGATCATATGTGATTTCTCCTTTGAGATTTCTTAATAAAACTTGCAGTGAAATAAAGAAGAAGAATACTCTGGGACTAGTATTTAACCCTTAGGATTTTAAATGCAACTGCCTTAATTTAAACAACTACATTTTTCTCCTCCTATCTTGAGTTTCTGTTGTAATATTCCCAGTGACCCTTTTCTGGAGGAAATCATGCATATACATGTATAGTGCCCCCTATCAACTGCTGTGGGATTTATGGAGTTGTGGTATTTCTACATTATGTGGTAGCTTGATTGGAGAAAGCTGCCTTCCTTGTCTAAAAGAAGAGGAATAGAAGCCAAAAGGAGAGCTGACATTGGACCTCTGACCAGAGAGAACTGCAATGTATCAAGTCTAAGGAGTGCACTAAGGTTTAGGGGCCTGAGAAAGAGCCTCAGACAGAGAGAAAATGGTGCCCTTGCAAAGGGCCAGGAATACTTTATGCTAAGAGGATTTAGTGCATAACTTGCTAGTAAGTACTTAAAGAGACTAGAAACCAGTGTTGTGAGTACTATAAGACACTGGAACTGTTGTCTGAACAGTTTTCAGAAAGACTGGATATTAATGATAACATGAACTGTTGTACGAACAATACATGATTTACTGTATTTTATTTGGTGTTCATTCCCATTTTTGTTTTTTTTTCCAGTTGTAAATAAAACCATTGTGACAATTTGTTGTATTGCCAGCTATACCAGCAGAAGTAAGGAAGTGGATGTGTAATATATGTCAGCCCATCTAGCTGGAATTTTGTAAAGAATTATATGTCATTTCTATATCAAACTGATTTGTACAGATGTTTGTGTTGAAAAATGTATTTGTAAAGTTGCTTATGTTAAAAAATGTACCAGCAGTGTGCCCTGCTGGACAGAAAAAGAAATATACATGTATTATTGTAACTGTTTAAATGTACATGTTTTAACAGAGGATGCTGGAAGAGAAGAGGTTAATCTCAATGCACATCACTTTGAAAAATAGTATGAAATTGAATTACCTGGCTTAGACCATAAAGATTGTATCTTACAGTTTTCAATGCAGCCAGAGACAAAAAAGTCTGTATTAGAAAGCTTTCTGCATTGTCTTTGGGGTGAACTGATTGCTTCTCTGGAAGGGTGGAGGTTTGAAATTATTTTATAACTTCCAGGAGCTGCAGCAGATCTAAGCAAGGCTGTGTGTGTGTATTATTGACACATATTTGCTAAATCCTGACAGTTTCTAGCAATGGGGGTAGCATGGAAGCCAGAAGTCAGATGACCAGATATATGTGAAGTCGTTCTGTAATCTAGGACAAAAAATATGTTTAATAGTAGATCAACACATCCACAGTAAGTGCTTTCATCAACCAAGGACTTCTTCAGACTGTATAATATGTTTCCAAAAAACACTCTTAAATACACATGGTTTATGATGTCACATGACATTTTTTTTCCTTTTAAGGAAAGCAGTAAACTCCTTCCTATCATTCAAACCAGGTGGATGGCAAGCATTCAATTTCACTTGCCATTCATATTCCCTCCAGCTCAACTCTTCATCTGCATCAAATTTCTTATCAGCATCCAAAACTTCATCCAAAACACAAAACTTAAGATTCACTTTGCATTCGTTGTCCTTATAATGCTTACTTAAAGCATTTTTGTCATCTTGCACACTTACAGCATACTTGTGCTCATGCATTCTTTTATTTAATTCTCTTGTTGTTCACCCCACATAAAATGCAGTGCATGACATGCAGACAATCAAATACATTACAAATCTTGATTTGCAAGTGTATCTGCCCTTTATATGCACCCATGCAGTGCCCACTGTGATATCCTTGACCTCAATTAACAACAAATCACGTAAATTTCACATTAAGCATTTGTACATTCTTGGGTTATTGCATTTCAACACTTTTCTGTTTAATTTACTCTGAAATAAGTTTTTAAAACTTTTACCTTTTTTCTGCACAAAAACAGGGACATCCCCCACCTTTTGACCCACTTCAGTACTGCACTTTAAAAATTTCCAGTTATCTTTTATAATAGTTTTATAGTATGAGCATCAACACTGTTGGTGACTTGCATAGAAGTTTTAAAATCTTTTGATTGGTTATATTGTTGATAGTTTTAATACTAGCTGTTGTATTTGTGTCTGCAACACCCGTTGCAGAATTAAAAGGCCCATTTCTCTGAGCCAAACACTTAGATTTTCTAATGGCATTGTTTTCTGTTTGGATTCTCTTTGCCACCTTGTTCCTCACGTTCTCAGATGTTCGTTGCTCCATGTTGGCCACACCCCCTTCTGCTACATCACTGCTGACATCATTAGATTCATTGTCTGCCTTATCTCTTAAAATCATCTTCATTTTCCATTTTTTTTAGAATATCATTCTCTTTGCTAAGCTTTTCTTGAATCATTATTCTCAATTTAAATTTTTTTGAGTTTAATGGTAAGTTGTTTAGACAATTAAATGAAGTAGCAATGGGTGCCGCTATGGCCCCTAGCTACGCCAATATTTTTATGCATGGATGTGAAAAGTGTCGTGTGTTTGAAAGCATTTATATGAAATACATTGTACTTTTAAGCATTTTATTGATGATGTTTTTTTAATTTGGAGGAGTGACTTAAAATTATTGGAAGAAGTTTTGATTTATTTCAATAATGTTTGTTTTCTTAAATTTACTTCCATTTATGATGTGGTGACTGTTAATTTTTTAGATCTCAATATTACCAAGGTGAATGGTAAATTGATAACAGCTATTCATAAGAAGGATATCCAAAACAAATCTTTTTTGCACTATGATAGTATGCACCCCAAAATAAAACTAAAACAAATATTGTTAAAAGTCAATTGACTAGAGTACATCACTTAACTGATGAAGATCATATGTTTAATAAGGAGTGCATGAGCTTATGTGAGAAATGTATCAGCAGAGGGTATCCTAAAAATGATGCAGAACTTTGCTTTAAATAAATTGTCAGCAATAGAAGGTATAGAGTAGCAGTACCAAAAAATAATGATATAAAAGATTTTAAAACTTCTGTGCAAGTCACCAACAGTGTTGATGCTCATACTATAAAAAATATTATAAAAGATAATTGGAAATTTTTATAGTGCAGTACTGAAGTGGGTCAAAAGGTGGGGGATGCCCCTGTTTTTGTGCAGAAAAAAGGTAAACATTTTAAAAACTTAGTTCAGAGTAAGTTAAACAGCAAAGTGTTGAAATGTAATAATCCAGGAATGTACAAATGCTTAATGTGCAATTTATGTGATTTGTTGTTGACTGAGGTCAAGGACATCACAGTGGGCACTGCATGGGTGGATATAAAGGGCAGATACACTTGCAAATCAAGATTTGTAGTGTATTTGATTGTCTGCATGTCATGTACTGCATTTTATGTGGAGCGAACAACAAGAGAATTAAATAAAAGAATGTACGAGCACAAATATGCTGTAAGTGTGCAACATGACAAAAATGCTTTAAGTAAGCATTATAAGGACAACAAATGCAAAGTGAATTTTAAGTTTTGTGTTTTGGATGTTGATAAGAAATTTGATGCAGAAGAAGAGTTGAACTGGAAGGAATATGAATGGCAAGTGAAATTGAATGCTTGACATCCACCGGGTGTAAATGATAGGAAGGAGTTTACTGCTTTCCTTAAAATGAAAAAATGATGTTGTGACATCATAAACCATGTGTGTTTAATGAGTGTTTTTTGTAACACATTATGCAGTCTAAAGAAGTCCATGGTGGATAAAAGAGCTTACCGTGGATGTGTTGAATTAAAAGTTTTTGTCATTATTTTTGGCTCTGCTTCTGTTTAATTTTATTTTCATTATTTGTTCTGGATTTTTGTTTTTTTTATTCTTAATAGTAGATCAGACTGAAGTCTCATTGCAGTCTGTTTTTGGAACCTGACAAAGAAGGATCCCTCACCTACTTTATCTTGCCTTGCTCTAGTAAGTGACCAGGGAAAAGTAATTCTGTAGATCAGTCAGAAAAATTTAGTGAGATTAGTTAAGTCCTGTTTTTTTGTATCTGTGTGAATCTATTTGTCCGTGTTATTTTATTATTTCCTGTGATTGAAACTCTGGTGTTTGTTGTAAAAAAGATATTTAGTATTTTCCTGTTCTTTCGTTATTTATTATTAAATATATTTAAACTTTTCATTTTGGCTGGTCTTTTAGAGACTATTTTAATCTTTGAGAGTACCTGCATATATTTGGTGATAACTCTAGCTACTCCTAAAACCTTGTTGTTGTTCAAACTACCATTTGTATTAGTATTAATTGCATACAGTATAATTGGGTACCCATGTAAGAGCCATAGAGTAGGTGGCTGTGGAGTGTCTGGTGACAATAACTACCCCATAGTCTAGGCAGAGGGAGCATAGCTAGCAAATCTTTACCAGCTTTTCCCATGTGTGTGTGTGTGTGTGTGTGTGTGTGTGTGTGTGTGAGAGAGAAAATCAAATCTCAGAGTGTGTGTGTGTGTGTGTGTGTGTGTGTGTGTCAGCAGCTTGGAGCAGGGACATGAAGCACTGGTTTCACAGAGAGAGTGCTGGAGGAATTGGTTTGGACGCTCAGCTGAGGATTCAACTCTATAGCTGTGCCAGTGGGGAGTCTTACTGGAGACCTGGAGGGAGACAGAGAAATCCAGACGGAGTGTGTTCCCTTTGTGCTCCTAAGAGAAATTGTGCTTGGTGCAGAGAGCTGCATCTGGAAATATTGGGGGTATCCATTTTTGTTCCAAGTGAATGTCCCTCTCCAGTGTCAGTGGTGAGGATTCTGGCTCCGTGATTACTGGTCCAGAGAAGAGATGTCACACCCATGTTTAAAATAAAGTGAATTAGGCCATTAAGACTGGTTAGAATTAGAAGCGCTGTAAGGTCCCATAATGAAGCAGATTTAAAAAAAAATGCTGTTTTGTTAACCTTTTAATTTTTTACTGTATTGCAGTCCAAATACATGGTGCACATTATCTTTCTTCTGGTGGTTAGCCTTTTTTTTTTCACCTTTCTGGTTTTTATTTATTTTTTTTAAATCCCCATCCATTTTACCCAGGTATTTAACAAACAGGGTTCAAACTACAATTAAGCATGACACTTTGCATTGACATATTCTCATTTACATCACTTTCTGATCTCAACATAACTTTATTCATTATACCTCTACCTACTAAACTTTTTAAATACTGCACATCCTCAATCCTTTTTAGTTATTTCTCTGTTCTTTGAGTTGTGTTCTTACCCTATAATGACTGCTTTTCTTAGGTCTTGTTTGTATTTTATTTTTTCTCTGCTTCTCTCACTTATCCTCTTTTATACCCAATGTTCTAATGGCAGAACCCAAATGTTTTATTTTCTGTCTTGTAACTTTATTGCCCACTTGCGTTTGATTCTTTCTCCTTTATCTCATTCCCTAAAATAATCACTTCATCTATCTTACATTTTTAAAAATGATTTCCATTTCCTGTTTTGTTTATTTTTGCCTTGTGTTAATAGTAATAATATCATTGCATTGAAATGTGTCTGTACCAACCCATGAGTAGGAACAGAATTGGCATACTCCCTTGTTCTTGTCTTCATTTATTATATATTTTGATATTTTCGTAAGCTATCATAATATCCAAACAATATTGTGATTTCTTCCTCCGGGTTAGTCAAGTATAAAACCACATAATCTGCACACATGGGTAGGTTCTCTTGTTCTCCAGTCCATTTCCACCCCTGTATTCTGCTCTTTTATATTTTTTGTGTTTAAGTTTCTAACTGTATAGCAACTAAGAGGTAAAAGTGGGCATCACTGTCTGGTTCTTCTTAAATCTCAACACTCTTACTATTCTCCCATTTGTCTTAATAACCGCCTTTGATCCTTTGTATATTTCTTGCATTAGCAGCATAAAGTCTAGTGGAAACCCATAGTCTGCAATATTTTCCATAAATATCTCCAATGTATCCCATCAAAGGCCTTTCGTGTATCTATCCCCATTAACACTAATTCTTTCTTTTCTTTCTCTATCTCTTTTTGAATCATCTAGGTTTTCAAAATATTGTCAAATATTTTGTCCATTCTTCTCAAACCCACAGTTATCCATATTAATAATTTCTGAAGAATTGTAGCCAACCATTTTGCTAGTATTTGAACAAATGTCTTATGATTTAGCACTGAAGTTGTGTGATATGGCTGTAGGTTTGCTGCATTTCTCCCTTCTTTACATATAATAAGTTATGCACCTACAATAACTTTCCATGTTAGTTGTCTTCATCTCACCTTTCTTGCTGGATGGGTTCAGAGCTGATCCTCTGCTCTGACTCAGCCTTTTACTAAAGCTCGAGAGCTATTTACCGGCTTGAGGCCTCCCCTTATCCCACAATGCTAGGCGTCAGATATCCAGATCTCGTTTGGAAGAGCTAACACCATGGAAAAAACACACCTGTTCCCACCAAAGGTTTACCTACAGTGCTACAAACAGAGGAGGATGTAACCTAAAAAAAGGTCAACCATAGGAAGAAGGCCTCAAAAGTGATCCTTCTCGGTCCTAACCAGGCTAGGGGGATGGAGGGTGGGATGCAAGAAAGAAGGCGAGATGAAGACAACTAGCATGGAACGTTACGGTAGGTACATAACTTCTTAATGTTAAGTTGTCTATCTTGCCTTCATTCTTGCTGGATGGGACAGTGTCCCTAGCACCTTAGCCCTGGGTGGCTCATCGAAACAGACTCTTGAGCACAGTGGAAGCAAAATCAGTTCGACTCCTGGAGGCCATGTCCAACTTGTAATGCGAAATGAAGGTATGAGGAGTGGCCCATGTGGCTGCAGCACAAATAGATTCCATTGGAAGTCTAGCCTGAAAAGCTACCGACGTAGCCAATGCTCTGGTGGAATGAGCTTTTGGTTTTGTAGGGAGTTCTTTATGTCTCAGTTGGTAGATCAAGGTAATAATAGAGGCCAGCCACCTGGACAAGGTTACCTTAGAAATTGGCAGGCCCTGCTTGCCCTCAGCATAGGACAGGAAGAGTTGATCTGATTTTCTTGACTGTTTGGTCCTATCCAAATAAAAACATAATTGCCTGTGAATGTCCAAGTAGTGTAACTTTTGTTCAGCTCTGTTTGAATAATTAGGGAAAAAGACAGGAAGATCAGTATTGAGATTTGTGTCTGAGGGTATTTTGGGTAAAAAGGAAGGATTAGTCCTGAGTGAAACTCTATCTTTGTGAAAAATAAGATAAGGAGGACGAATACAAAGGGCTTGAAGTTCCGATACTCTTCTGGCTGAGGTGATGGCTACTAAGAAGAGAGTCTTCCAGGAGAGTAACTTTAAGGAACAAGAAGCTGCAGGTTCAAAAGGAGGGAGAATCAATTAAGTTAATATCAAGTTCAAATCCTACGGAGGGGGGGAGGATCTTTAACCGGGGGTCTAAGTAAAATAGTCCCCTTAAGAAAGGCCTTACAAAGTTTGTGGGACATGATACTGGACTCTGATAGGCCAACGTGAAAATTTGCGATAGCAGCCAATTGGACCCTAATGGTGGCATATGAGGAACCTGCTCGAAAAAGTTCTACCAAAAAATCTAAAACATTATGGACAGGGGCTGTAAAGGGGTCTATCCTTCTAGCCTCTGCCCAGAAATAAAAACGTTTCCACTTACTGGCATAAGTCTTCCTAGTAGAGGGTTTGTGTGAAGAAAGTATGATTTCACGCACTGGCTGAGAAATATGTGGAAGCCTGGCTATGGTTGGAAGTGGAGCAACCAAGCTGTGAGGTTGAGAGAGTGAAGGGATTGGTGCAGCCCGGCTGACTGATGGATCAAGAGGTCTGGCACTGGGTCCAGATTCCAGGGCTGCTCCAGCAGGTGACGATGCAGGAAAGGGAACCAAATTTGTCAAGGCCAGTGAGGAGCAATGAGGATCATCCTGGATCCCAAAGCGGTCGCTTTCTGAATCAGTTTTGGAATTAAGGGAAAAGGAAGGAAGGAATGCATAGAGAAGACCCTGGAGCCAATTGTGAACTAGAGTGTCTCTGGGGGAATGGCCTGGGAGGGGGAAGAGAGTGAAGAAGTCGCTGCACTTGCTGTTGAGAGGGGTTGCAAAAAGGTCGCAGCAAGGTTGACCCCATCTGCGAAAAATTTTGTCCGCTACTAACTGATTGAGAGACCACGCGTGGGGCATAAGGATTGCTTTGCTTAGCCTGTCCGCTATGACGTTGGACTTCCTGGGGATGTGCATTGCTATCAGAAACCATTGAGAGGAGATCGCCCACTGCCCGAGTCTGAGTGCTTCTCGACATAAGGGATAGGACCTAGTTCTGCCCTGCTTGTTGATGTACCACACTACCGACATATTGTCCGTCTGAACTGCAATAGTCCCGGTAGGTATAGAGTCCTGAAGAGCTTGCAACGCTAAAAGTACCACTCTCATCTCCAAGACGTTTATGTGCACATGGTACTCTAGGGGTTGCCAAGTGCCCTAGACAGTCCTGCCCTGAAAATGCCCCTCCACCCGATTAGGGAGGCATCCGTTGTCACTGTGGCAACCGGAGGAGGAAGGACAAACGGTCTGCCCTAAAAAACTTGAGGGGAGACCATCCACCAAGAAAGGTGGTCTTTGCATGATTGGGTGATTATTATGTTGTAAGACATCGGAAGCTGTTGAAAGGACCATTGGGTAAAAAGCATCCATTGAAGAATCCGCATGTGAAAACGAGCCAGAGGAAGTAATGTGATTGCTGCTGCCATGAGACCCAAGGTTTTCAGTACAAATCTGGCCTGAATTCTCTTGCACTGTAGTAACATTTGAACATGTCGGTGAATGTCTAATACTCTTTCTAATGGAAGTTTTGCTGACAGTTCTTTTGTATTTAATATGGTGCCTATAAAGGTTATAGATTGACAAGGCGACAATGCAGACTTTTCGAAGTTTATAGAGATACCTAGCTTGGAGCAAGTTTGGATGGTATAATCCCTGGCTCAGATTAGCTGATGCCTGGTGGAAGCAGTTAGGAGCCAGTCGTCTAGATATGGAAACACCTGGAATCCTCGCCACCTCAGGTGAGCCGTAACCACTGCCATGCATTTGGTGAACACCCTGGGGGCTGTGGTGAGAACAAAGGGCAGAGCTCTGAATTGATAGTGACTGGCTCCCAGCCGGAAGCGGAGAAATCTCCTGGAGCGTCTGTTCATTCTGATATGGTAGTACACATCTTGAAGGTCTATGGAGCACATCCAAATGTCTGGACCCAAAAAGGGTAGAATGGATTGAAGCATGACCATCTGGAACTTCGTTCTTTGAACAGATTTGTTTAACATGCTGAGATCCAAAATGGGTCTCCAGTCCCCTGTTTTCTTTGGTACCAAAAAGAACTTGGAGTAAATCCCGGATCCTTGCTGGTCTGCTGGGACTGGCTGGATGGCTCTTCTTTCTAGCAGTTTTGAAATTTTTAGTACTGCTTTTGTTCCCTTAGACTGGGTGGAACATATCTGGAAGGGACCTGTTTGTTTGCACGGGGGGGTGGACAAAGGAGATTTTGTAACCCTCGGATATGATAGACTGTACCCATTTGTCTTGTGTGAGGAGTCGCCTGACTTCTGGGTACAGTGACAATCTTCCCCCAACTGCCTCCGAGAGTTGACAGTCAGGCAGCCCCTCAGGGGTGCTGAAAGGGTTTTTAAGAGAAAGATTCCCTGCTACCCTGATTTTGTGGACCCCTCTGCCCCTCGGGCGGCATCTGTTGTTGTTCCCTCCTCTGCCCCTGGAGGGAAACTCGCCACATGTGTCAGGCACGACTCCTTGGGGTTTGTGAAACCACATTTTTCCACTCTTCTGACCTTTAGGGTATGGTCTAGAGGGAGTAGAAAAACGGACTCCCATGGCAGAGAGAGTCTTGCCTTCCTGCTCACACCTGGTAAGGGTATCCTTCACCTGTGGTCCGAACAAAGCCGAACCATCAAAGGAGGTATTGGTGAAGGACGCCTTAAAGGGGTCAGCAAAGTTACATAACTGCATCCAGGCATGTCTTCTCAAAGCCACACCTGTGCCTGCGGCTCTACTCACCCCATCGGCTGCATAAGAAATGAGCCGCATGGAGGAGGTGACTATAGAATTAAGGGTCGCCAGCTGGGAGTTAATCTTTTCCTGAGACCCCGCAGCAGATGGATCTTGAAGGGTATCATCCAGTTCGTTAAGGAGATCTCTTTGAAGGCAGGTGAAATGGCACAGATAGTTCTGTGACCACATGGAAAAGGTTGCTGAAGAAAACATCCGCTTCCCGTACCTGTCCATTGTCCTAGATTCTTTATTAGGTGGATGGACAGGCACTGAAGGGTCAACCAACTCCTCTTTAGTGGCTGCTGCAACCACCATGACATCAACAGGGACACCCTTTGTAAGAAACTGTTTGTCGGACGGGGCTGTAATGAATTTTGTGGGCATGCAGGGAGTTGGTTCCACTGTGTCCGGGGCCGTCCACGCCTTCCGAGCCACTACTTCCATGAGCGGGTCGAAAGGCGGAGACACCCAGGAGGTGGAAGGGTGAGAACCAAATGCATCCAGATACACCGACTCGTCCTCAGAAGGGTCAAGGGCAGTCCAGTTCCCCCTCTGCTTAAGGATCTCAAGGATGTCTGAGAAGGAGACATCCTCAGAGGAGGACCTTGTGGACCCTTCCAAATCCTCCAAGTCGGTGTCAGAGGTGTCTGACTCAGGGGAGTCAACATGCTTCCTCTTACATTTTCTCTTCCGAGGGGGCTCCTCTGAGTGATCAGGGGTGGCCTCGGAAGAGGAAGATACACCCAATGGGGCTACCTGAAGTGCCTGTTCTCCACTCTTGGGGTCAGGAGGGTGGATAGAGACCGACGCAGGCACCATGGGGGGAGGAGCCGAAGGGGTCAATCGCGGAGCCGACACCGGAGTCAGCATGCTCCTCATGATGTCAAAGGCGCCCCTATCAGGCAGAGAAGAGGATCCCAGCTCAGAAGAGACGTGAACCCCTTCCGGCACTGAGAGGGATGGCTCCGAGGCTGATGTCGGGGCCGAGCTCACCTGCGCCGAGGCCCCAAGAGGGAGAACAGGGTTGGACAAGGGTCCAATGCCACTCACCCCCTCGGAGCTGATGAGGGAGTCTTGGCGCCCGGAAACCTCCAAGGACAGAGCTAATGAAGAGATCAGAGCCGATGAGGGAGCCGAAAGGTGTAGTATTCTCTCCGACGTACCAACGATTGGAGCCCCAACAAGCTCCGGCTCCGAACACGGTGGTAGAGTCGGAGGAGGAACTGTTGAAGAAACAGGGATAGCCACAGTCTGTTGAGAAGGGCTAGTCAACATTTTGGCCAGTGCCTGCGACTTTAGGAGCCTACTGACCATCCTCTCTAAGTCATGATCAGATAGCCTGGAGGACCAAGAGGAATGGGATCTATGGCTCCGCTCCGATTGTAGTAATGGGGACCTGGGAGCTGAGTGAATGGACTCTAAAGAGGGGGACCCCGAATGCTTTTGGCTCAGAGAAGGCTCCGATAGCAAAGTCGGAGCCGACTGAGGTCTTGAAGTGTCGGTTCCGGCCGGAACCGACGAGGAGGCAGAAGCTCTGCTCGGCGTCGGCTCCAAACAGGGAGCCGACGGTTTGGTGGGCTTTAAGGATTTCCCCAACGAAGGCTTGGCCAGAGATCCTTATGGCTTTAACAACCCCCTAAAAATGAGCTTATTCCTATGCTCCTGCAGGACTCTCGGACTGAAGGCATGACAGACCAAACAAGAGTCCTGCAGGTGTAGGGGGCCCTAGCAATAAACACAAGAAGTGTGACCGTCTGTCCGGGACATCTTCTGACAGAACGAGTCACACTTCTTGAAACCTGAAACCTTGGTATCTTTAGACATGATAAAAGAGATACCAAGGGAAGTTTAACTAGTACTTAAAACACTATACACAGACACACACGCACTAGAACTAACAGTAACAATACCACTATAACTACAACAGTTATCACTAACAAAAACTTAACATAAAAAATTATCCAAATATATATATATATATATATATATATATATATATATATATAATACAATATAAACTATAAAGAGACAGGCCTAACCACTACCCCAAAGGGTGGGGAGGGGGGGAAGGGAAGAAAACTCTGTAACAACAGAAAAAGGAGATCCTAAGTGGGGTCTAAAGGGGCTACATGATCTAATAAAACTAATAGAGAAGAATATCTAAATATAACAACAACACTGACAGTAAAACAGCAGTAAAAGAATTATACGACCTGGGGCCGGTAAAAAAACGCAACCTCATAGCTGAAGCGGCAAACGAGATCTGGATATCTGACGCCTAGCATTGTGGGATAAGGGGAGGTCTCGAGCTTTAGTAAAAGGCCGAGTCGGAGCCGAGGATCGGCTCTGAACCCATCCAGCAAGAATGAAGGCGAGGTAGACAACTTAACATCTGATGTTACCACTTTGTTCCAGGAATCTGGTATCTGTTTTTCTTTCAGTGCTATATTAGACTCTGCCATTTTGGTAGAATCTTTGATTTAGATTCTTTCCATACTTTGACAAGGAAGCAATCCTCTCCTAATGACTTGCCTACTGCTTGAATTGCCACCTGGGACACTTGTCTCATTTGTTCTTATATTTCTAAGCAGCTCTTTCCATTCTTTCAGTCATACACTTGGTACTTCCACCACTTCCAAGAATTTTTCCCCTTTGAGAAGTCATTCTTCCTCTGTACAAATGTTTATCATACCCACTGCTGTAGTAGCCTTTGGCTGTTTGGGTTATTTACTGCCTAGGAAGGAATAACCACCCTGCTTCAAAAGCTCTGGCTCTCTCCCATAGGTTTTATGTACTGCTTTTGTATCTGCTTTGGTTTTGGGGAAGTGTGTGTGTGTGTGTGTGTGTGTGTGTGTGTGTGTGTCTCACTTATGATCATTTTATGATAACTTGTCTTCCGACCAACTCTTTCCTGCACTGTTTACCAACAGTTAGCACTTCTTCCTCAGTCATAATGTAGATATTACTCTAGTCCTGGTGGTATTCTGTTGTACCTTAAAAGAAAAAAAAAACTTGCTAAAAGTAAGTCTTTATAGTCACTGAAGGCTCAGTCAGTGTCTCAGCCACTAGTGGGTAATCCTGTAGTAGCAATTTGTTACTGTTCTTCATATTGATCATTGCTGCTGTAGCCTAAACTACTTCCACATGCTCAAACCATTAAGTCAGTTCAAGCTGAGTTGACTAAAAAAATAAGATTGTGTGCCAAGCCCTTCAGAGCTTTTCTGTCACTGAACAGTACACTCCTCTGAGGCTTTTGAGGAATAATGGTCAGCTTGTGCTCTTCTGGAAAGATAAGGGGGAAAAAACTTCCTTTTTAAAATTTGTTTAATAACACTTCGTTGATCAGGAAAGTTATTTTAAATTTAGGAGTTTGTGTTTTAAAGGGTTGTCATGAGACTGTATTGTACTTTTAAATGGGAGCACTCATTTTTCCTGTCATTTATAAGTTGTTTTAAAGTATTTACAAAAATTGTGGATAAATTGTGTTTATTTTACATTTTGGGGCAGCCAGCGTGTTTAAAATGCTTTTCACTGTATTTTTCTGTGAAAAAAGTGGCTTTTAAAGATGTTTCTACCTTTTTTTTTTTATTTTTTGCTTGTTTTCCCTGGGGGGGGGGGGGGGCAACATTTTCAGCTTGACCATGGAACAAACTGCCCTTCTTCCAGCCACAAAAACAAAAAGTTAAGCAAACAGCCTTTGCCTCCACAACAGGCTAGCAATTTGCCTCAGCTGCAGATGGGTGACTCTGCTGTGGCCTGTAGTTGTATCTCAAACCACTAATCTTTTACCTTAGATCCCTCTGATGTAGCACCTACAGCCTGTATGGACCCAGGGGCTAACCACATCCTCTGTGGCTTTTGGGTTCCCTCAGTGGGCAAGGGAGAATTGCTCTTAGTCCTGGGACAGGGAACAGGGAAGGCTTTTCTGTTTTGTCAGAATGTAGTGCCCTTCCCCGAGGAAGCTGCTGCTGCCATTAATAACTTTGTTGACCCCATTTTTTCTGCCAAAAAGAAACAGAAAAATAAACACGTGTTTACACCTCTTCCTCAAATTTCCTTGGATAGGAGTAATTTACTGGGTCTTTCTTAGGGTTTAATTTAGGCTATTGATCCATATAAAATATTTTTTGGTAGAAGAAAGAGGGATACCTCTTTTCTTGAAGACACTCAAAAATTCTGAGTCTCGACAGGAAGATGAAGGGACATATGCATGGTTTTCTCCTCGGAGAGCTCAGTTTCTGATTCTCCCTGTGGGGGTTTCTCTTTTTCTGAGACTATTTCCAGAATGTCCTAGTGCTTTCAGTGAAAGACCACAGAGGTCCCTCAGAAAACACTATGGGCTGTTACAGAAGGAATTTCTAGAACCTTCCCCTCTAAGCAGCTAAGTGCCCCAGATTGTGCAGAATGCGCTGCATTTAACATTGAATTAGCCCACTGCTCCATTGTTCCACACTGAACAGTGGTGGCATTGCTTTGCAATTTTTGAATGGTTCATGTACTGCAGTTGCAGCCATTTGGCATCGCTGTATATGAAGCAATCATGTAACTGCTCCAAAGACAAAGGCAGCCAATGTGGACGCACAAAACTCAGCCAGTCTCATGTTGCTAGTAGTTTTTTTGCCACTGCAAAATTATTGCAGGATGCAGAAAGATCCCTTTTAAGACTAGCAGGGATCTTCATTGTATTGTGGTAGTGTGGTGTGGTGCTTTGCTGAGAAGGATTCTTTCCATTTGACTGTGGATTGCAGACCAAGGGGAAAGGACACAGGGACTGGATGATAAGACACTGAATGTGAGTTGTTACTGGTACTGCAGCGCATCAGGGTATGGTGACCATATACCAGACCACTAACAACCTGAAGATCTACTAAAATGACTGTGATTTGCTTTGTTACTTGGGTTGGGGTGGTCTTGATGGACTGCTGTTGCTGTCTGGCAGCTATACTCTTGCCTTGAGGTCTTGGATTATCTTTTATTTGTTCCAGGTTTTCTGCATTTGAGGGGTTGTGGAGCTGTAGCTGCTTTGTTTCCTTAAATGGGCAGAGGTAAGTGGCTAAATGTTCACACTGTATGGCTTAGACAGGTGCAGGGCTTGGCAGTAAAAGTGTCAATGCTTGGTTATATATTTATTCACCTTAATTTTCTTATTTTACTTATGTATTGACCAGTCCCTGATTTGACTTCAGTAATAGCAAGTGTCATTGCTTGGTTATATATTTATTCACCTTAATTTTCTTATTTTACTTATGTATTGACCAGTCCCTGATTTGACTTCAGTAGTAGCTCTGTCCCTTTGAATCACTTTTTTGAAGAAAAGATGGTGAATTATATTTAAATGACAAGAATTAGAATTAAAAACTTATTTCAGAGAATGTTTAATTTACATTCTGTTATTTTGTCAGTGCCTCATTAATGGCAATAATATTTTAAGTGTCCCTGATTGTACTTGATTTGTTCTGGTGCAATGCTGGTGCTTTTTGGAGAAAAGGTGGTGCATTACATTTAATAAATAATGGCAAGTTATAGATTTCTTCTACTTCAGAAATGTTTATTAATTCACATTCTCTTATTCTGTCAATATTTCAAGTTAATAGTAGCAATATTTTAAAAGTGTCCCTGATTAATTATAGATTTCTCCCTGATTCTGTTCTGGTTTGTCCTTGATTGGTTGAGTTAGACGATTTAGTTGGGAGAATGCATGAAGGAGTTGGAAAATCCGGCGATAAAGAGCACTTTTTTATTTTAATAGTTGTAGTTGAATACTATAGCAATAACCCACGCCTGGGTGTGGGTAATGCTGGATTTACCCACGGTTGGTGTGGTTTGGTCACGAGGGCGAAGACTGAAGCAAACCTATTCTAGTAATTTTTTAAATGAATTAGTCTGGTCACAAATGCCATTTTAATGACCAGGAAATGTAGGTTGCTGTAGGATGTGTTCAATAATTAATTACAATGCAGTTAATGCACTATGCTGAGTATTGCTTAGCTAATGTATTTTGATCAAAAACCTTTTCTGTTTGTTGTATTAAATGAATTATGGGCTTTTCTGGAGTGCCACCCTATTTGCATACATTGTCAAGACAAAAATGTAGGTTGATACAAACTGTTGTATTCACTTTTTGCATGAATTTATATTATTGTCCCTAAATGCTATTCTTGAATATAAAACTTATTGCCTAGGAAATGTAGGGTAATGCATGCAGAGGTTCATGCTGATTTTTGTTTGGAAAATGTGGGCAGATGTAAAATATTTAATTTACAGTAAAAATATAGCAAACCAACAACAACAAACAGGTAATCCACTGTGGAAGAGGTCTATGAGATAAAGATCAACATTTCAAAAAGTATAATCCACATAAACAACCATGACAGCAGAAGCAATGAAAAAGTAGCTTTAATTAAAAATAAAATAAAATAAAAAGGTGAGTGCTTTCATGCCCAGTTTAGCATTTGTTACGGTTGGCTTTTTTTTTCGTTTGTGATCAAGTGGTTACTTTCCCGGACTGGAAAGATGATGTTCCGGGACTTTGTGCAGTTGTGACTTTTTTTCATAACATTGAGACCAGAACATCTAAAACCCATAACATTGAATTTCATAACATCTAACACTACATATCACAATAAAATAACATCCCCTCCACATAAAATAACACCAAACTACCAAACACACTTTTTACTACGTTTCTGCAGGAGGGTGAGTCCCCTGCACCCCCCATGTGAGGGTCTCTGTCCCCAACACCCCCCCCCTCCCGTAAATTAAATATACCAACTCCAAGATCTCGCACTACAGTGGAAAAAAGTTAATTTCTTAACCCCACTGTATCAAGCCTCCCTGCAGAAACATAGTAAAAAGTGTGTTTGGTAGTTTGGTGTCATTATATGTCGTTATATGTGGAGAGGATGTTATTTTCATGTGATTTGTACTGTTAGATGTTATGAAATTCAATTTTATGGGTTTTAGATGTTTTGGGTTTTAGGTGTTATGGTCTCAATGTTATGAAATTAGATGTTATGGATTTTAGATGTTTTGAAGGGGACCTATATATATATATATATATATATATATATATATATATATATATATATATATATATATATATATATATTATTCTGGTAATGGGAAATGTGATAAATTAAGTACTCAAATTAAGAAACATGATGGGAAGGGGATGGGTTAAATGAGTTTAAAAGATCTTTGTCTACTTTGAAACATCTAAAACCCATAACATCTAATTTCATAACATTGAGACCAGAATATCTAAAACCCATAACATCTAACACTACATATCACAATAAAATAACATCCCCTCCACATAAAATAACACCAAGCTACCAAACACACTTTTTACTATGTTTCTGCAGGGGAGCAAGCCCCCTGCACCCCCCATGTGGGGATCTCTGTACCCCACCCCCCCCGTAAATTAAATATACCAACTCCAAGATCTTGCACTACAGTGGAAAAAAGTTAATTTCCTAACCCCACCGTATCAAGCCCCCCTCCAGAAACATAGTAAAAAGTGTGTTTGGTAGTTTGGTGTCATTATATGTCATTATATGTGGAGGGGATGTTATTTTCATGTGATTTGTACTGTTAGATGTTATGAAATTCAATTTTATGAGTTTTAGGTGTTATGGTCTCAATGTTATGAAATTAGATGTTATGGGTTTTAGATGTTTTGAAGGGGACCCATATATATATATATATATATATATATATATATATATATATATATTATTCTGGTAATGGGAAATGTGATCAATTAAGTAGTCAATTTAAGAAACATGATGGGAAGGGGATGGGTTAAATGAGTTTAAAAGATCTTTGTGATAGTGACTTTTTATCTGTGGTTACGTCCCATAACAGTTTTAAAGATGAAAGCATTTAGATTGTGTTTTTAAAGTTTTGGTGGATGTCGAGTAATACATAAAAGTTTGGATTTTGGTTGGCATGTGTTGCTTGATTTGTAATTTTAGAGATACCGGTTGAGTATGTGTCGTTCTCTCAGCCTAGTCTAGTGGTTGTTACGTTAAATCTTTAAGTATCAGAAAAAAGTACGTGCTGCTTCAACTTTGATTTTCAGAATTTTAAATTGTCAGGCTTATATGTAAACGTTTGTTCTGACTTATTGTGAAAGTATGAGGGGAAGTTTTGTCTGCAGTTTCTTCTTGCAATGAAAAACCTGCATTAAATAATTTAGTTTCTTCTACTGTACAAGTCACTAGACTTGTTTACAGTGTGTATGTTTCAGTTGACACTGGCTTTGGCCATTGGTACTGTACAGAGAAAGTTGGCGTGGCTGCATTCTCAGGACCTCCCAGATGGTGGTAAAAATGAGATTTTAAATTCTCCTTTGGTTAGAGATTTAATTTTTGACCTCTCTGCTGCACAGATGGTCACGAAGTGTGATGAGAAGGGCAAGTTGATACAAGGAATCTCTAAGATTTTTAGCTGTCCTTTTTTCAAATTTTTTAAGGGATCCTCTCACCCCTCATCCAGTTTTGGTAAAAAAAAACAAAAATAAACAGTCTCATCAAAATGCAGGTAAATAGGCATTTAAGAAGAAATTGCAAGGGGGTTCCAAAAAAAAATTCAGGAATGCCCCCAAAACCAAGGACAGTTCAACAAGTCAGAATTACTATTTAAGGGAAGTTGCCCCCTCCCCAAGCATTTCATATTTTCTTTCAGAAAGTCTGAATCTCCACTTTTCTCTTCGGCAACACACATTTTCAGACAAATGGGTTCTGAAGATCATTCATCAAGGTTACAGATAGCGGTGGGAGGAAATTCCTCCTTTCCAGGGGTAGTCCTTCATCCATTGAAGCAGGCTGTCTTATTTCTACCTGTAAAGCAAAAAAGATGGAATGGATAAAGACCAAGAAGCTAAATGTTCAAAGTTTTATTCCAAAGCAGTCACGATAAAAAATTAGACCACATAAAACGGCAAAGGAAAGGTCACAGCAAATGCTGTGACCTTTCCTTTGTCCTTTGCCATTTTACGTGGTCTAATTTTTTATCGTGACTGCTTTGGAATAAAACTTTGAACATTTAGCTTCTTGGTCTTTATCCATTCCATCTTTTTTGCTTTATTGGTTTGGTTCACCTCGCCTTTTGTGGATTCTTATTTCTACCTGTCCTTCATCACATGCTGTCTCAGGAAGTGAAAACCAGTTCACCATTCCTAGATGCAAAAAGGTTTTTATTCAATTATATTTTTAGTGCCAAAGAAAGAAAATTGTTGGACAGCAGTCTGGATCTTTCTTTCCTAAACCTGTCTGTGATGATGCCCAAGTTCAAAATGCTGTCACTTCACAACCTGTTACCTCTTCTTCCTCATTCAATTTTCTAGTAACTCTAGATTTAAAATATGCTTTCATCACATCCCTATTCATCCAGACTTCAGGCATTTCTTAAGGTTTTGTCTGTCTGTATCACATTTTCAGTTATCTGCCTTACCATTTGGATTATTTACTGCACCAATATGAAGCTGGATCTTTACCATCTTTAGGTATTACAGCCTGCTGTCTTTCAAGGTGCTGGTGCCTCTCCTGCTTTTAAAATGCTATTTAGTAAAATGTTTCAGATCTTTATCATTTTATTCCTCCTAACTTCCAAACTTCCATAAGAATACAATCTGCTACTAGAAACTTCCCTGTAGCTTGATTATACATCAAATTTATCTCCTGTCCTCCTGTCTTAACTATTAGTTGTTCAGCCTCATCTTCCCCTAACCTTGACTTAACTGTCTTCCGTACATATTTTCATTTGTGCTTTTTTTCTCTTAGTTTCCACATTCCTCTGCTTTATATGAATTTTCATGAAATTTCTAACATATCTCAATTTTTCCGACATATCTCTAATACCTGTTTAGGATCTCTGATTATTTTTCTCGTCAAAGGGTCCCTATTTTGATGATAACCCTTTCTACTGTTTGTTATTTAAGTCATTGTGCTAATCATTTTTGTGCTTCTAAGTTATCAAAACTAGTTGTTTAACATCAATCTGTTTATAGTCCTGCATATTATCCAAACACTCTTATTTTCTCTTTAACACTCTGCAGTTGGTCGTCTTCTTGTTCTGTGAGATTCCTCTTATTCTGCAATACAACTTCAACATTTGTCAGGCCCTTCTAAATAATTACTATTACTTATTAACCATATCTCTTTCTCTCTTATTTCTACCCTATTTTAAAGCTCAATTTCAGTTTTATCCCACTCACTAGCTATCCCTTCTGAAGACATTTCTCATTCCTGATAACTCTTGAATAACTTCTACCACCCATTTCTTAAATTCCTCTCTTACAAACTGGCAGTTAAGAAAGCACCATTGTCGCATTTTCACTTAATTGCCTGGCATTTTTATCTTAAATTTTATCCAGTGCATGATTTAAAATAGTTATTGGATGTGGGTGTTAAGTTTTCGATTAAATGCACATGCTGCTGTGAAATATAATTTATTCAGTCCAGTCTAGCCCAATTATTGTACCTTAAGGAATGATGTAGAGGATTTATGAGCAGGTCACTGATCATAACTTGCTTATTATGTGATCGTGACATGGATGCCAAGAAATTCACCCCGAGAGCAAAGCTTATCTGATTGGTCTTTTACTGGAAGTCTGAGCATAATCATAATGCTTTACACACTACTTGCAAATTCTGTCTGAGGTTTTACTGAATTCACATCTTCCACACCAGATATTTTCATACATTTCTTCAGAAATCGGACCTCTTTAGTTATATTTTCCCTTCTAGGTCCCTTGATACGTACTTACTATGAGAAATAAAATGCCAGTCCCCACCTAGATGTAATATTCCCTGCTGAAAGCCGATCATTTCCCAAACAAATTTCTTAAGCTCCGTAACAGCACTTTTTGGTAGAATATAAATACATGCTACTGTAATCGTCCTCCCTTGCAATAACCTGTTACCAGCATTTATCTTCTCTTATTGTCTTTTTCCCCCTCTTCAATCACAATTTAGAGCCACTCTAGCAATAGGAATTATTACTTCCCTTTTCCTTAGTCCCTAATATTCTACTGAATTTCCATACTGAAATCTTTTCTTTGTCAAATTCACATGCTCATTTCTTTCTAGATGTGTTTACTGCAGCATTTCTTAATGTAATTCAATATTATTTTCTTTAACCATTTTCCTTTTTGGGTGTGGGAGATGGTTCAAGAGATTCTTATTGGGATAATTGGGGAAAGAAGCCTCTTGCCCAGGATAAAAAAGCCTTTCTCCAGCTGGTCTTCTTTCAGGAATACTTTACCTAGGTAAAAGAAACAAAAGGTTTGACATTGTCCATCCAAGGATGCATTTATAGTACATAAAGATGAAATTCGTACCTTAGCCAGGAGATTATTGCCAGCAGTTAGTCCTGAAATTCATAAATCTTTACCTGAGTATTGTTGTGTTGCAGAAACTCTTGAAGATAGTCATTCAGAAGAATCTGACATTGATAGAGACAGAGTTCCCTCTCGTATGGATTCCCAAGGCCAGGACTCTTTCCAGTATGAATTAAGTAGTTTTCTAGGAACAAGTGAATGTTCCTCCAGAAAAGATGAGAAACTGAGTTATTACAACACGAGATTCCACATTACCCCTATTCCTCCTATTTTGCCAGCCTTGGAAGATGTCTTTAATGCTCCCTGTAATAAACCTGGTTCCTAGTCTTCAGTCCCTAAGCAGGCAGATAGATTTTTATATAGTTTCCCAGGCTAACAAATTCATGTTTCTACATCAGTGTCAGATTTTGGTGAATCCTAACCCCTGTTCAGGGAAAAAAGAAGGTAATGTTTTGGATTGACGTACAAAGATAATTTTCTCTTCAGTCCCTTTGGTTTAAAGAATTCTCATTTAGCAGGGCCATATTCGAGTTATCTGTCTTCAGAGGATAAATCCATTCTGAATGCCATTACTACTAATATTCACCAGGTCTCTAAACATGCCGTAAAAATTGTATATGATTGTGCAGACACTATGTCTATGGCCACTGCTGCTGTTCTAAGGAGATATTCCTGGGTACATAACAAAAAGATTTACAAATAAAGTTAAATTTGAGATTTTGAACAGTCCCTCCCTATGTCTGGGAAAGCAGGGCACAAAAAAGAGATTGCTGGGGGGAGTTGAAGATATCAACATTTGCAAAATGTGGAGATCCCCCCCCCCCCGCTATGTCATAGAATGAAAGGCACCCTTTGCCTTAAATTGCATTCTGTATAGGTACACATGCTCTGTTGTTTCCCACAGAATGCACAGAGGGAATCCCTGATTTGTCCCCCCCCCCTTTCTACCTTACAAGCAATTCAATCTTAAACTGGAAGAAAGTAAAAGCAATCTCTGTCTACCCGTGAGCAAGTCTGTCAAGGCACTTGCTCTAGTGTCACCTGTACAAAGGGAATCCTTAATTGGTCCATACTCCCCTTTTTATCTGACCAGTAATTCAGCCTTAAACTGAAAGAAAGAAAGAAAAAAAACATGTTCTGGCTGCTCCTGAGCACATCTGTCAAAGCATGTCTTTTCCTGTTCAGATATGTTACTGAAACACTATTCCATGTGTTAAAATAAGGCTGTAAAGGCTCAAAGCTTCCTCATCTTGGCAGAGTTGTTTAATAGCTCATCCTACTTTCCCAGGGAAGCAGGCTGCATTTACTCAAGTGCCTGCAAGGAGATTTAGTCTTATTTGATCATTTAATGTGAAGCTCACCTTGCACACTTGTTTTTGATTGTGAATGTGAACTCCTATAGCTTTAACAATTTAGGTGGATTAATTTTAATTAGCTCCTCCCCCCTTTTCTTTTTTGTATTGCACACACTTTTTTTGTCTGACCACTGTTGTGCTTGGGTTGTGTTGCCTCTATATTCCCAGCATCCATCTTGCATAGTTTCATAGATTGAGTCCAGTTGGAGGGAGGTGTGTCTCACTTTGCATCCTTCCCACCCACAATTTCCCAGCCACCCCTCCAGATTCTCCAATGTATGTATCACTGTATCTATACTCCTTCCACCCACTTTTGACCACCCATTAAAGGAGCACATGACTTCAATAAACTTACAGCCAACTTTCTGAAACACCTTAATGTGATATATTCCCACCTTAAACTTCTATACAGTTTCATCACCATCCACATTTAAATAAATCCACTAATAAACAATACATTATTCTCAACCCTTTACCTTCCTGTATACATTTTCTGGCCCTCTCCCATCATCACAAACTCCTGCCACTTACTGTCAGAACTCCTTTTCTATCGTACCCTCAACAATGCTTTTATACTTCACCAGCTTACTCCTTCCTTTAACCCACTAAACTATACTATCGCTAGCCCCATTTTTTCGTGTCCCTCAACCTATCCTTTAATAACTCCACAATCAGTCGTTTGAACCTCAAGATCCACCCCACTTGTTTACACACTCCATTCTACTTGTACCACTCACACACAGCTCCAGCTTCTTACTGCCTTTACCTGTTCTCCTCCAAACCAACCAAACTCCAACAACCCCCACCTCGAGCTGCCTAAACAGCTCTCTAATTTCACCCCTACCCTGCTCATACTCCTTCTCAGAGACAACATTGAATCCGGTCTGGGTCCCTCCCACCACATAACACCCATGACTTTTCCCGACTCCTCCGTCCTCTTCTGTGCATTAATTGTTACCCAAAACATCTCTAATAAACTTGGCCAGATAAACACCTTCCTTACAACCCACTTACCCAATATCACAGCTGTCACTGAAACATGGCTCAAACAAAGCTTTCCTAATTTTTAGAATCTACTTCCCACCTACAAATACATCCAAGACAAAAGATCTAGCAGTAGACAAGATGGGGGCATACTCTTTCTTTATAAAAACAACCTTAAACCAATTATCATTGCTCAAGCAAATACCTCCTCAGATACTGAAGCCTACTGGACCCTTCTAAAACTTCCCTCCTGGAAGAACAGTCACCTTCTAGTAGCAGAAGCTTACTTTCCTTCTCCAGCCTCTGTTAAAAAATGTAAGTCCGTTACATCTCAGCTGGCCACAACTATAAAAATATTGTTATTCTAGGTGATATCAATCTGAACTACCCATGTCCCTTGAGAAATGACATTGCCAAATCCCTAGCCCAAGTCAACCATTTGTATATAGTCAGTGGCACTACTCGTCCAAATCTCCAAACCAACAACTACTCCCTCCTGGATCTGCTAATCACTATAATCTCTCCATCATCTCCAGTGTATCTGTTTTTCACTTCACAATAACCTTCCAAATTATCCACCAGTCACAAGAACTGTCCACCCACAAACTAGTTACCTTCAGACCCAGATCCATCATCAATACAGACAACCTCAAAAAAAAAAACTATCTGCTTTCCACTGGTCTATTACCAACTTACAGAACTCCAACTCAGCTGCAGCAGGTCTTACACATACTCTCCTTTAACTTTAAGACAAATTATTCCTTCTCACACATTGCCTTTTCAAATATAATACCCCCCCCCCCCCGTTTACTCACTGAACTGAAAGCTCTGCTCAAACCTACAAACAATGCATGGTCTTCATGAAGATAAAACCCCTCACTAGAAAATCGTATTGACTTTACCTGTCTGCATAATCTAGTAAGCCATAAGCAGACACAAAAACAGCTATTTCAAAAACAAACAGCTTGCTCTGCTATGCAAACCTGAACATTTCTTGCAGGAAGTAAATCTTCTCACAGGCCGAAAATCCACAGATCTCACCTCCATCCCATCACCATCCAAATATTTCAAGGTCAACCGTCAACCTCTGACTTTCACAAAGAATTCAGCCACCTACTTAGTACCTCAACCTCTATCTGTCCTCCAACTCACCCAACCCCCTTCCTTTTATTCCGGTCTTCTGTTTTAAGAAAATTACATACAAAAACCTTGGCCCCCTACTAGAAAGCATACCCCTGGATGCACTACCTGGTGCAGACAGCCTATCCCTCTGGTTTATATAACTCTGCAAAGATTTACTTACCACACCAGTTCTCCATATTTATAACCTCTGCTTAACTCAAAATACAATGCCAGATGTATGGAAAACTGCTCTTATTAAACCCCCTCCCAAACAGTCTCAACCAGAAAATGCACCCCACTTCCACTATATTGCCATTCTCCATATACTTGGGAAAATACTTGAAAACATAATCTACAACCAACTGTCCACTTACATCCAACAGTACCACCTCCTCACTCTTAAACAGCATGGTTTCTAGACTAGCCATATCACAATGACACCACTATAGTAGCTTACAGATGAGATGCTTCTTAACATGGATAAAGGAAGCCTTTCAGGAGTGCTCTTCATTAACCTTATCAATGCTTTTGATCTTATTAATTACTTCCTTTACTCTCTCAAAGAAATCAGGTAGTCCCCAGCATTGTCACCTGGTTCCAACATTTCTTAACAAATAGGTATTTCAGAGTGAAAATAGACTCATCCATATCACTTCCATCACCCCTTACTAGAGGAGTGACTGAGGGATTCATACTTGCCCAGTTGTTGTTTTCAGTCTTTATTAACAAACTACCCTCTGTTCTCCCTAACCTTTCTGTCACTCTGTATGCAGATGATATGGTTATTCTTCAATCCAGTCTGTCACATTCAACTATTCAAACCCAGTTTCTGACCTCCACTTTCAATTCTTGGCTAAATAGCCATATGCTACTTCTAAACACCTAAAAACAAAATGTATGATATTTAGAACCTCAAAAAACCTGAAAAACAACTCCTAAAAATTTCAACATTGCAGATCTCAATGGTTCCCCATTTGAAGCCACCACATCCTTTATTTAAATACTTAGGTTTATGGCTAGATCAGTAACTTAACTTCCAAAGCCACTTAAAAAAACATGAAAGAGATCAGTTCCTTTTTATTTCTGGTCCTGGAAAATGTCTTTTTCTCTCTAGACCAGCTAGAATCACAACAGGCAAAGAATTCCTTATTGCTCAACTTGAATATAGGTTCTCCATCATAGCCACAGCTTCAAAAAAAATCTCATCCACTCTATGGTCCATTGAAAACACAATCTCTTTATTCATTTCCAATTTCCTCTCAGGAGTACCACTGTGTCACCCTTTCCAAAGCCAAAGGGCTACCAGTCTCCTACAGAGTTGAGCTACTCCTAGTCTCTTCTTTTCAAACTACTTCAACCAGAGGCCTTCCTAACTCTTGCAGCCAAACTCCATAATAAAACTGCCTCCTACAACCTCTCTTTTAATTCCCTCACTCCAGGCACCCCAAACCAAACTGCATTATACTGACCATTTCTTCTCCATTTTTGCACCCAAACTCTGGCAGTCCCTCCATTCAACTAAAATACATCTTCGCTTTCCCTACATTCAGAGCTCAACTCACACCTCCATCAAACATCTTGACAGCAAGTGCTTTTCTACTGGAGACACAACCTAATTCACTCCTCACTTGTATCATTCCTGTTTTAACCTTCTGTTCTCACCTGCTGCTTCTCTATCAAATTTGCTACTAAAATTAATCCATGTTTGTTTTTCTACTGTTAATAATATTTATATATTGTATCAGTTATTTATGGAATTATCTACTGTCTGTGATTACTATGTTTGTGATTTTTTTCCTGTGCTGTTTATTTATTTATTTGTGAATTTCTTTACCTGGGCTGTGCCTGCAAATGATCTATTGTGATTAGTGTACTACCCCAGTAAACAAACTAAATACAACAAAGGGACAGTCTATACCTTTAGCATGACTTTCTGCATTCTTCCCCCATTCCCTCCCCTCTTGCTACTATATTTGGGAGGGTGGCCTAACGGTTAAGCTGTTTGCCTTACAAACACAAAGTGCAGGGTTTGAGTCTCACAAGGGATAATTGGCTAGGCTTAAAATGGCTTGCAAGGGTAGTTAGCTTAGTACTAATCTATGAACCTATTTCTAACTCTGTCCTAAATACATGACGTCAATCGTTCTCTTTCCAATTGCATGATAACCCTATGAATAATAGATCCAATACCTTTAGGAAACAGAAAAGAACTTGCTTGGAGACCATTTCTAGATCTTTTCATTCTCAGATTCTTTTTGATTGGGTCATACTGTCGGTTTTCATTATTATCTGTTGGAGTATGCACAGCTGTTAGATTATTCATGAAAAGACTAGCCCTTGGAATAGCCCTTTGTGGATGTCCAGGAATTCTTGTGTCTTTGTTTGACAATGTTCTTATCTTTGTAGTCTTTTCCCAGAGGTTGAGTATCTTTTGAGGTTCCAGATAAGTATACAAAACCCCTATTTACCTCCATTATATAGGACTGCGTTTCTAGGGTTCATAAGAACTCAACATTGTCATCCTCTGGAACTTCATATTCCAGTTTTGAGACTTATCAAGAAGGAACTGCATGGGCAGAGACAGCACACACATTATAATTCAGGTTTCATTTTTTCTTTTATCCCAATAAAATATGTGCTAACAAATACTTCAGACTGCTAGCAAGGTGGCTGCACACTGATCACCAGCTTAACTTCAGCTCTCCTAGTATGAAAAAAAAACTGAGCAAAAAGCATAGTTATTTGCTAGTTTTTTTAGTAAAATTCAGTTACTGGCAAGTACACTGCCTGGATGCCAGCAAAGAAGAAACAAAGCCTGAAAGAATATCAACTTGAAAAGGTGAACACTAACTGGGAAGAATCTTGCAGCTGTTAATCAAAAATCAGGTCAAGCTTCAGCGTTTGTATAAGTGATAGCTTCCAGTAATTTAGAGGAAAAAATAAATCAAATGTGCTCAAAACTGATTAAAATACATGAAACATTGAAAGAGTTTATCAAATCAAAAAGCAAAAGCCAGGAAAAATATGGAAAGAGACTTAAACAGCTATTCAGATCAACTGTTAAAACTGCAAAAATCAGATATAGAAATGAAGAAAAGACTGAGTATAAACCTGCTCTAGAAGAGATGTTTTAATAAATGGTAGAATTAGAGGACAGAACGTTCAGTGAAAACTTGAGATTTTCTGCTGTACCAGAGAAACTGGAAGAAACAGACTCTATTAATTTTATGAAAGCACAGATAAGCAACTGGACTGGTATTCCACAGCAGGAGTTGTTAACTGAAAGGGCACATCATGTGTATGCTCCAAACCTGGCCATGAGAAACCAGCCAAGACCTGTATTAGTAAAGATGCAATAATACCAGCTAGAAATAGTTGATCCTGACAAAACTATGGTAGAAGAGCAAAGTATTAAAAATTGGAGACCGCAGAGTGTTTGTGGAAAATTATTATTCACTTGTACATCAGGCAGAAGAGAAGCAAATGTATCCCAGCAATCAGGGAATGTCGAGAGGCATGTGTGGAATTCAAGCTGCTGTATCTAGCAGTCTTCAGAATATTTTTTTTCCTGGAGTATCAAAGTTATTTTTTGATGCAGAACAGCTTAAGGAGGAAATACAAAAGTTTGTCTAATATAAAGTGAGCCATCAAACAGGGGACCCTGTTTCCCATTCTTCGGATAATAAAGCTCTTAGAGAGACTCTGCCAGTGAAACATTTCCCTAATGTTCCAAAGAAAAATGCCCGAGAGATGCAAAAAAGCACAGGAGTTGACTAAAAGTATCAGGAGCACCTTGGACTTGAACCACAGTCTGGGGTTGGGAGATGGAGATGAATGGCAAGATAACCAGCAACACTGAAATTAATGAATAACTGTGAGACTATATAGCATCAATCACATTTGCGAAGTATGACTTTACAAGAAAAAGTGGCTGAGAAAGACTGGGACTTTTGTTGACTTTTTTAAACTTGTAAAGTGATTGAAAGGCTTATACCCCACTTCATGTCATTAATGCTTGGAAGGACACTAAAAGAAAAAAAATAACTTTGAGTAAAATCATTTTTATAAACTACATTTGTATAAAACATTTCATGATATAAATTGCATGTTATATAGTAAAACGTTTTAGTGATTGTTGTATGTGACAAAGATACTTAAACAAACACTTTTTTCTGTTTTAGTTTTTTGAACCCCTGTATTGGATTATTAGTTATGACACAGGCAAACTCACATTTATATAAAAGTAATTAAACCATATTAACAAGTTCACATTTACAAACACTGTTCATCACATATATTATTTAAAACCATATAACCAAAGCAAAATTAAATAATTTGTTCAATGCCTGCCTTATCTTAAACCTCATTCCTCCTTTGAAATATTTTTCTGCTTGTATTGTTCCCACAATTTCCATGTTTTTTTTTTCACGCCTACTCTTTTCTAAAGATCCCACTTCCTGTTCTTTTATCTATGTTACAGTATTCACTACTTCAAGTATAGTTGGCTTAGACTTAGATTTCCATTTCCTAGTAAATGTTTTTTTGACAGCCTCCAGAATTAAACTTAACAAGGCATATGTCTAGGCAATTCAGATCCTGTATCCCAGCTCAAAAAATAATTTCCTTAGTTACACTCATTTGCTCGCCCAGTATTCCTGACACAGTACTCTGTAAAGAATTTTTAAAATCTGCCCACTCATTCCACTCCAAGAACATATGCTCCCAGGTACATCTTTCTTCCCCAATCATACCTCCAGCCTCCATTTTCATCTACCTGAGGAAAAATTCTTTGCAGCCTGCTTGGGGTATAAAATAATGCAAACACTTCAGGCAAAAATCTTGTTGCATATTTTGGCACCATCCATTTGTCCTCCCATTGTTTCTTTGTAAAGTGCTTATCTATTCTCTCTTCCCAATCTTTTGTGACCTCCTCTGATTGATTCCTGTAGTTATTGTGCAAAATTTTATATGCCATACTAATTATCCCCTTTTTTATTTTTTTTAAGATTCTGTCTAGATTCAATTAAACACTCAACCAGTGCTAGTCCTTCATTTAGGATTCCCCAATCCTTTTTTCTTTGTCTCTACTCTGATATCAGAGAAGGTAATCACTCGCCTGCAATCTAAATGTCTTCTTGCCATCTTTCCATTCTATTTCCTTTCTCTTTCTGATTCTTCTTTGTTCCCAATGCCAGGTTTTCTCCAGCCCCCTCTTGCCTAATCTCAGTACCGCTAAGATTTAATTAATAGGTCATATAAATATTGCACAATAACAAGAGGAACAAATCAGAGGAGGTTAGAAAACACTTGGAAGAGAGATTGGATAATCAATTCACAGGGAAACAATGGGAGGACATATGTATGTCTCACAGCTATGCAGCAAAGTCTAGAATATTTAGGATTCTTGCTTGGAAGTGTTTGCATAGATAGTTTTATACCCCAAGCAAACACCAAGAAAATTTTCCCCAGGTGGATGCCAAATGTTTGAGGTATGATGGGGAAGAAAGATGTAACTGGGAACATGTGCTTTGGAACTATAATGAGTTGAAAGACTTCAAAAATTCCATACAGAGTACTCTTTCAGAAATATTGGGTGAGCAAAATGGGTATGACTAAGGAAATTATTTTTCTGAGCTGGGATACAATATATGAATTGCCTAGACATAGTAAGGCTTTGTTAAGTGTAATTCTGGTGGTTAAAAAGCAGTTACTAGAAAATAGAAATCAAAGTCTAAACCAATTGTATTTGAAGTAGTGAATATTGTAATGGGTTAAAAAAATTGGAAGTGAGATGTTTAGAAAAAGGTTGAGCAATTTATGTAATGTGGGTTGATGATAGTTATACAAAATAATATGTGTGATGTATGTTTGTAACTGGGAACAAGTTAATATGGCTTGTTTTCTTTTATATAAATGTATGGTTGCCTATATCTTAATTCAATAAAGGTGTTAAAATATGTGGCATCTATTTGTTTTTTTTGGAGGGGGGGGGCAAATGAGGGTAAAAAGGTGCAGCCTAGAGAGCATGTCAGACAGGCCAAAGCACATTAATGGCAAAGGGATAATGTCTATGATTTATACAATATTTCTTTATCTGGGGTCTCAGGGACCCTCGCATGTGATTACAGACTCCACAGTGATGTGGCTCTTCAGCTAGCAGAGGGATACCAGTTCTTTTCTTCTGTGTCAGCTGGCTTTGATAACTTGGGAGGTAGATCTTTAGCATTTCTTGATCCTCCAAGCATGTTACATTCCACCAGAGCAGTATGCAGTGATAGATCCACATTAATGGAAATTACATGATTGTCTTCCAGGGATAGGTCCAGTTGTGTGGAGCACCTCAAGTAGATCTGTTTGACACCTTTCAAAACAGACACCTCACTAGATTCTGTTCCAGGACTCCTTACAGGTAGACTAAGGGACCAGATACATTTTTACCCTTTCCACTAATATACATGGTTGTTCTGAAGATTCAGAGGGACTCTTCAAAGAACTTTGTGGTAACTCCCCTCAGGCCCAGACAATACTGGTTCTCCCTTCTCATGGAATTGGTCTGGGGCAATTTCTGCTTTCCTCACAGATTGGATCCACTCACTCAAGACCATGGGTGTTTCACCAAAATCAGAGCAAATCACAAGTATGATATCCATGGCGATTCAAAAGGGGCTTGAAAAAGCAGGTGTCAGTAGTTGTGAATCTACTGATAGTCAAAACGAACATAGAGCGAGTCGGAAGGTTTTATCCAATACACCGGATACTGAGATCAATGACGTTACATCTGGAGAGCCTTTGGCAAGTTCGAACAGCATTTTGGATTATATTCTACAAAATATTCAAAATTCATTTGCAGACATTACAGACTTTGAAGCGACAGATTCAGTAAGTACAGAAACTGTTTCGGATTCATTGTCCAGTCAAAAAAACTGTAAACAGAGTATTTATGACTTGGAGAAACTAACTTTGAAATATGTCATGTTGGACATCGAAATTAGTTACTTGACTGAGTGTATTAAAAGGAAATGTGTCCCACAGGGACTGAGAACTAACAAATTTCCTAATTGTGTCTCATTTGGAGATTTATACACTGAACTTGCAAATATGTTTAACGAATTTGGAATTAAAATGATGGTTACGTTAACTGAACATTATGCTAAACAAGTGGAAGACATTAAGAACGAAATGAACGACTTGGATAGAAAGATTAAAAACTTTTCTTGTTTTCATATGTTTAACAATTTATACTGTGACATAACAGCTAAGGCAGACAGACAAAGAGCCACAATAGTGGCTAGAAAACAAAAAAAATTAAAGCGTGATATTTTAGCTTATGTGAACAAGACTGCATATACTGTTAACAACAAATTTTCAAGTGTTCATAATGATATTATAAATGTTGAATTGATTAATAATGACACTAGTGATAATTCTAAAAGTTGTTCAAATGTTAGTTCTGATAACAATAATGTAAGAACTTTAAGTGGTACTAACACAAATACTAACAGTGAAGTTTTGACAAATAATCAAAATGGTGATACATCAAATATGCATTCGAATAATAATGGTGCTACAAATTCTAATAAAGGGGTAACTAACACTGCCCCTTTTTAGTAGACAAACAAGGGAACAAGAGAGCACCTACTTGGTCCAAGGTGGTGCAGAACAAGCCAAAAGGGAGGGTCAAGAGCAAAAAGAGGTGGTAGGTGGAAGTAGTCTCACTGGTTATGATATACAAATTCATAATTTATCCAGTGTGACTCTTTCACAGCCTATTCTCGATTTTTTGTAGAAAGGATTTTCTTTTATCCCTAGTAATTCCTTTAATTTAGCCAAGACAATTATTGATTTCAGATTAACTTTGAGGAAGTTGAATTTGAAATGCATTATGCAAGACATTAATTGTGGGAGTTTAAGTACGGGCCCTAAAAAAGTAAGTACTTACAATCCACCATTGATAGGTACATAACAAGTATTTCAAAATTTATGTGAAGCAGGTATTAGAGGTATACAACCTGTAAGAAATGAGAATAACTTGAATGAATCTGAAGTAAAGGCATTAAAGGTTCTTGGGGAGAACAGTCAAATAAGAGTAATGAAGGCCGACAAGGGGGGTAAAATAGTCATTATGGATAAAGAATATTATATTAAATCTATGGGAGATCTACTAAGAGATGAAAAAAAACATATCAAAAGGTAGATATTAATTTTATTCAACAGAGTTTTCTGAGATTAGATACTAACTTGTTTGATATGTTTTGTCAAAGGTGAATTGGATCACCAGAATTATACTTTTTTGCAGGCAGAACACCCAAAAATGGCTGTTATTTCTGGTATTCCTAAAATGCAGAAGAATAGTTTAAATCCCCCCCCCCCCCTTTAGGCCTATTATATCAGCTAACAAATCTAAGACTGAAACTCTTTCTTTTTGGTTGGATTACATTCTTAATCCAATTGTGCAGGAGTCTAAACATTATTTGAAAGATTCACGGCACTTGCTTGTGTTACTGAGAGATCTAGAACTACCAGATAGAGAATTTTGTATGGCATCCTTGGATATAACATCCCTATACACTTGTATAGATCAGGAGATAGGAATAGAATATTTGAGAGAATATCTAGTAAAACACAATAATTTATACAACAGTAAGATCAATACTGTGTGTGCTGTAATGGAGTTGGTACTTGACAATAATTTTTTTCATTTTTGATAATAATCTATACAAGCAAATTTCAGGGGTTGCAATGGGTGCGAGAGTAGCTCCAGCATATGCCAATTTAGTGATGGCTAATTGGGAAAACAAATTTATTGACAACAGTAATTACAATGAAAATATTCTATTTTACTGTCGTTACATAGATGATTTGTTTTTTCTTTGGCATGGTACTTTTGAGGAGTTCAACAACTTTGTTAGTTATTTAAATAATACTACCAATTTTTTTTTAATTTTCTGTAGGAGGGTACGGTCTGAGCCTAAATTTTCTTGACTTAAACCTTACCTATGATTTAACATCTAAAAAATTTGTTAGTAAAATCTATAGAAAATCTACACTTGCAAATCAATATTTGCATAAAGAAAGTTTGCACCCGTTGCATATGAAAAAAGGAATAATTAAGGGGAAACTTATTAGATTAAGTAGATTAACATCACAAGATACTATCTTTATTAATGAGATAAAAGTTTTGAGAACATTTTTGGTGGCAAGAGGCTACCACGTAGCATGGTTAGAACCTATTGAAAAAGAAGTTATGAGGCTAAGGAAGGACAAAGCTTGTCCTATTTTGTCCCCTTGTCCACTATCTTCTACAATCAATACAGTAGTTTCTAACAAAGAATTTTCAAGTGCTTTTGTTTTGCCCATTTCTAATGAAATGTGGCTTATTAAAAACATTATAATAGACAATTGGAAGATATTGCTGGGCAATCAGGAATTAACCAAAGCCATAGGAACAAGACCCAATTTCACTTTTAAGAAGGCTGTAAACATCAAAAGTATATTAGAAAAAGGAATAAATCAAATACGTTTGTTTAGTGAAAGTAGAATTAAATCTAAAGGCACCTATGCATGTCACAATTGTAGACAGTGTAGATATATTAGTAATTCATCTTCAGTATATTTTTCTCATATAAATAAGACACATTGGTCCAAAAATTATTACACTTGCCATAGTGAAATGGTAGTGTATATAGCCCAGTGTTTGTCATGTCCTGGATATTACATAGGAATGACCACTAGATGTCTTAAGAAAAGAATTAGTGAACATCTTTTAGCCATTAAAAAGAAAGACTTGGCTAATGCATTGGGTAGGCATTCCACTATGTGTAATAATTTTTAAAAATTTACCTTTTCTGTCTTAGATAGTGTTCCTTATGGAACTTTTATAGGAGACAGTAAGGTTATGTTGGAATGTAAGGAATCATTGTGGCAAGTATATTTAGGAGCAGATCAAGCTCCTGGACTGAATGAATCAGTTAATATAAAGTGTTTTTTACACATTAAATGAATTAATTATTAATTTTATGGCATTTTTTTATGTCTTAAAACAATTTACTAAAGTTTTTTACATATATATATATATATATATATATATATGAGTATTGTATTTTAAAACAATATTGATTAATTTCTGACATCATTGAGCATGTGATCATTGTTTTATATAAAACGTGCTTGTGGGGTGAAGTGAGTTGTTTCTGAAGAAGTTCACACAAAATAAAGTGAATGAAAGCGCTAAAAATTCTTGGTGTCTGTACTTCTTAAGCTATTTTGGACTATTCCTGTGTGTGTTTTGATCCTCCCAAAGTCTCTAGCTCACCAAAAATCATCCTTTGTCATTACTTGTCTTGACACCACCCCAATAGAAGTAATAACGCACATTAAACTCTTGGGCGTTATCGATAATCAACTTAAATTTGACCTACATGTCCAATGCTGCATCAAAAAAAAATTCACCAAAAACTGGGGATGTGTTACAGAACAAAAATAATTCCTCACCAATGACACTAAACTTGCCCTTGTCAATGTTTATCTTCTCCCCACTCTACTTTATGCCTCTTCTATCATAACCAGTCTACAATCAACCCTTGAAACAAAGCTAGAGCTCTGCTACAACAAAATTGCTAGATTTGCTACTAACCAACATTAAAACTCACATCACTGTATATCTCTCAAAATCCTCAACTGGCTTGCGCTATCTCACCAGCTCCCTGTCTCACAACTTCTTCTCTCACGTCATAATAAACCTACTGCCTATCCTGCCATTGCTCCACGTCTCACTTTCTATATACGCTATTGCTCACTCCATAGCTCTGACCAACTTCTTTTAGAAATCTGCAAGCCTAAAAAATCCCTACCGCATTCCCTTTACAGCTTTACTGTTGCTCTATCCTGAAACAAAATACCTCTAACCATTCGATCCATCCAAAACAGTTTCAGCTTCAAGAATGTCTTATGGGAAAAACTCTTTAACGCCTGACTCTGCCTCTGTCATACTACCCACTAACCTTCCACCCACCTATCTCCCCCTCTACTTTCTACTCCCCTCTCTACCCACTACTCTCACTTTCTTCTATGTTACACACTTCCCTATACTCACTCCTAATCTTCCACTATCCCCCTCCCACCCTCCAGCTAGTCATCCTCCCACTTCTATATCCCTCCACTCTTCTACTTTACTTCCATCCTTTTTTTCTCCTTATCCACCACCTACATCCTTCTTTTCTTCTCCACAGCTCCTCCCATCTACTTGTACAACAATACTGCAGATAGCACTGCTTTCCCTGGAAACCTTTCTGCTGCTGTAACTTACTAGTAATCTTTCAATTTTCCCTGACAACTTTCCCTGTCTTTCTACTTCACTACTAAATCTTGCATTCATACTCAGACCATGTTTTTACCTTCACTATGTTTAATCTGCCTATCCCTGTTACTTATGTAAATTAAAAAAATATTGTCATTATTTATATATTTTTATGTTTATTCTTTCTGTTTTGCTGGAACTTTTCTCCCTGGGCCTTCGCTGAAATAGGGCTCATGCCCAGTCGGATGTATCGTGGTTAACAAATGGCAAAAATAAAATAAATAGATTTTATATATTTTTGATGTAAAATAGTTTTTCTGCCTAATGTTTCAAATCTGCTGTAGTATATGTAAATGGTGTTAGAGAAAGTATTTTACATCCACAATGTAACATTTTCAAAAAATATTGATATTTACTTTATTTTTTTTTGGGGTCCCTTACTCCAGAAGTTTGTGGTTTGTTGCCAACCATTGGGGATTGAAGTCACTATATAATGTCATACATTAATTAACACAAATCCTGTTGTTCAAGAAATCAATTTTATAAGAGGAATATTTAAAACGTGTTCTTATTTTTGAGCCTTTGTTCTGCCTTTATTTTAGGCTTTATGCAGATTTTTTGGGCTAAGAGGTCGAGCAGTATGCAAACCTCTTAACTGCTGCTGCCACTGGTCACTCAGTCACTCTCCCTGTCTCTCTCTCTCACACACACACAAACTTCCGCATGCAATCTTGCATACTCTCACACACACATACACAGTTCTCTTTTTATGTATCTTTTAATTTGACACTCCCTAAAGAGCAAAAGTACTGCTTAGTGAGTGTAAAATAATGGCATGATTGAGCTCACCCTTACTTTTATGCATGCATACACTCACACACACCTAGTTTTTTATTTATTTTATTTTACAGTCGCTAAACAGTAAAAGTGGTGTTTAGTGAGAGTGAAATAATGGCATCCATTGGTGTCTTTCAGTCCAAGTTCCATGGCAGCTTAATGTGCTGCCTTTAAGCAGCAGACTCATTTTTCAGTGGGCATTACCTGCACATTAACATCCTGCTGGAGAATGTTCGCTCTCCAGTCAGAGTGATGATATACAGGATGCCCATTCTCTAAGCTTTGGTAATCAAAGGCTACTACAGCAGTGGGAATGATGAACATAGTGTAGTTTTGCAAAATCTTAATAACATAGCAGTAGATGTTCAAATTACACACTGTTGCAGTAGCTGCACCCACTGCCCACCCCTCTTTCTTTCTTATACATTATTTTTGGGGATATAAAATGCTTTGTGTTTATATCTGATTAGAGATTCCAGATGAGGTTGCTTCCTATTTTTTCCACAAGCAAAAAAGTCATGAAGTCATTTCTTTCTGGCTGCTTTTTTGTCTGATTAGCACTGGCCAATTAGCAGCCAGAGAGAATATGTAGGAGGGAGTCAGAGCTTTTGAATCATGCTGTTTGTTGCTTCCAAGACAGGAAACAACCCAAATAGTGAAAGGCTGGAATTCAAACATCTACAGCTATGATAATTTATTACACAACTGTGTTTTCCTTATAAAACTTCCTAAATACTGTTGCTATTTTTCCAGGGTCCATACTTTGCCTTGCAATAAAATCTCTCACTTTATTAATTCCTCTACCTATGTTCTCATGCCTTAAATTAGTCACTAGTAACTGTTGCAGCATAGAGATATTATCAAAAATAGTTGCCTGATTGCTACTTGCTTCATTTTTATTGATTCCCTCAAATATTATTCATATTTCCTCTCTATTTCTTCTTTCATTGTGTTCCCTTTCAGGGGCACTCATCTGCTTGCTCTGTATTTTTTTAACCTTTCCAGCCTTTATTGCTTAAATTTTTCCCATTCCCTCCATCTTTTGTTCTGTTTTTGAATTCTGTCTTTAAGCACCCACTTAATTTTCCCAATCCTTGATTTTGTCTGGTGTGTCTTTTGTATTTCCCCCATTACCTTTTTATCTGTTGTATTACCTCTTCTCATTTATTTTTAGCTTCCCAACACAAAATTGCTAGATCTTTACTCATGTTTCTTGAGTTGATTATTTAAATCTGCACTGTGGAATGGTCAGATAACAGCATCAGATGGATTACCATCCCTTCCACTAGATAGTCATGTTCCTTTGCTATTCATATCCAGTCCATCTAGACCAAGAGCTGTATTTCCCTGAAAAATTAGTGTATACTTTCTTTCATTTTCCATTCTTGTTAATACATCTGTAAAACCATGTACTTTCAAGAAACCATTAAGCAACCTTCCCTCCAACATCATCCTTCCTAACATTTGTCTGTCATTAAATACCAGTCACTTGCCAGCAGTTTACTTCCCTACTGAAATGCTGTTATTTCTCCTAAGATCTGTTTAACTGGTTTACTATCACAATGCCGACGTGCAATTGCACGGCTATGAAGTATTCGAACAACAGATGTTCGAATACTTCATAGTTCGGCAGGTGATGTGAGCAAATGTTATCATTGCGAATGGACTGTGCATTCGCAATTATAACATTCGCTCATGTGAGGGAATCGTGGTACAGTGCGGTTAGGGAAATACATCCCTTTCCTCACTGTAGTGTGATCTCGGAGTTGGAATATTAAGTTAGGGGGGTTGTGCAGGGGGGCTTGCCCCCCTGCATAACTGTGAGTTTAGGCTAGTTAGGTAGGGAGTTATGGGACGGGTGGGAGTGCTGTGTATTGTTGGAAATGTCGTGAGCGACATTTTCGACAATACACAGCTGTTTTCGACATTAGGGACATACGGAAATGTTAATTTCTGATGTTTAAATTTGAAAATTCAGACACGTTTTATTCTGAGTTTCGAATTTATGATAGTAAACCGTTTAACTTATGATGTTTTGTTTTGGAAGAATATATTTTTCCAAGGGTTATTCTGTATCCCCTCGAATCTCCTCTCAGAGATGAAAAATTTATCTTAATTCGCGTGATCTGCTCCTATGCCTGCTGGATCCACAGTCTTCTTAAGACACACAGTTTTGCTGTGCTGTTTACTGCTGAATCAGAGACACAGAGCTTTGCATGACTCCATCTGTAGTCTGTTTAAAGCACCAATCCTTTCAAATTGCACACTGATAAGGAAATATATCTTGCAGCTATAAGCACAGTTACAGATAACTTATTTTATAACAAACCACACATAGTCTGTCAGATTTGTAGCATATATTTACAAAGTTTTCCTTCATTACAGATATGAATGATGACTTCTACAAAATACCTCTCTCTCTGTCCTTCCCTCACATAACTGAATTACTACAATAGTTATATAGAGAGCTAGTCACGCACATATTTCCTCTTGGTATGTTTTTCTGGCCTTCTGTGGGAAGTCACATAATGTCTGTTTTTAGACTTTTCTATTGTCCTTTTGTGATTTACTTATAAGCACTTTTGCTGATGAGGATGCAATTAACAGAAATCTGAAAGGAAACATCTGTACAAGCTGTTCCTATAGAAAAAACATCATGTATTGCTGAATTTATAAAAAAGGATGTCTGTTAATAGATATTTGTTCTGCAAACATGAGAAAATCCTGTAATGCTTGCTTTCCTTTATTGCTTTGTTAGGCATTTTCTGATGCTGTGAAGAGAAGCCTGTCTGTTATACATATAGTATGAATGCACATTTTACATATTCAAGCAAACTTTTTATTCTATGCTTTATCTTCCAGCATATTTACAACAGAATTAATTTGAGCCTTATATTCATATCTAACAATTCCCTCTGTTTTTAAACATACTCAAAACATTTTATACTGATATGTATTTTTTGATCACATTATATAGAAAACACAAGTCTTCTTTTGATGCAAGTCAAAATGCAATTTTACATAGTTAATACAATAATGTATTTAACAACTTTTTGTTTCAGACCATTCTGTGAAAATATTTTATTAGTTAAGGGCTGTGTCTGCTTTAGTCTTATTTTTTAACTTGATTAATTTATTCTTTTGCAATTACAGAATTTAATTTATAACTTAAAACTGTTTCATTAACTCTTTGTAACTGTTAAATTAACTATGAGACAAGAACTATGTGCTACTGCAAGCATTTATACACTACTGAAAATATACAGTTTCAATGTCATTTTAACCATAACATTGTGGTCATGTCTCTGAACTGCTCATTAACATCTTGGTAAAGTACTGAACTGGGCTTAGATAATAAATATTTGAATGCAATTATTTCAGTATATTTAATATTTGAGGATTTAAACAAAACATGATTTATACACTAAAGAATGCTATGTACATATTAGTCCATTAGCTGTATGAGTACAATATTTTAATATAATTTTCCTCTAACTGGGGTAAGACCAGTGATTGACAAATTACTTTTGAACTTATTACAATGTATAATGTACAGTATGTATTTACGCAGACTGTTTGCTATTTATGCATTTCAATCTAGTAGGTACCCTGGATCCATTTTTTTAAACATGGGTTTTCACACATATTCATTACTGAATTCTTCTGCATTTGTACATGCAAAGACTATCATTTGTACTGGATTATTCTGCATTTGTACATACAAAGACTGTAAAATACATTGTCTAATCTTACAAATTTAATATCAAGCAAAATCTTGGAAAATGTTTATGTCTCTTTAGAAATATCTAGTGGAACTGGCACCAAAGGTATATGTCCTGATATTTTAAACTACATACTCAGCAATTAGAAACATTCATGCTTTTTTATACCAAGATTGTTTTGTCAAAAACATATTAAAATAGTGACCAGTCTTGTTCAATTTTTTACATATCTTTACTTTCTCTCTTGTATAGCTGTAATAAAGCAATTTTAAACAATCTCTTCTTTAATTTTACAGTTTAACAGGTTGTAAATACAATTTAATACTAAACAATACAATAATAACTAGCATAAAATATCTTGGACTTTCAGATTTAATCTGTTTACCAGTGTTCCCCCCCCCCCCAAAAGAGTATTGTCAACCAGGAATGAAATATTTTTTTTCCTGTAGCTCTATTTCAGACCCTTGTTGTTTATTTTTTCTGTAGCTTTATTTCAGACCCTTGTGCAGTACTGCTTATACAGTCAGTGTAAAACTGAGAAAGTACCCCTCCCCCTGTAGTATATTACAGTATTGTTTATTTGCTTTAGAATGTATGTCAGCCCAAAACTTTGGTTATACATTTGCTTTATTAGGTTATTAAACTATAGACCTTTGTCTGATTTAATCATTTTTTATAAAGTTTTTGCTGTTTATTACCACTAGTAGGTATTTACACCCTCCTGCACAATTGAGTCGGGGTCACCATTGAAAAAATTATCTTAATTTGCGTGCTCTGCTCCTATGCCTGCTGGATCCAAAGTCTTCTTAAGACACACAGTTTTGCTGTGCTGTTTACTGCTGAATCAGTGACACAGAGCTTTGCATGACTCCATCTGTAGTCTGTTTAAAGCACCAAGCCTTTCAAATTGCACACTGATAAGGAAATATATCTTGCAGCTATAAGCACAGTTACAGATAACTTATTTTATAACAAACCACACATAGTCTGTCAGATTTGTAGCATATATTTACAAAGTTTTCCTTCATTACAGATATGAATGATGACTTCTACAAAATACCTCTCTCTGTCCTTCTCTCACATAACTGAATTACTACAATAGTTATACAGAGAGCTAGTCACGCACATATTTCCTCTTGATATGTTTTTCTGGCCTTCTGTGGGAAGTCACATAATGTCTGTTTTTAGACTTTTCTATTGTCCTTTTGTGATATACTTGTAAACACTTTTGCTGATGAGGATGCCATTAACAGAAATCTGAAAGGAAACATCTGTTCAAGCTGTTCCTATAGAAAAAACATACATTGCTGAATTTATAAAAAAGGATGTCTGTTAATAGATATTTGTTCTGCAAACATGAGAAAATCATGTAATGCTTACTTTCCAATATTGTTTTGTTAGGCATTTTCTGATGCTGTGAAGAGAAGCCTGTCTGTTATACATATAGTATGAATGCACATTTTACACATTCAAGCAAACTTTTTATTCTATGCTTTATCTTCCAGCATATTTACAACATAATTAATTTCATCCTTATATTCATATCTAACAAGAGAGGCTTCCAAGATGGCTGGAGACTGAGTAACACTTAATTTCAGCTCTCCCAGTATGGAAAGAGAAACTCAGAAAAGATAGCCAATGAATTTGTCTTTTCAGGTAAATTTCAGTTACTAGAGAGCACTGCCTGGATGCCAGGAAAGAAGAAATTTAGAGAACATGAATGAAAATCAGCCACAAAAAGTGAGGAAAAAAACCCTGACTGGTAAGAATCCTGCAGTTGTTCAGCAAAAGGCAGTTCAGGCTCCAGCTTTGATGCAAGACATGATTTCCATTAATCTAGAGGAAAGAATTAAGTCAAATGTGCTCAGAGCTGATTAAAATAAACAAAACATTAAAGGAATGATTAGCTCAAATAACAAAAGGCTGGAAAATGGAATATGTTTTAAACAGATATTCAGATGAGCTAATAAAAATCAGAGGTCAAAATGAAGAAAAGGCTGACTATGAGACTACTCAAGATGAGATGTTTCAAAAAGTGATAGAATTACTGGATAGAGCACATAGGGAAAAATGATAGAATTACCGGATAGAGCACAATAGGGAAAACTTGAGATTCTGCACTGTACTAGAGAAACTGGAAGGAACAGACTGTATTCATTTTATGAAAGCACAAATAAACAGTTGGACTGGTATTCCACAGCAGGAGTTGTTAATTGAAAGGGCACATTGTGTGTATGCTCCAAACCTGGCAATGAGAAAGTAGCCAAGTCCTTTAATAGTAATGATGCAATCCTACCAGCAGAATGAGTTGATTCTGACAAAACTGTAGCAGAAGGGGAAAGTACACTGGGCAGAAGAGGAGTATATTTATACTGGCAATCAGGAAATGCTGAAAAACAGGTGTGAGATTCAAGCTGCTATATCCAGCTCTCTTCAGAGTATATATATATATATATATATATATATATATATATATATATATATATATATATATATATATATTTTTTTTTTTTTGTGTGTGTTGGGTCAAACTCAGTTTTTGATGCAGAACATGCTAAAGAAGAAATACAAAAGTTTGTCCAACAAAAAGTGAGCTATCAAACAGGAGATTCTGCTTCTTATTCTTCTGATGATAAAGCTTATAGAGAGACTATGCCAGTGAAACCTTTTGCAAAGTTCCAAAGGAAATTTCTTGAGACCCAGAAGAAAGCACAGGAGTTGACTATGAGAAACAGGAGTACGTTGGAAATGAACTAGAGCAACTCAGAAAATAATTAATAAATGTGGGATTACAAAGTATCAGTCATGTTTGGGAAATGTGGTGGAACCAGAACACTTATTTAACTTTATTAAACTTGTAGGAGACTCCACAAAGTATATGCCCTCCTTCATGTCATTAATGTTTAAAAGAACATAAAGGAGAGTGGAAGAGGAAGAAAAGCAAGTTTTGTTCTTAATATCTTTATAAAACATGACCTATACTGCATATTATATAGTAAAGTTTTTTAGTTATTTTTATGTGTAACAGGGATATTAAAGTAAACAGGTGCCTTTTCCCACTTCTTTCTTTCTTCTTGTTCAGTTTTAAGAAATGTAGTCACTGTAATGTAAACAGAGAAGAAAACCTGGACAAAAGAGCATGATATAAGTAAAAATTATATACTTTATCTTAAGTTTGTGTAGGGGAATGACTGGATTAAGATCATTGGCTTGATCAAACAAGTTTTAGGTAGAAGCAAGAAAATAAACGAAAATTGCATGTAATGAAAAATTTTCCTTTAGCAAATAAATGCTCACACTGCAACATGAGAAGCTTGTATCTGAAGAAAACTATGCATCTAGTTCTCATGTTTCTGTAGAGACAAGCTGATAAGGGCAATAAAAACAGAATTGTTTTTCCTTTAAATGACTAAATTACATTATTTTCTGAAAGCATTCAAGTTGTTTTTACATATGGGAGAGGAATAAAGATAAGACAAATAGACCTTCATTATAGGTCAGTTAAAGCCTGTGAGTGTAACTGTCAATTTGAGACAATTGTTCCTGTTAGGAGAGTAAAACTTTATTATTTGAAGATGTGCATGGTTGTGTGTGTTTGTATTAAGCTAATAGGATCTGGGGGGGTGTTTGTTTTTATTTGAAAAAAAAAAAGTTTTGTAAGATGTGGCATAGGTTCAAATCGATATGACAAGAAACAGCTGTATAAAAGATCAACCTGGCAAACGGTGTATGCATATAACACAAAAGTTGAAACTAGACATTTAAAAAACTGTTATACATAACAGGTGGGAATAATGTATCATAATGGCAACACTTTCCATATTATCTTTGAATGTGAATAGTCTCACAGGCATATACAAGAAGGAAACATTAGTGAACTATATAAAGAAATGAAATTGCAAATAGCTATTCTACAGGTAACACATTTGGTGAGAACCGAACATGTGAAGTTGACAAAGAAAGCATTTCAGGATGATAATTCTGCAGAATATATGGGACAAATGAAAAGGAGAATACTTGTATAAATTGCTAGAGGAGCTCCAATAGTGATAGAAGAGGAATAAGATAATATTGCTAGATTTGTAATAGTAAGGGTCGACAGGCAAGGGAGGAGGATTACACTTGCATGTGTATATATATATATATATATATATATATATATATATTCCACCTAAAACTGCTACAGTGGAGGTTAAGAAAACTCTGAGAGTTAAATAATTAGCTTTCAGCTGGGAATATTACTTATAGGTGGGGACTGGAATTTGACAATTAACACTTAAAATAGGAGGAGTTGAGATACAAATGGTGATGTATAGTCAATCTGCAGGAAAGTCTCCATGAATAAATCTCAAAATGCACTCACTCAAGGCAATCCTTAAAATGGAGAACATCGATGTCTGTGCAGTGACTGAGACCTGGTTCAAGGCTCCAGAGAGCACCCCTGCATTACCAGGCTATAACTCATACCACACTTTTCAGCCATCTAGCCTGGACCGGAACATCAAAGGCAGAGGTGTGTCCATATTCATTAAGGATATCCACACCTCCAGGCTAGTTGCTCAGCATAATGCAGCCGAGGTTATCCATGTGCAACTAACTCTGGGCAAAACTGCAATTCAAATTGTAGCCTGCTACAGATCCCCTGCCATGCCCGAGGATTCCCACTCCTCTTTTCTTGATATACTGGAAAATATTAGGGTTCATCCAAACACCCTAATATTGGGCGATTTCAACTACCCCACCATTAACTGGGAAAACTACTCGTACCAACTCCCTTGCTCAGCGCTTTCTGGAATTTATAAATTCCAATGCCCTGGATCAACTTATCCACATCCCCACCAGGGGCAACAATATCCTAGCCCTAATCATTACCAACATGAGTGATCAGTGTTCCACACCTGAAGTCAACCCTTTGTTGGTCAGATCCGACCATAAGCTAATCACCCTAGATATCCACATCCTGCCCCCACCCCCCATTAAGGAAACCACGGTAAAAAAATTTCTCCAAAGACAACTTCCTGCTGCTTAAGACAGAAGTGGCGAACGTCATGACACCCATGCAGATGGACAATACAGTTACAACTGCTGAATCCTACACAAATGCACTCTATAAGCACTTACACGAATGCATGGATCATGCTATCCCAAACAGAACCAAGATGCTATCCTCCAAATAAGGGAAGCCAATCTGGTGGTCCCCTGCCATAAACAAACTCTACAACAGAAGGAAGAAATTGTTGCAAAAGAGAGTAAAATACCATGAGTGGAGGAGCTCCCTGGTCAGACTCAGCAAGAAGCTGAGATCCCTTATAAGATCCTCCAAAGCTAGCTATGAAAACAAGATTGCCACTGATTCTAAGGACATCCACAAAGCATTGTATAACTATGTCAAGAATCTCAATGGCAACACCCAGATCTGCTATGAGTTACAGCACAATGGCACAAAAATTACAGAACCAAATGATATTGCCAACATCCTGGCAGATAGGTTCAGTGCTAACTTTACCCCCCTCTCACCCCCTAAAGGGCCCAAATCTATACAGGAAGAATGCAGAGTCCCTGTAATTACAACTTCACAGGTAAAAACAGCACTCTCTAAAGCCAAAAACACAGCATCCATGGGACTGGAAAACACCCCAGGCTGCATTTTACATGAACTTCAGAATGAACTGGCTCCCCACCTAAGCACCATGTTCAATCATAGCCTCTTGTCAGGCTTCGTGCCCACTGAATGGTGCACAGCAATGGTTATCCCACTCTACAAAGAGGGAGCCACCACTTATCCTGGGAACTATCGCCCTGTTAGCCTGACGAGCCTGGTCTGCAAGGCCATGGAACATATCATCATGGAATTCATAAACAAAGACATTGGTAACCTCCAGACTCTGGACCCCACCCAGTTCAGGTTTGTGAAAGGCAGATCATGCCTCCTGAACCTGGTTGACTTCTTTGAGGCAGTCACCAAAGCCGTAGACGAGGGTAAGGTGGTTCACACAGCCTATCTTGACCTCGCCAAGGCTTTCAACACCATCCTCCATTCTGGAATTATAGCTAAACTCATTAAACTAGGCATAAATACTTATACCACAAGATGGGCTGCCAACTGGCTCACTGACAAAACCCACACTGTAAAAGTTGCAGACTCCAAATCTGACTTCAAACCAGTGACAAGTGGAGTACCACAGGGATCAGTCCTGGGACCTCTCCTGTTTGGTATCTACTTCTCTGAAGTACAGGCAAACACAAGGCCTCTGGCAATCGAAGTTCACAGATGACTGCAAACTAGGAGCTATAGTCGAGTCCTCAAATGATGTGGACATCCTACAGAAGAGCCTCACTGAGACAGATGCCTGGTGTCAGAGCCATGGCCTCAAGCTCAATGCCAAAAAGTGCATTGTTATCCCCTTTGGTAAAAACTCTGTACCCATAAACTACCACATAGGCAGCAGTCTTCTTAACACCGAATGTGTGATGAGACCTTGGGACCCAGGTGGACAGTAGTCTCTCCTTTGATAAAAACATTGCCACAGTAGTCAGGAAATCCTTCTATATGGCACACCTCATCACAAAAGGGTTCTCATCCAGGAAAAAATAGGTCATTGACCCCTCTACTCGACACTCATTACACCCATTATAGAGTACAACTCCCCTTTTGGAATGTACCTCAAAGACATCTGCAGCAGCTGGAAAAGCCACAGAAGTACCTCACAAAGAGGATTACTGGCCTCAAACAGATGCCCCACACTGATCATCTTAAAAAACTCCAGCTTTACTCTGTAGCATATTGCCTACTCCAAGGTGATCTCTGCCTAACATATAAAGCTATGTCAAACCCAGAGTGGTTGGACATGCTACACCTAAAGAAATCCCAATCCCTCCAAGCTGCACGCTCTAGGGACATAAACCTTGTCACCACAATAAACAGGACTTGCTGGAGGGATAGATTCCTCTCTCAGAGACTTCCCATACTCTGGAACAAGCTACCCATCTATGTCAAGCAAAGTTCCTCATTAACACTCTTCAAGAAAAATCTTGATGAGTGGATGGGAAATAGGAAATACATCCCGGGGATCACTTCTGTGGCTCTGCTCGACAGGGGCAAAGGAAATTAACTTTCTTGAGTTGGTGTAAGCCAGTGAACTTTGTTGGCTAGGCTTACTTAGGCCCTTGGGCTGATAGCCTTGTACCTACCTATGAACCTATAATAGAAGGTATTCCTGTGGAAGTTTGGAAGCTAGGAGGGATATGATAAACATCTGGAAGATTTTTGTTTAACAGTGTTTTAAAAGGAGGATATGTGCCGACATCCTGGAGGAAAGATGTGGTGGCTGTAATACCTAAAGATGATAAAGAGCTATCAGATCCAGCTTCTTATAGACTCATTTCAGTTCTAAACTATGATTATACATTGTTTACCGTGTTGCCAAAATTAATAGATATGGATCAATGTGGTTTTGTGGAGGGGAGGCAAACATTTAACAACATTAATAGAACAATGATGAGCCAGAGCAAAGCAGAATGTAAGAAAATACCACTGTTGTTGGTGGATCTTGATGCAGAGAAAGCATTCAGCAGAGTAACCTGGGATTTTGAGTAGGGCAATGGAAGCATTTGCATTCCCTGACACAACATTAAGTTTAATTAGGAGGATATACAGTGGATCAAAAGCGAAAATTGAAGTTGGGGTGTTCCCTCTGATTAGTTCTTTTGAGCAGAGGAACCAGGCAGGGGTATTCTCTTTCCCCTTTGTTAGTTGCATTATATTTAGAACCATTGGCAAAGAAAATAAAGGCCTCAGAAACTCAAGGATATAATTGATCTGTTAATCAAGAAAACTGGCTTTATTTACAGATGATGTTATTTTGTACCTGACAAAACCAGAAAAGGATATTTCAGTGTTGTGGAACATTCTGAGACAGTGTCAAGTCTTTTCGGGATGTGACATCCCTCCTCTGGGCCAGTAGTCAAGGAGCCTCAATCCTTACCACTGACACCAGTGAGAGATGTTCACTTGGAACAAAAATAGATACACACAGTATTTTCAAATGCAGCTCTCTGCACAAGCACAATTTCCCTTAAGAGCATGCAGGGGAACACTCCCAGTCCTGGAGCTGGGCTTCCTCCCCCAGGCTGCAAATAAGACTTTGCCTTTCTGCAGAAAAGAGTGCTGTGCATCCCTGTTTCAAGTATCTGACACACACACACTCTTTGAGATTTGATTTTCTCACACACACACACATACACTTTGGAAAGGCTGGCACAAATTCACTAGCACTACTACCTCTGCCCAGGCTATAAGGTAGTTCCACTGCCACCAGCCAGCAAATCTAAGGATCTTACAAGGGTGCCCAATTATACTGAGTAAAATTAATACAAATGGTAATGTTGACCAAACAGCAAGACTTTCAGGAGCGGCCACAGTGCCACCAAATAAATATAAGTACTCTCAAAGGTTAAAATATTCTCTAAAATACCGGTCACAATGAAATGTTTAAATATATTTGATAATAAATCATAAAAGAACATGAAAATACTGAATATCTATTCACAATAAACACCAGAGTTTCAGTCACAGGAAATATTAAAAATAATACAGATGGATAGATTCACACAGATACAGGAAAACAATGACTAACTAATCTCACTATATTTTCCTGACTGATCTAAAGAATTATTGTTCCCTAGTTTGGGTTACTTAGCACAGTAAAACAACATGATGTGGGTGAGTGGTCTTGTCAGTCACAATAACAGAGTGCTGAGTGCTACTATCATATCTCTCACTAATATGTTTTTTCAAACACCTTTATTTTATTACCAATTGTGACATGAGCAAATTTACATTCACATAAAGGTAATTGAACTACATTAACTTAAACATTATACTTCACATATATTACTATATATTACATAACCTAAGCAATATTACATAAATTATCCAATTCTTTCCTTTTATAAACAAGAAACATCTTTATTAAACCATCAATTGCTACATAGGCAATCATACATTTATATAAATGAAAACAAACAACACAGACACAATCATAGTTGCAAGCATTTTACATCACAAACCATACTGACTCACTCCCAGTTGCAAACATTATACATCACTTATAATCTACCCAATCTTTCTCACTCAAACATTACATAACTTATTTAAGTCCTGCCACCTTTTAGACCTCATTCCCCCATTTTATGTATTGTTCCCACAATTCCTATTTTTCCTATGTAGTTTGCTCCTACCCTTTTCTCAAGATCTCACTTCCAGTTGTTTTATTTCTGACTATATTCACTACTTCCAGTATAGTTGATTTAGATTTTGATTTCCATTTTTAGTAATTGCTTTTATGGCAACCACCCTTATTAGACACAGCAATGCCTTATCATGACTAGGCAATTCTGATTCTGTATCATATCTCAGAATATTCATCTCCCTCATCAGACCAATCTGCCCACCCAGCATCTCTGACAGTTCATCTCGCAGGGAATCCTTAAAGTCTGTCAACTCACTGCACTCCCAGAAAATATGTTCTCAGTTACCTCTTGCTTCCCCTTCACACCTCCAACACTTACTGTCTGCCTGAGGAAAAATTCTCTGGAGTCTACTTGGGGTATAAAAATATCTATATAAACATTCCAGACAAAAATCCTAAATCTTCTAGATTTTTTTGCATGTTTGAGAGACGTACATATATCCTCCCATTCTTTCTTTGTGAATTGCTTATCCAATCTCTCTTCCCAATCCTTCCTAACCTCCTTTAATTGATTCTTATAGTTATCATGTACTATTTTATATCCTGCACTAATTATTCCTTTTTTTAATGGCAGCTTTTCTTCTAGGTGTAATTAAACTCTGCCAGTGCTGGTCTTTCATTTAGGACCCCCCCCCCTATTTCTTTCTCTTTGCTTATACTCTGATATCAATCCCTGATAGGAAAGGCAATCTCTAACATGTAGTCCAAATAAAGTTCTGGCTTCTTCCCATTCTGTCATCTTCCCCTCTCAAATTGTTTGCTCCCAATACCTTGGTTTCTTTGGTAGTTTTCTCCAGTAAATTCCAGCCACCTCTTGCCTATTGTCTGTATCCCTAATACCAGTCATCCATATTGGCAGAATGTCCTTTCTCCATTCCCATGTTGGTTTAGTTATTAAAATGCTTTCTGCCACAATATGTATATAATATTCTGTATGATTATTGTTATTCTCCTCAAAGGCCTGCATCCAAAATCCCATTCTCTCCTTGTTCCTTGAGCTTCCCCTGTGTTTAATATCACCATCCCTTTCCACTTTGAATTATAGTTTTCTGCTTGTGTTATGTATATGAGTCTTAACTGTGCAGCTCTGAAATACCCCTTCAAATTGGGTAATCTCAAGCCTCCATGTTCTACTGGAAGAATCAACTTATCCCACTTGCTGTCTTCCCCTCCCAGATAAAGTCCTTCAGCTCTTTATTAATTGGTACACACAACTTTTCATCTGGTTGAAAAAATATGCCTGACCTGTGTAAGAGACTAAAGGGATTAAAAACATTTTAACTGCTTCTATCTTACTATCCATATCCATATAACAAAGCTTCCATTTTCTCAATTTTTGTATTATATTTTGCTTAGTCTCTTCCCACATATCCTTAACTGCCACACTAGAATCATTTTGACCCATACTCCAAAATATTTCATTTTATCATGTCCCCCTAAATTTGGGTATTCCTGAACCAGTTCATGTGTGAGTGTAGAATTTACCTCTATTGCCTTTGTTTTAGCTTCATTAATTTTGTATCCAAAAAAAATTGAAACTGTCTGTCTCAAAATGCCTTTGTCTGGTTTTGTTGGGTACAAAATAATATCTGCAAATAAAGCAAGCTTTTCTTGACTACCATACCAATTATATTCTTGAATTTCTGAGTCCCTTATTTTCTTTGTCAGTGGTTCTACATATAATGCAAACAATAAAGGGGAAAGAGGACACCCCTGCCTGGTTCCTCTGCTCAAGCAGAAATTGTCATAGATGATTCCACCCACTTTAATTTTCACCTCTGATCCCTCATATATTTTCCTAATCAGCCTTATAATTTTTTTTCAGGGAATGCAAATGCTTCCATTGCCCTGCTCATAAAGTCTCAGCTTACTCTGTCAAATGCTTTCTCTGCATCAAGTCCCACCAGCAGCAATGGTATTTTCTTACATTCTGCTTCCCTCTGGATCATCAGTGTTCTGTTACAGTTGTCAAATGTTTGCCTCCCCTCCACAAAACCACATTGATCCATATCTATCAGTTTTGGCATTAATTTTGCCATTCCTTTAGCCATTATAGAATTTAACACTTTATAATCACAGTTTAGTATTGAAATGCTCCTGTATGAAGCTGGATCTGATGGATCTTTACCCTGTTTAGGTATTACAGCTACCACTGGTTTCTTCCAGGATGGTTGTACATCTCCTCCTCTTAAAATACTGTTAAACAAGACCTTCCAGAGCTTTATCAGTATTTTCCTCCTAGTTTCCAAACATCTACAGGAATGCCATCTATTCCTCGGGACTTTCTTGAAGATTGGTTATGCATCACAATTTCTATCTCATCTCCTCCTATCCTGTTAGTAATTGAGCCTCATCTACCTCTTGCCATGGCATATGTAATTCTTCCATAAACATTTACATTTGTATCTTTTCTTGATTTTCATATTTCTTTGCTTTATTGAGACTCTCATAGACTTTGCAAAATATTTCTAATTCCACTACAGCATCTCTTGTTACCTTCTTTATTATAGGCTCCCTAAGTTTGGTGAGAGTCCTTTCTACTTTCTGTTGCCTGAGTCCTTGTGCTAAAAGTTTTTGTGTTCTACTATTATCAAACAGTTGCTTAACAGCAATCTTTCTAAGCTTTGGATATTATCAAGGTAAACCCTTATTTTCTGTCTAGCATTCTGTACTTGATCCTCTTCTTGTTCTGTGAGATTCCCCGTATTCTGCAATACTTTAACATTTGTCAGTTGTTCTAAATAATTCTTGTTACTTTTTAATCATAACTCCCTTTTATTTCCACCCGATTTTTAATATCCACCTTAATTTTATCCCACTCCCTAGCTATATTTTCAAAAGAAATTTCTGTCCTCTCTAACAGCTCCTGAATAATCTCCACTATCCATTCCTTAAATTCCTCTCTTTTCAACAGATAGGAGGGAAAGTGACAGTGTCTCATTTTTATTTCATTACCCTGTGCTTTTATTTTAGTTATTAGGTGGGTATAAAGACCTTCAATTAAATGCATATTCCTGTGAAATGTAAATGCGGTCTATCCTAGCCCAGTTTTTATATCTTGGGGAATAATATCTAAATTTAGTCCGATCTCCTGTTACTGAATTCACATCTTCCATGCCAAATATTTTCATAAATTTCTTCAAAAAGCTATTCTCCTTTGTTATAGTTTCCCTTCTGGGCCACCAGGCACATCTTCACTGCTAAAAAACAAACCGCAAACTAACTTACTGTAAGATGAAAAAGGAAAATGACATGGACAATGCACATACTAAGAACTTTGACTTCAACTTTAATGTTAGCACTTTCGTAGAGACTAGTACCCCCACTTCATCAGATATCTCATTTTCTTTTTTCGTTTTACATCTTCACTGATGTAAATCAAATTCCAGTCCACATCTATAAGTAATATTCCTTGCTGAAAACGGATTATTTCTACGAGAATTTTCTTAAGCTCCATTATAGCAGTTTTAGGAAGAATGTAAATACATTCCAGTGTAATCCTCCTACCTTGCCAGTAGCCCCGTAGCACTACAAATCTTTCATTATTATCTTTTTTATCTTCTTCTATCACTATTGGAGCTCCTCTTGCAATTAATATAAGTACTCCTCTTTTTTCTTTTGTCCCAAGTATTCCGCTATCCTGAAAACCTTTCTTTATCAAATTCACGTGTTCAGTCCTTCCTAAGTGTATCTCCTGTAAAATAACTATTTGCACTCTACATTTTTAGTACAGTTCACTACTCTTTCTTGTTTGTATTTATCTGTGAGGCAATTTACTTTTAAAAACATTAAAGAAAGCATCATCATATTAAAGTTATTATTCCCACCTTTTATGTATAACATGTCTTTTGCTGAATGTCTAGTTCCAGCTTTTGTGTTTCATGCACGCACGGTCATGCAGGTTGAACTTTTATACATTTTCTTGTCATATACATTTCACCCTATGTCACATCTTATAAAACTTTTTGTTTTATTGAAAGCCTTCAAACAAACAAATAAAAGCACCCCAAATACTCCCTAAAACCACTTAATACAAGACTATGTACACCTTCAAATTTATTTAACATTTGTTTACGGGAAAGGTCTGACTCGGAATGAAGCCAATTTTCATTGGCAGCCTGGGAAGGAATGCTCTAGAAGCATGTCTTTTAAAATATTTGTCAATATGTCAGATAATTAAGTTTTACCCTCCTAATATGAACAACAGTCCCAAAATGACAGCCACATACACAGACTTGAGCTAACCTAAAAGAAAGGCCACCCATGCTAAGATACATGGTGCAGCCTATGCTACTACTATGTGCTGGTTGGTTTTGTCTTATCTTTATAGCTCTACCAGCTGGGAAAACTCCTGAATATTTTCAGAGAACATTAACTACCTTGGGAAAGCCCTTGAATTCTTTCAGAAAACATTATCTACTTTGGGAAAAATCCTGAATGCTTTCAGAGAACATTATCTCCTAGCCAATTTCTCTTTGTTTTCCTCAGCCAATCACTCCACCAGACTGTAGCCAGTTTCTCTTTATCAGATTGTTTCTATGGAAACTTGAAGACCAGCTGTAGAATTGTTGTTGAGCATACATTTATTTGCTAGAAAAAAAGCCTCATAATATTCAATGTTCTTTTTCATTTACTTGCTCTCTTTTAAAACTTGTTACTAAATCAATCTAAGGTCTATAATCCAGTCATTTCCCATGCAAGAATGAGAAAAAGCACATTAATTTTTCTTTTATCATGTTTTTTAACCAGGCTTTTTTAATATATTGAATACTGTGATTTTTGTAGCTTTATCATTTCATCTGAATATCTATTTAAAGCTTCTTCCATTTTTCCAGGTGTTTGTTGTTTGTGTTGATATACTCCATTGGTGTTTAGTCTACTTTAACCAGGGCTATATGCAATTGTCTTATATCTTCCTGTAGATTACTGGAAGTCATGTCTGAAGGTTGCATTGCTTTTTGCTGAACTGCTGAAAAACTTTTCCCAGTCATTGTGTTTCTTCCTCACTTTTTGTAGATGACTTTTTTCCAGATCTTCTGTATTTCTTTATTGCTAGCATCCAGGCAGTGCACTTACTAGCCAGTTATTGAAAATTACCCATAAACACACGTCTACTGGCCTTCTCTGATAAGTTTCTGTTTTCACACTGGGAGAACTAGAAATACACTGTTATTCAATGTGCAGCCATCTTGGAAGGCTAATATCTAAAATAATTTCAGTGCTGGCTATAGAATGACATCACATCTGGTTACCTGACTCTGGTTCTCAAACTACCCCCTTTACTAGAAACGGAACCAGAATCTAGCACATGTGTTACAATATGCACACAGAGCTTTGCTAAGATGTGTTACAGCATCTGGAAGCTGTAAAACAATTCTAATGCTTTCATTCTTCCTACAGAGCTATTAAGCCAGGCTTCTCACAGACATTTCATCTTTGGCTGCAGTCAGAACTGTAAGATACAATCTTTATTAGCCTAAACCAGGTAATTGAATTTCAGACTACTTTTTTCAAAGTTAGCTAGGCTGAGGTTAACCTCTTCCGTTCCAGTATCCTCTGTTACAATATATTCATTTCAACAGTTACAATATAGTCTGACGTACAGGTGTATTTCTTTTCTGTCCAGCAGGACCCACAGTTGGTACATTTTTTGACACAAGCAACTTTACAAATACATTTTCAACATAAGCACCTGTACACATTAATTTAATATACAAATAACATTTAATTCTTTACAAAATTCCAGCCTGCTATGATGGCATATATTACACATCCACTGCCTTACTTCTCCTGGCATAGTTGGCACTACCTTACATCATCACACAGGATACAAAATTAATGAGGAAAAAACAAAGGCAAAAGTAGTAAACTATGTATGCACACTCAAATTGCTTCAGCAGTATCCATATTTATGGGTATATGGTAAAATTAAGTACTTAGGAGTATGGATTAAAAAGGATTCTGTTATGGCAGCAAAGGGTATGCAGGAAGAGACTAAACAAAAGATAATACAAAAACTGAGAAACTGGAAGCTTTGTTTTATGGATGTGGAGAGCAAGATACAAGCAGTGAAAATGTTTTTAGTCCCTTTAGTTTTATTTACAGTTTAGGCTTATTTTTGTCAACCAAAGTAGAGGTTGTGGATAGCAATTAATAAAGAGCTAAAGGGTTTTACGTAGGAGGGGGAGAGAGCAAGAGTAATGTGGAATAAGTAGATCCCTCCAATAGAACAAAGGTGGTTTGGGATCCCCTAGTTTGAAGGGGTGTTTTGGAGCTACACAGTTAAGGCTCCTATATATAACACAAACTAAAAAGCTATCATTCAAAGTGGAAAGGGATGATGGTGAAACAGGGTGGAAGCTCAAGAAATAAGGAGACCATGATTTTGGATGCACATCCTTAAGTAGAATAATGGGGTCTATATTATAAGTGTGAAAGCTTAAAAGAGCGAACACTCTTTAATCGAGCTGTAAACATCAAACCACTAAATAGCGAAGACACGGAACAGTGATTTATTTTCCCAGGGGAAAAAAAAAATCACTGGGCCATTTTTGGGACTTTGCCATTTCCTCCACTGTGGTGCGATCTCGGAGTTGGTATATTTAAGTGGAGGGGTTGGGGGTAGTTTTTGTTTGCATTTGTTGTTGTTTTTTTTTTTTTTTTTTTGCAGAGCAGCAATTTTTTTCCCCTGGGAAAAAATTGTTGTTTTGTGTCTTTGCTATTTAGTGGTTTCAATGTTTACAGCTCGATAAAAGTGCATTCTCTCTTTTAAGCTTTCAAACTTATAATATAGACCCGGATAATAATAACCATACAAAATATTGCATTCATAAAGTAGCAGAAAGTATTCTAAGAACTAAGCAAACATAGGAATGCCAATAGGGATGACTGCAATTAGGGGTACATAAAATTGGCTAGAGGGGGCTGGAGCAAACTGGAAATGGAACCAAGGCATAATAACTGAGATAAAAGAACTGGAAGGCGGGATCTTTAGGAAAGGATAGGAGCAAATTACATAGAAAAAATGTGAATTGTGGGAGCAGTACCTGCAGAATAATGTTTTGGAGGAGGAATGAGGTTTAAGGGAAGGCAGAAATTGAATAAGCTATGTAATGTTTGATGGACAATGACTGTATAGAAGGTTGTATGTAATGTATAATGTCTGCAACTGAGAATATATCAATATGGTTTCTTTTCATTTTTATAAATGTATGATTGACTGTGTCATAAGTGATAATTCAATAAAGATGTTTCTTGTTTAAAAAATGTCCTCTCAGTCATATGTATCTTCATTGGTTATCTATATTCTGCTCTTCTATATTGATATTTAATCCTAGAAATTAATATAGTTACTTCCTGTTTTCTTTTCTGTTTTACTTCTGTGTGAAATCTTAATTGAAAATCCATCTTTGTCAACTCTTCCTATTCCATCTTATTTAAATGGTTCTCTTGCAGAATTAGTATCCTCACTCCCCACTGTTTAAAGTACAGTTAGTACTTTGTTTACTTTTATTTTATTTGTGAGGCCATATACATTCTGTATTATTAACCTCAATCCTATTTAGTCCCTAATGTTTGCTTTCCTTACTTTCGCCTTATTTTTCCTTTCCTATGCATCCCTTGTGTTTGTGTTGTGGGCAGTACTTCCTTTTTTTGTCCTCACAGAGTTCTATTCCTAATTATTCATGAATTTTCTTCCCTTTCCCTTCTAAGCAATATTCCATTAAAAAATATATATGTTAAAATCCCTTGTAACAACATACAGTCTGTTGCTCAATAATCTGTCTCTCAAAACCTTCCGTTCATATTTCAAGTCAAAGCTCTCTGTTGACGAGATCTATGTTTCTTACAATCATTTCCTTTCTTTGCTTTCCTTATTGTAACACATTCCCTTAATGCTATTTAAATTTCTACTAAATTGACATTCCTTTTAATGGTGTATAAATTGTTTCCTTATTGTTTTGGGCTTTATTATCCTTTTGGTTTGTTTGACTTTCTGTCCTCACCTTTGCTTTCACACACTGCTACCAACACACTTTGCTATCCCATTTGCTCTTGCATTCAGATTAATAGCCCTTCCCCTTCATTGCCTACTTGCTTCCTTACCTTCACCCATCAACTGTCATTTTTGATTCCCACCTCTCAGCTTAACTCATATTCCTCCTATCTCTAGCCCCATATCATATTCCATTATGGCTGCTGTTAGCATGAAAGAAGTTTCATCTTAGCCTTTATTCTTTTAACTGCCTCACTGTAGCAACTAACTTTGCCTTTTATTCTTTACTTTTATCTGTAACACAACCCCCCATCCCAAATATTATCTTTTTATTTTCACGAAGTTTAATATAATAACCATGGATAAGCACATTTGTTGAACTAGAGTGCACATTATTTCATGTTATAAACACTCCTGTCAACATACTTAAGAAACATGAGAATAACATGACAACTTTTTGCACCCATAGGTGTACTGACTTAAGTTCCTTCTTTGTACAGAAAGGAAAAAAGAAAAAAACCCTCCCCCTCCCCATTATTCATTAGTTCAATGCAGTTCTCATCTCCTTGTATTTCATTTGCCTTATTCAGTTTTTGTACATTTGAGAGGACGTCTCTTATTATTTATGTTTGTTTGTTTATTTATTTATTTATGGATAGCCTCCTAAATAGCAGAAAATGTTTCACTGGCTCTTCTGTCTTCGTCTTTTGTGATTCTGTCCTGCTCCCTTAGGTTTCCTTCTGATCCTCTACCTGATTGCAACATTTGCTAATATTTTTATAATTCTTCCATTCCTGGCTCTGGATCGAATAAGGTCTTTTTTTATTCCTGTTGGGAGAAACGGCTTAAATACAGCTGGGTATACACGTTTTAATTTTAAGGTTAAAGTTTTACACTTTCTATTGGGGTAAATGTACTTTTTCTTTGTCTTGTTCCCAGTGAGAAATTGTGGTCCACAAACACTTGTCTCCAACTTGTTATTTTTTTACCAGTTTGCTACAGTAAACTCAGCAATCATTCTTTTATCTGAAGCCTTGGGTTTTATTCAGAAAATTAATGAAGGTGAGTATGTGAAAGTAGTTGAATAATTTCATAGTTTATAAAAACTGCATACACACACACACACTTACATACATACATAGATAGATAAACACAGTGTGATTTTAAAGTGGTATTACATATAACTATCTTACATGTGTAATTTCCTTCCCTCCCTGGAATTAAATGTGGGTTCTAGCAATTCAACATCCCTATAAAGTGCAGAAGTCTTCATCATAATGCGCCAGAAAGATGAAACACACTTCCTCTTATATTCCTGCCATCTAATAGAAAATAAGTCCAGTGTTCTGATGTTTTGAATCATTAGAATTATGTTTAATGGATGTCATTTTATTTGAATATTTACATTGTATACTTGCAAGAATATGTAGATCACATTTATTATAAACACAAAATGGTAAAAAAATGCAGAATCTCTTGACAAGAAATTTTTAAGAATTAGTCCAAGTACCCTCCTTGCCTTAGTTTTAGTAATTAATGCATGAGTTCTAAATTTCAGTAACAGATATAGTAATTTCCTGATCCTTATAGTTATCCTGGTTGTCAAGATCCATGACTCCTGAACAAGACACACCCTATAGTATAGGCTTATCAAGACATAAAATACCACATTTATTCCTTTTTTATATTCAACTGATGTTCAGTCAAACGAGGTAAATGCTTTTTTCCAAATATTTATTACGTTTGTATATACCAGCCTCACTGGTCAAAAAAGTCACAATTTTTTATATCACTGACATATTTAGCCACCCAGAATGATTTTGATAATGGAAGGTAAGAAAAAAACATACTAAATAGTTTCAGGCCCAGCACTGATTCTTGAGGGACCCTGGCCCCAAAACCCCAGTCTGACAGAAAAAAAAAATCATTAATCTTTATTCTTTGATGTATATGTTCTAGACAGTTCTGTGTCCACCTGACACCATAGGGGTTTACAAATTATTTCAATACTGAATCAATAAAATAATTTGGTAAACTGTCATATGCCTTTGAAGGAGCTCAGTAGACCACAACATTCTCAACACCAAAGTCCATAGCTAAACTGACAAGATTATAAAAGTACATCATATTAGTAAACATGGCCCTAACTTTTACCAAACCATATTGAGAAATATCCATTAAAGGGCCAAAAGTGTTTTCCATAATTATTCCTGAAAGGCATCTTTCAAAGCATTTCTTGATAAATGAGGTTGGGCTACTTGACCTCTATTTATATTCTCAAAGCCCCACTCCCCATGCATGTAGGCACTGTGTTGGCCGACTTCCAGCACTTAGATGCCATACCAGATGATAAGAGTTAATTAAATAGTCTGGCTAGATTAGTAATCATATATGTTCTCATAGTCAACCCAAAGCAGGCTGGTATGTACGTTATCTGGGACAGGGCCGGAATTAACCTTCATTTTTGTTAGAACTGAGTATCAATTCCACTGATATTACTGGACAAGCAATATCTCCTTTACTAACTAGCATGTTCTGCTGGAATTGCTTTATTACCTCACAATTGCTACCAGAATTATGATTTAATAAGTTAGCCAGCTCAGTGCCTGAGTTTAAAGTTATATTCCCATAAGTAATGAGCCCAAGAGAACCAACGGAAACCTTGTGCATGTTGACATACTTAAAAAAAAGTTTTTTTCTGTCCTTAAACTCAGCTGGATTACTTTTTGTGGTTGTCTTTTGATTTCCTCGGTGAGTCTTTCTATTTTTTGCTTACACCGAAGTATGCTTCCTCAATACTAGAGGTATTAAACCTTTTCCAGAGCTTCTATTTTCTTCTCTTTTTCCTCATTAATTTAGTGTGCATTGGCTGCCACCACAGAAAGTAAAAACACAGTTATTCTTTATCAACTTCCTATAGTTATGTACATACTAAAGACAGGTGTTTTCTAACATTCCACTCTGAGTCTAGGGAACTGATCTCATGTAAACATTCAGCATAATAAATCTTAATGTTATCATTAGCGTAGCCGGTATATTAGTGTAAAGACTTACTAATCAGAACATAACATTGGAAGGCCAGGTGATCTGAATTCCCTAAAGATACTGAGTAGTCTTTGCAGTCTTATTTGGTATGTTATTCATTAATAAGTTAAGAATGCTGTTATTCACGTTTGGAAAGTTAATAAGCTGTACCAGACTTTTTAACAAAAACAGATCACAAAATTAGCAGAGTTGCCTTTTTAATCGACAAATTATTCTTAAAAGAGAAAATAGGTCTCTCAGTCACCAAGTCTCTCAAGTCCTCACTAACATTTAAAATATTCCAGTTCTTCTTGACAATGTTACAAAATGAATTAACATCATTTGAGAAAGTTAAAGGAAATCTTATATTATTATTAATCCCCTATGGTTCATCCAATACCAATGGTTCTATAGGAACTTCTGAAAAATAAGGTCTCCCTTTACCATCTCTAGTCTTAGAAACTGATTCAATGTCTCGTTCACTATAACCCCTATTCATGAAATCCTCCTTCAGTTCATCAAATGCAGCACTAAGCTGCTGACCATCATTATGCAATCAAATAATTCCTAAAAATTGTCCCCTCAAAACATTTTTTGAGATATGTCGAGGTGCATGCTGTTTTTATGCAGTAAGGAATTCTTTTTAACTTCCTTTCTGAAAAGACCTGTCTTAACCCCTATTTCTGACCTCTTAACCTTCACATCCAAAAAAATCAATCTGTTGCATAGAGTAATTGAATGAAAATTTCAAAAAGTAGGTTGTAGTGTGTAGATATTGTACAAAGAGTAGTAATTCATCCTCAGTACCACCCCATAAAAGAAAAATGTCATCCAGAAAATGTTTATACCAAATAATGGCTGAACAAAATTCAATATTAGATAGCACTGTGTCATTTTCTCATTTTCTCATTTAGCCAATGCCAGGTTGGTGTAGTTATTGGCATATTGTGTGCCCATAGTCATGCCAACCTTCTGTAAGTAGTAGTCATCCCCGAAAAGAAAATATTATTCTCTAAAATGATTTCTACTAAACTACATATAAGATTAATCTTATCATTAATATAACATTTCCCCTTCATTCAAAAGGTCTCTAATATTTTCGATTCCCAGTTATTAGGAATCACCATAAAGAGTGATCCTATATCTAAAGTAACAAAATAGAACTCTTTCTGAGGGTCTAAATGTATGGTGCTTCTATATAAATCTTCTAGGAAGTTCTTAGTATCTTTTAGAACTGTAGTAACTTTCTCCAGTACAGGATGTAACATTTTCTCTATGTATATTGATATAGGCTATGTGACCCACCCTCTCCCTGAATCAATAGGGCGCATGGGTGGATCAACTAGGCTCTTATGCACCTTGGGGAGTCCATAGATAATTGGAGTCATGGGATGTTCTACATTAAAATACTTAAATAAATCTTCAGAAGATCAAAAATCAAGAACAAGACCTTTTCTACAATGGCATGAACTATGACTTTTCCAATTATCATAAAAGTACCTTGGTCACAAAGTAAAGCATTCATACTTTTAATATAAACATCTCCATCTAAAAGAACCACCCCTCCCCCGATGTTCTACATTAAAATACTTAAATAAATCTTCAGAAGATCAAAAATCAAGAACAAGACCTTTTCTACAATGGCATGAACTATGACTTTTCCAATTATCATAAAAGTACCTTGGTCACAAAGTAAAGCATTCATACTTTTAATATAAACATCTCCATCTAAAAGAACCACCCCTCCCCCTTTATCAGCGGGGCAGAATTCAACAGATTTAACACTTTTAAGCTCTGCTAAAGCCTTCCATTCAGTTCTATTTAAATTATAAAATGCAGAGCTATGCATACTTTCAAAACACTTTCTGATATCTTTTTCGCATATTTGGATAAATGCTTCAACAGCCGGATGTAATTTTGGTGCATACACACAAGGTTTTTTAAAATGTACTGTCGATTGCTCTGTACCAATATTAGAGAAACTAGCAGATAATGTCAAATTCCTGCAAACATTTTTAAATTCAACAATACATCTGTTAAATCTGACCTCTTGGATGGTATAAATGAAAGTACCTTATTTAGCAGCAACGTTTGTGCTTCTGCTAGCTGAAAAAAGGAAAGATTCAAAACTAAGTCATCTTTGAGCCACTGTTAGTGTTCTTGTAAACTCCTCTGTATTCTGGCTGCTGTATTTGATGGATACGCCCTCTTTTCTCTCGACTCTGTGACCTGCCATTCTTTCCTATAGAATTTATTGGTAGGGGCTCCAATAACGGAAAAAGGGAATGATTCAGAGCCTCAGTGTTACTTACTGAACTCATAGAAGCCATCAGCACTTCAGAAATAGCAGGAACTGCCATCACACTAGCAGGAGGTGCCGGAAGTACAGGCTCATTATCCTGAATGGTATGCTCCTTTGTAGAATATTTAACAACGGAGACACCCATTGGTTCAGCAATAGTTGCTGATGAACTAAGTCTAGAACAGGAAAAAACAGCACCCTTTTTAAAATCGGCAATATCTCTCTGAAGTTTTCTTAGTTTAACAGCTTGCAGACTTTTTTCTTATGCTGCAACATTTCCATGCAAAGTATCTAAATTATCATCTATAATGTCTATAGAAAAGGAAGAAATAATATCACATTGCAGTTCTCTCACCTCTGCCAATAAAGTATTTTCCTAAGGTGTAAAAAAAGTCAATAAGTAGTTTGATATAATCAAAGCTCAGTTTTAAGTTCATACTCTGCCACTGTTTCAATAATTCTGGAAATGTATTTCCATATGTTGGCATATTCAATACACTCAAGCCTCTTGGCACTACTTTATGATACATCTTAGCTTCAAGATGTAATCTCTGCCAGTGAAGGCATTTAAACCTGTAGAGTTTATTTTCCATTTCCTTAAACTTTCTCAAGAAAGTTTCTCATTGCTCCTCATTCACTGCAATGGATAGCTCTTAAAGATAAAATCCTTTCTAAATGATCCATTCTCGAATACTGGTTACGATAGCCAGCAGGATTGTAGTCCAACTCCACATTACAGCCCTCTGCCATGCTCCCAGTTGCAGTTATGTAAAACAGCAGTAAATATAAAGTAAAAACAGCAACCAAGATATGAAATTCCACTAATGTACTAAAATGCAATAAAATAAGAAAAACAAAATGGATATTTCTGCACAGCAAGGCTAAGACTTATCTCCAATAAAAAAGCAAGTTTAATAAAAAGTTAGCACTTTCACGGTTATGCAACTGCTTTATCACACAAAATACTAAGCTAGAGCTCACATATTTAAATTAAAAACAACCAATCAAAATCATACCTTAATTAGCAAATTAAATTACAAGCAATAATTTAAAAGGTCAACATCCTAAAACGTTTTCTGTCAGTACTGCAGTGGTCTAGTACATAAGAAAGGTTTAAGTGAAACAGAATCATTGATACCAGGAAAAGTATCTGCTTTAAAGTATAATATCCATTTTTGTTCACAAGCTTCCATCCTGTCCCCAATGTCACCCCCCCCCTTATTCACATCCACACGTTCTAGCACAAGAAACTTAAACTTATGCTGTGAGTTAGTTGAATCAACATGCTTAGCTAAAGCGCTAGTAGTTTTATTATTTCTGATGTCCCTATTATGGTCAAGAATTCGTTCCCTAAGTGAACAATTAGTTTTACCTATGTAATACACTGCACAGTATGTACAAAAACTATAATTACTAATTTCTTGGTAGCACAGTCAGCATAAAAAGGGAAATCGATATTACAGTTTAACATAGGATGTGTAAATTGAGCATCTGTATAGGTAAATTTACATGCATTACAGTGTCTGCAGGGATAAGTCCCTTGCCTTTGAGAAGTAACTACCAATGAATTATTTTCTGTCTTATAGCAGAATTGCTTTTTAATTAACAAATTATTCTTAAAAGATAAAGTAGGTCTCTCAGTCACCAACTCTCTCAAGTCCTCACTAGCATATAAAATATTCCGGTTCTTCTGGACAATGTTACGAAATAAATTAACATCATTCAAGAAAGTTAAAGGAAATCTATAGGAACTTCTGAAAAATAAGGTCTCCCTTTACCATCTCTAGTCTTAGAAACTGATTCAATACAGACATTATTTTATGGGGTAGTACTGAGGATGAATTACTACTCTTTGTACAATATCTACACACTACAACCTCCTTTTTGAAATTTTTGGACGTGAAGGTTCAGAGATCAGAAATGCGGGTTATTAAGACGGGTCTTTCCAGAAAGGAAGTTAAAAATAATTCCTTACTGCACAAAAACAGCATGCACCCCGACATATCCCAACAAATGTTTTGAGGGGACAATTTTTAAGAATTATGAGATTGCATAATGATGGTCAGCAACTTAGTGCTGCATTTGATAAACTGAAGGAGGATTTCATAAATAGGGGTTATAGTGAACGAGAGATTGATGCCTGTATTGAATCAATTTCTAAGACGAGATGATAAAGGGAGACCTTATTTTTCAGAAGTTCCTATAGAACCATTGATATTGTATGAACCATGGGGGATTAATAATAATATAAGATTTCCTTTAAATGAATGAGAATACTTTATATCATAATGCTTTTGGCATGCAGAATTAGATGGATGCTTCGTAATCAACTGAACAAAGTGAAACTTTGAGAGTGATGTCTAGCTCTAAACATTTTAAGAGACTTGAAATAAATAATGTTGAAGAGCTGAGCTTGTTTCCCAAAATTAGAAAGTGATATTGGGAAACAATAACTTGCAGAAAAGGTAATGGAGGCCTTTTTACAAAATGTGATTGCAGAACAAGTAATGAATAATGCTGTCTGGGTCTTCAAGCTTTACAAGCAGTAGTTAGGGCATTACTAAACAGAGGAAATCAGTAACAAAACTGGAGCAGATGGTTTAAGAAAATTAAAATAAAACAATTTAAAAATTCACTGACCTCGACTAGCAAAATACAAGTAAAATTTGAAACAGTGAAACTGTAGTAAGTTTGAAAATGCTAAGCAAAGCGGCATCACACGTGTAAAGGAATGAGTAGCTGTGTTATATTAGGCCCTAAGGGAAGCTATAAAAATATTAAATGACTGCTGAACAGTCTGATCAGCTCCAGCGAGGCAAAAGTAAAGCAAACAAAATGAAAAAGAGCTTGTTTTAAAGAAGTTAGAAATGCCAGTACCTAAACAGAAGAAAGAGGCAAAATGGCATAGTGCTTGAATCTGAAAAACAAAATAGAAGTCAGCTTTAGACCCAAGCTGAAATTTTGAGTTCACAGAGGGAGAAAGAATTTTAGCAGGAGGTGCAATTAATGTCATGCTTCATCTGAAAGTAAAGTCACAGAATATGTAAACTGAAAATGAGATACTAAAGGTACAACTCCTAGAAAGACTTAGAATAAAGTTTAGAACTATACACACAACCTTGCTCATAGCACAGAAATGGCCATTATCCCACTTCACTAACGCAAAAACAGAATGTTTTGATCCAGTTGGTACAACAAAATAAATCTAACTGTATGAAGGAAAGCAAACACTTAGCACTATACAGTGAAGAACTTGAAAAGATTGTGAAAAAAAATGATTTAGTATACTTGACCAGCGGATGGAGGAAATGGAAGAAGACTGTAAAAGCAACGAAAACCTCGTTACTGTGTTACAGGAAGAGAAATTAAAGTTTTTTGATGCTGTGGTTTAACAAACCATTAATTGTAAAAATATTATGTCAGAGAATAAAACTGAAATCAAATTCTTGAAAAAAGCAGTAAATTATAGCATTGCGTAATAACGCTTGTTTCTCATTATCATACTGAGCTAGTACAGGAAGTTGTACTGCTGTAACTGACATAAAAGAAAATGCTTCAAGTATCCTGCATGTGAAAAATAACCAATTCATTGAGTCTAAAGCAACAGACTCTTCAAATATTTTTGATGTATGTTTTTCTTTGAAAGGCCTATGTATATCAAAGTCTCAACATAAGTGTAAAAATAAAAGGAACTATGTTTGCCTTAGCCTTCTGCAACAAGAAAAGGAAATCTTACTGTAAAAGAAAACAAAATAAAACTCAATAAATGAACTAGTGTCTAAGATGTACAGCTTGTTACGTCAAATGCTAAGGGTATCAAGCAGCCTAATATCAGGGATACTGCACTTCTGTGTCAGAAACTAAAAAGCATAGCTAAACATTCACCCATTGTAGAAGCTTTATATTACAGCAAACAGAATAACACACCAGGATTTTCTTCTTTCGGCTGCTCCCGTTAGGGGTCGCCACAGCAGCTCATCTATTTCCATTTCTTCCTGTCCTCTGCATCTTGCTCTGTCACACCAACCACCTGTATGTCCTCTCTCACCACATCCATAAACCTTATCTTAGGCCTCCCTCTTTTCCTGTTACCACGCCAGGATATGAACCGGAAAATGAAAATGCACTACAGAGGCAATCAAACTGGACAGAACATACATTACTGTCTGGGAATGACCATACTAGTGAATTTTGTACTCATCATTGCATGAGAACTCCTTCAAGGTTCTAGGTGAGTAGTTATTACACCATATTTTGGGAGACATTTAAACAAAATAAGTTAGCAATGAGAAAAGTAGTGCTCTGGACCTACTGCAAGAGAAGTTTGCTGATGATATAAAGGCATCCCTAACATCTAAAGCTTTACTAGAGGTCATAAAGAAACAAATGGGAGAAATCTACCAGCAAATGAAAGAATTGCACTTGCAAGTAAAAGAAGCATTGACAAGACTGACATCCCATCTGGAAACTGAAAAGGAGACCGTGTATGTGAAAGCCAACATGGACAAGGAGATTTTTCAGAGAAAGAGAGAGAGAGAGAGAATAAAAATCAGTTAAGGACACCGAATAAACAAAGACAAACCATATGTAGTCAGCTGCCATCCAGTCCTTGTGGTCAGATGCAGCAGGAGACATTTGATGCTCATCTCTACAGGTTTCAATTGTGAGGATTATGTAGTTTAGTGCCCTTTAGTGACTTGTGTGTGACATATGGAACTGTGGTGCTTCAACACCTATGGGAGGAGGCTTCCACACACATGCCCTGAATCAGGGAAGTCAAGCCCCTTCCTATAAAAAGGGGAGAAACAGAAGCAATGAGAGAAAGATGAAAGGAGAGCTGCCATTGGAGCTTTTAGCGGAGAAAGTGTGTGTGTGTGTGTGTGTGTGTGTGTGCGTCTGTGAGTGTGTATGTGCACGCTTGCACATATGTACTAAAGCTAGAGATGCACTAAGGCCTATGGGACTGAGAGAGAGGGTTTGTCAGCCTGAGCTGAAGAAAGATGAGTATCTTTCTGAGAAAAAAAAAACAGGAATATTTTATAACAAAATGAAATAGTGGAGAGCTGACCAGAGAATGCTGCAAAAAATACATGGCCAGTGTTTTGAGCACTGCAAGATATTGGAACTATCACTTCAGAGCATTTTTGAGAAAGGCTAGGTGTTAAATAATGCTGAAATGAACCGTTTCTTTTGGTGTCCACACCCTTTTTGCTTTTTTCTCCTGTTGTAAATAAATCCATTTTTAAAAAAAGTGAAACTGCTGTTAAGACTGGTTAATAGCCACTGTTCTTTTGCCATTCTTTTAGCCATTATAAACAAGCACTTTATAGTCATTATTTAGTATTGAAATGGGCCTGCATAAAGTTGGGTCTGATAAAGCTTTACCCTCTTTAGATATTACAGCTACTACTGCTTCCTTCCAGCATGTTGGTACTTTTCTTCCTCTTAAAATACTGTTAAACAAAATCTTCCAGATCTGTATCAGTTTTTTTCCCTCCTAGTTTCCAAATTTCCACAGGAATACCATCAATTCCTGGGGACTTTCCTTTAGATTGGTTATATATCACCATTTTTATCTCATCTCCTATCCTTTTTGTAATTGAACCTCCTCTACCTCTAACCTTGGTATATTTAATTCTTCCATAAATATTTCCATTTGTACCTTTTCTTGATTTCCATATTTCTTTATTTTATACAGACTTTCATGGAATTTTCAAAATATTTCTAACACTTCTACATGGTCCCTTGTTATCTTTTTTGTTATAGGCTTCCTAAGATTGGTGACAGCCCTTTCTACTTTCTGTTGCCTGAGCCTTTGTGCTAAAAGTTTTTTGTGCTTTAGAGTTATCAAAAACAGTTGCTTAACAGCAGTCTTTTTAAACTCATACATATCAAAGTAATCCCTTATTTTCTGTTTAGCATTCTGCAATTGCTCCTCTTCTGGTTCTGTGAGATTTCCCCTATTTTGCAATACTTTAATATTTGTCACTCCCTCTAAGTAATTCCTGCTACTGCTTAACCATATCTCCCTTTCTTTGATTTCCATCCTGTTTTTAAATTCCACTTTAATTTTATCCCACTCCCTAGCTATATTTTCAGAAGAACTTTCTATCTTCTCCAATATCTACTAAATAATTTCCACTGCCCATTCCTTAAATTCCTCTCTTTCCAACAATTTGGTGGGAACGAGCTAGTGTTTCATTTTTATTTCATTACCCTGTGCTTTTATTTTGGTTATTATTGGTGCATGATCTGAAATAGTTAGTGGGTGCCTATCAAGACCTTCAGTTAAATGCACGTGTTCCTGTGAAATGTAAATTCTGTCTAGCCAAGACCAGTTTTTGTATCTTGGGGAATATAAATTCACTCCGAACTCCTAGTACTGAATTCACATCTTCCATGCCAAATATTCTCATAAATTTCCAAAAATTAGAATAAACAGTCAAGGATGAAGTGCCTTTTAAGAACAACAAACAGAAGCTCGATAGAGAACACAAGAGGCAACACCACGACTATCAAAAAAGACCGTTTTATTAAGTAACAGCGAACAAAAAATAAACAAAGTGAGCACTTTCACGTTCGACAGAATGCTTCTTCAGACTTAGTTACTATGAAAAAAAGCTCTCAATTTAAATATAACAGGATAAACTAGAATAAAAAATACTGACCAATCTAAAATCACATTCAATTAAACAATTAATCATATAATGTAATATTTCACTAAACTTTCACGTTCCTCACAAGCAGCTTCCTAAACTAAAAACTTAATCAAATAATCCATGCATTTATAAAATTAATAAATATCATAGGAAACTTCTAAAAATGGTAATAGTCAAAGAATTAATAAAAACATATTAGATACTAAAAAACTATACAGCATTACTATAATCACTAGATTACCGTATTTTTTATTCTGGTTCATCTTATATTTAAATTGAGAGCTTTTTTCATAGTAACTAAGTCTGAAGAAGCATTCTGTTGGAAGCGCTCACTTTATTTTTTGTTCACTGTTACTTAATAAAACGGTCTTCTTTGATAGTTGTGGTGTTTGCCTCTTGTGTTCTCTATGTATTTTAATAAATTTCTTTAAAAATCTATCCTCCTTTGTTATATTTCCCTTCTGGGCCCCCAGATACATTTCACTGTTGCAAATCAAATTCCAGTCCCCACCTATAAGTAATATTCCTTGCTAAAAGCTGATTATTTCTCCCAGAGGTTTCTTAAGCCCCATTATAACAGTTTTCGATGGAATATAAATACATGCCAATGTAATCCTTCTCCCTTGCCAGTAGCCCCTTAATACTACAAATCTGCCATTATTGTCTTTTATATATTTTTTATATTACTATTGAAGTTCCTCTTGCAATTAATATAAGTCCTCCTCTCTTCCTTTGTCCCAGCTATTCTGCTGAATAACCATCCTGAAAACCTTTCTTTATCAAATTCACATGTTCACTTCTTTCCAAGTGTGCCTTCTGGAGCATCGCTATTTGCACTCTACATTTTTAATATAGTTTACTACTCTTTCTTTTTTGTATTTATCTGTGAGACCATTAATGTTCAAAGACATTATAGAAAGAATAATTTTCTTGAGGGATTATTATTTCCACCATTTATATATAACAGTTTTTTTGTTAAAATGTCTGGTTCCAGCTTTTGTGTTACATGCATGCACCATTTGGCAGGTTAATCTTTTATACAATTTTTTTTGTCATCTCCATTTGAGCTTATGTCACATCTTGCAGAATTTTTTGTTTTATTGAAAACCCCCAAATAAAAATACACCGCAAAACCACCCCTAAAACTTATTAATTGAATTAAAACTATGTGCATAATAAGAACACACATTGTAAACAGCCACACCCACAGGCTAGAGACAACCAAAAAGAAGGCTCATTCATGCTAAGATGCATGATTTAGCCTGTACTTGTAGCAAATGCTATTTGGTTTTGTCTTATCTTTATACCTCTCCCAGCTAAGAAAACACTTGAATGGTTTCAATAATCATTTTCTTCAAGCAATCTCTCTTTATTAGATTGTCTTGTGGTGACATGCAAACCAGATACAAACTGCTAGGGATACCTTATTTTCCAGAAAAAATGCTTTATAATATTCAATATTCTTTTCCATTTACATGCTTGTAGTAAACTTGTTACTGAATAAATCCTAGGGTTAAACCAGTCATTTCCCCTATGGAAGCATGAGAAAATGCATACCGTTTTTTTCTTTTGTCATGCTCTCATAACCAGACCTTTCCTTTCTCCCCACATTGCTGTGCCTACATTTGTTAAAAATGAACAAGGAAAAAGAGAGAAAAAGGATAAAAACAAAAGCACCTGTTTATATTAGTATCCCTATTACAGTAAAAATAAAAGAACTGAGAAAACTTTACTTCATAGCTTGCTAAGAAAGTCATGCAACATTTAATCATTTACCTTTAAAAAGACATTTGTTTTACTTACAGGTAACTTTCTCCCTCCTCCTCCTCTTTCCAAAGTAATTCTCCAAAGATTAATTATATAATATAAGGCATATGCTTTAGAGTCCCCTACAAGTTTAACAAAGTCCACAAAAATCCAATATTTCCAAATCCTCTTGTTCTGCCATGTTTCACAAGTATAATTATTGCTTTGTAAACCTACATTTGTCTGTTTCCAAGTTACTGATTTTATTCTCCAAACATTAGTAACATAAAAGAGGGCATATGCTTTACAGTCTCCCATAAGTTTAACAAAGTCCAAGGAAGACTGGCATCTTCAGATTTTCTTGTTCTGTTGTGTTTCACAAATATAATTATCGCTTTATCATCCCACAGTTGTCAGTTTCTAAGCTACTAGCTTTAATCCTATTCATCTCCATCTCCCAGATCCTATGTTTTATTTCCAACATATTCCCTATTCTTCTAGTCGATTTTTGTGTTTCCTTCCCTCTGTCAGGCAACTGAAACAGTGTAAAATATTTCATGGGCTCAGTCTCTCTGTTGTCCTTATCACCAGAAGAACTACCTTCTGATTCACAGTTCACCCTTTGTTGGACAAACTTTTGTATTTCCTCCTTAGCATGCACTTCATCAAAAAATGATTTTGTCCATTCAGGGAAAAACACTTTGAAGATGGTTGGGTACAGCAGCTTGAATCTCATGCCTGCTTTATGATATTCCCTAAATAATGGAATATATGTACTCCTCTTCTGCCTGGTGTACACTGAGTAATCATTCTCCAAAAGCACGCTACTGCCTCCCACTTTTAGCACCTTGTCCTTCTGCCACAGTTTTGTCACAGTCAGTTACTTCTGCCAATAAGACTGCATCTTTACTATTAAAGCTCTATGTTGTTCTCTAGTAACTAGATTTGGAGCATACACATGATGTGCCCTTTCAATTAACAGTTCCTGTTGTGGAATACCAGTCCAGTTACTAATTTGTGCTTTCATAAAATTAATACAGTCTGTTTCTTTCAACTTCTCTGGTACAGCATGAAATCCCGTGTTTTCCCTACATGCTCTATCCTCCAATGCTATTATTTGGGAAACATCTTTTTTCACCAAACTAACACTATTTCTTACTACCTCTTACCAGATGGGGACATCCCCTCCCACCAACACTACCATCACTGCCACACCCACAAGGCACCAACCCCTTTCCTCCCCACCTAAATACCTATCACTCTATTCCATAAACCTACAAAGTCTTCCAAACAAAATAGAATTTCATGCTTGGATTGCCAGTCACTCTCCCCACATCTAACTCTCTCAGAAACCTGGCTAAAACCACATATTACAGACTCCAAGATTCTACCTCCCAGATATAACATATTCCGTCAAGATAGACTTTCTAAAAAAGGGGGAGGTGTCGCCATCCTATACTCAGAACAACTTAACCTCTCCCCCGTCTCCTTACCACTCCTAGACTTCTCCTCAGCAGAACTTATCTTTCTTAACTATCATCTCAACCCTCATAAAAAACTGCCCATAGTGTCTGTCTACATACCCCCTGGCAACAACATTCCAATCCTTGAAAATATCTTATCTTGGTTCTCCCAAAATATATCATATGAAACAATTGGGTCTATATTGTAAGCACGAAAGCCATATTAACATTAACTGAATACTAAAACACCGACACATATTCCGCGAACCACGAATACATCGAACGCCCTAAACCGTGAAATTCAAAAACTCGAACCGTCATAGTTGTCCCACCCCACCGCCCGCTACATAATACCTACCCAAACAAACTAAATAAACCACATACATACACTAACCAAAACCCTACTTCTAACCCTAAACTAAACCCTACTTCTAACCCTACACTAAATCTTGCATATACCACCATGTATGCACTTACCTTAACCCACACCCTAACCCTAAGGTCCGTAACTATCACACACTTACCTTAAGAAGCTATACCCAAGCAAGCTAAATAATCCACACACATACACTTAACAAAGCCCTACTTCTAACCCTACACTAACTCTCGCATAAATTACCATCTATGCACTTACCTTAACCCACACCCTAATCCTAAGGTCCATAACTATCGCACACTTACCTTATGGAGCTATACCACAGAAGGGCCAACCATGACAATTTGACATTTCAGGATGATCGATGTTTTTGCAGTTCGAGGAAGACTTGTCGACGTTTACGTATTCGGGTAAGTACACCTTTGTGCTTATAATATAGACCCAAACAATCATACTAGGTGATGTTAATATTGATTGGAATAAGCTCTTCTCCAACCCCCCCCCCAGTTCCTCTATTAACCTATTCGGCTTCAGTCAACTTATTTCTTCTCCCACTCGCATATAAAAAACTCCAGCTCCATACGTGATTGGATCTTAACTTCCAACCCCAGTCAGTATCACAATCCCACCAGATTACCAGACTCAATAAGTGATCTCCTCCCTATCTTCGATATGAAAGCTACCTTCTCAACCCCCTTCAACTCACCTCTATAGACAGCTCCAAAATCTGTCCAAATTTAATGCAGAAACTTTTATCTACCAACTCTCCCTAATCAACTGGTCTCACCTGTATAACCTTCCTCTAAATGATGCCGTTCTTGAATTTAACACATTTTTCCTAAATATACTAAATGCCCTATCTCCCATAAAAAAAATTAAGATCAAACCAAATCCCACTCCCTAGCTCTCTAAAGATACCCTTTCCACCATGAAACTTAGAGACAATACCTGGAAACAATGGTCTAAGTCAAAATCTCCTTCTCTCCTCCTTAAATATAAAGAACTCAGAAACATCACTAAAAAACTTATTATTCAGGACAAAACAAATTTCTGTCAAAGTCTAATCCACCCAGTTTTTTAATCCCAAACAGTTCTGGCACACTATGAACAGTATACTCCATCTTGGTAAACCCTCTACCCCCAACCCCTTCCCTGACAAAACCCATCTTGAAGCTGCCACTTTTCTAAATAATTACTTTATAGACTATCAGAAAACGAATCCCCCAGACAACAGCCAAAAACTACCTTTAACCCCTTCAACCACCCAGCCCTAATCTGCCTTCTCCCTGAAACCTGTTTCCACTGCCTAGATCAAATCTTTTCTGCTAAAACTGAAACCTTGCTCACCCTCTTTTGATAATCTACCTCCACAATTTCTTAAACTTGCTGCCGACTCTATGGCATATCCCCATCTAAATTCTTATTAACCGTTCTATCAAAGAATCTTCAGTACCTGAGATCTGGAAATCTTTCTATACTATTCCAATTCATAAGGGAGGTAACTCCACCAAACCTACCAATTATGGACCAATGGCCATCCTCTCCTCTCTCTCAAAAATTATCGAGAATGCATTCATAGGCAAGTTATGTCCTATTTACTTAATGGAAACCTCCTTACCCCCTCTCAGCATGGATTTAGACCTCACCACAGCACATCCACAGCCCTTCTGTCTTTTACCCAGACTGTAGCAGAAGCAAGGGACAACAATAAACTTGTATCATGTGTCTTCCTTGACCTCTCTAAAGCTTACAACACCATCTCCCACACTAAACTCCTCTCTAAACTATCCGAACTAAACCTCTCGACCGCCACTATCCTCTGGTTCTCCATCTATCTCAATAACTGACAACAATCTGTTAAATGGCAGACTTCCTACTCACCCTTTTTACCTACCAAAACTGGTGTCCCCCAAGGATCCATCCTTGGCCCCCTTCTTTTTAATATTTTCGCCAACAATCTTCTCTTTGTCCCCACCTCATCTTCACTAATCCAGTATGCTGATGATTTTACCCTTATCACCCTCTCTGACAACCCCACTGACCTGCACTCTTTCACACAGACTTTCTTTAATGTCATCAAACACTGGCTAACTAACAACCAATTAATCCTTAACCCAAAGAAAACCAAATTCCTTCTTTTCCTCCCAAATCTTTATCCCATCTTAAAACTTCTTTCAGTCTCTGTTCTCTAGACAACACCAATATTTATGCAGACACCACTACGAAACTTCTAGAAATCACAGTTGATGACCAACTGAAATTTGACCATCACATCCTACAGCCCATCAAAAACACCAATCAAAAACTAGGTTTGCTATATAGACACAAAAATTCTTAACTAACACCACTAGGACCTTTTGCACAAGCCTATCTCCTCCCTGCCTACTCTACGCTTCCCCTATATTCACACACATCCAAGCAAATCTCCTAACCAGACTAGAACAAACTTACAACCATATAGCCAGATTTGCCCTACAAATTCCATCACTGCCTTGCACCAAAAAGACTTCAGTGGCTTGAGTTCCCACATCTACTCCAATGTCAACAGCTACAAACTGCACATTCTCTTTTCTACAAACCTGAAAACTGTCCCTTCTTGTCCACCTTCCTATCCCTCTACAAATCTGCATGATCTCTCCGTAGCACTGACCAAGCACTACTGAACACCTACAAGTCCAACAAAACTATAGGCAGGTTACTTTATAAATGCTAATAAACCAAACCAGTGGTCTGAGTGCCCAAAATAAAAACTAGTAAACCTAAAGTAAGACACACACGGAGCTCAGCAAAATGGACAACTGCTTTAATGAACAAGCACAAAAACAATCCACAGAAAGCTAAATCACAGCAGCACAGCACAGCAAACAAAATTGCAAAGCACAAGGAACAGCACAATAACGCTGTAAAGTTAATCCACATACACTGAGCTCCGTGTGTGCCTCCACCCAATATAACTGACACAACTGCCACTCTTTGATATTCTCTGTCTCTTCAGTTATTCTTCATTCTTCACTACACTCCACTTACTATTTTTCTGTTTTGTTCTTTCTTCCTCATTTCCTTCTCTCCACTCTAACTTTACCTCCTCTCCTTCCACTCCATCCACTATAACTGACATAACTACCATCCTTTGCTATTCTGTCTCCAATTATTATTTACTCTTCTCTGCACTCCACTTACTATTCTTCTATTTTGTTCCACCAACTCAATCTCTATCATTTTGTTGTTGTACATGCTCAAAATCCATACTTTTAATGATTTCTACAAGGCATTAATGTTGTTACTCACATGTATCTTTATAATCCCTTTTTAAGTATGATTATGATATGAGTATTATTTTTTTGGCATGATCTTTTTTTATCTTGTGTTTTTAGAGCTTTGTCGCTAGTTTTAATGATCATCTACAAGGCATTAATGTTGTTACTCACATGTCAATTTATCTTGCCATTTTTATGTTTTTAAACTTGGAATGTAACTTGGTTTTGTAATGATATACGTGTATTATTTTTTTGGCATCATTTATTTTATCATGTGTTTGTGGAGCTTTTCTCATTAGGTCTTCACTGAAAATGGACCCCCAGCCCAGCAAACTAACCCGATTAACAATGGACAAAACTCTACTTAATACAGAAAGATTTGAGAAGGCCAGCCCACGTAGGTTCGTCCTTCCTCTCTCCTTGCACTTTACTAACAAAAAAATGCACTTTATTCGTCTGTTTTTACTGTATTTGTGTTTCCTCCTACTTTATTTTGCTTTTGCCTTCTCTTGAAAGTACTCAATTTTATTTATTCTGCTGCATTTATTACTGCTTGTTAGTAGCCTGATTAAATTGTAACTGTTGTTCTAAGTCTTTTGGTTTAAGGACTTGGGCTTCATACCAGTTGTTTTACATTAAGAAGGTTTGTGGTCTGCACTGTTGTGAAAGAACAGGTAGCTTACATCCTTTTAAGCTGGGAATTGCTAATTGAAGGCTCAGTGTATGCTATTCTAAAAGTGTATTAGTTCAACATTAAGAAGGTTTGTGGTCTGCACTCTTGTGTGAGGAGAGGCAGGATTCTGCCCTTCTGAGCTGGGAATTTCTGGTAACAGGCTTATTGTGCCTGCTTATTTGAACTGTTTCTTTCTGAAATGGGTGCACCTTGTTGCTATAGCATACACCAGATTCAGGCCTGGTGAATCTATCTTTGTTTGTATAACTTGAGCACTGATCCAGGCCATCTTTTTTTGGAGAAGGTTCCCCTGCACCTTATTGCAGGAGTGTGTAGTTAGAACTTGTCTGATTGAAGACTGCTGGAACAGGGCTCAGTTTTGAGCTTTTTTCTGGTTAATTGGGTAACTTGTTTAAACCAGTTTGTTCATTTTCTATTGTTTTATATATATAAAAAAATTGCACTTTATTCATCTGCTTTTACTGTATTTGTGTTTCCTCCTACTTTATTACTAGGGACATTGACTACAACTCTGATATGAAATATATAACAATAAGTATCCTTTTTGTGCATTTAAAGTGTTTTTTGATTGTATCTGCTTTATTTTCTGAAAAAAAGCATACTTGTTCCCCACCTTTCTAAGCTAGTATAGTCCAGTTTTCAGGTTAGTGCTGAATTCAGGGCTGAGTTACAAATCTCTGTGTTGCCCATACCTTACTTGGATAGAAGGACGTTTCTCTGTTCACCTGTGAGAGAGGGGAGCTTTGAGCAGCCTATCTGTCCCTGGAAGAGTGGTTTCAGCCCAGAAATTAGTAGTTTATTGGCCATTTTGGGCTAATTTCTCTCTCTTTGATTTCACTGCTATAGAAACCGCATTTGCCCGGTTTTGCACGTCGGGCAGCGCCGGTTAGCTAGGGTATAACTATTCCCAGCTCCACAAAGTCTCCTCTTCAATTTTTACCTTGGAACTAGACAAACTTTCAACTTAAGCACTCAAGCCATTCATTTCTCAGCCCGGAACGTGCTCAAAGCTCATAGCAAGCACTTATAAACTAGACCCCCCCCCCTGTACTGTACAGAAGGACAAGGCTCTCTATTCGACCTTACCAGCCATTCAGTAAAACAGTTCACTGTACTTATTCAGGCATGTCCAAAGGGCAGTTTCAGTTGTAATCTCCAGTCCAACTGGTGAATCTGGGCATTTTGAGGCAATGTTACAACTGCCTCATGTACAATGTACACAGACAACCCTCTCCTCCTACCACCAAACACTAATACATGTGAGAGATGCAGTTATACAATCAAACTGGAGGCTAAGCTCTCTCAACCCAAGACTGGATCAGGCAGTTAAGAGGAGAAGGGAAATACTTGCATCACACCACCAGTCTCACATAGACCCATTAAACCAGCACCAGCAAAAAACACACATAAATACACGAAAACATACTTGGAGGCTCTAAATAAAAATCTGCAAAAGCAACAGAGACCTCCAAAGCAGACATCCAAGCAACCTCCACCCCAAACACAAACCATGAAACACATACTTCACAAAACCAGTGTGCCATGCAATCACAGCCCTTAAGGCAAAATAACATACCCAACATACTAGTAATAGGTGACTCTATAGTCAGGCACACTGATGTCCCACTCACTAGGTTGAATAAGGAGAAAGTTACTGTTAGCTGCCTGTCAGGTGTCAGGATCCGCCACATAACACTAGCACGTAGGTCACTCCAGAACAAGTACAAATATGACTCTGTTATTGTCCATGTTGGTGTGAATGACCTGAGCCATACCTCCCTGGACTACATGAAAAGAGACATAGAAGATCTCTCTGATTACATAGCCCAGGCCAGTATGACCCTGACCCTGAATAGCATCCTGCCCTCACCAAGAATGATACCATGGTATAAAGAAAAAAATCTCGATTTCAACAATTGACTAAGTTTCTGGTGTCATTCAAAGGGGATCCAGCATCTGTCCACCTGGGATGACATGCTCAACAAGCCACGCTGCTTTGCTAAAAATGGCTTGCAACTGTCACCCTTAGGCTTTCAAATACTGGCGAAGGCTCTTGCCACCCCCATAGTGCCTTTTTAGGCAAGGCTCAAAAGACAAAACCCATCACCGTAAATAGCACAAGTAACAAAAAACTGAGGGTAATGTTACTTCAGTGCCAGAAGTCTAAACCTCAAAATGCATGCACTCGAGGCACTCCTCAGTATGGAGAAAATCGATATATGTGCAGTAACAGAAACCTGGTTTAAGGCTCCAAAGAGAACCCCAGCACTACTAGGCTACAACTCATACCATACATTTTGACCACAGAACCCAGACCGGAATACAAAACTGGAATACAAAATGTGGGGGCGTATCCATATTCATCAAGGATACCCACACCTCCAGGTTAGTGGCACAGCACGATGCTTCAGAGATCATCCACGTGCAACTAACAATGGGCAAAACTGCAATTCAAATTCCGTATTTCTGGAAACACTGGGAAACATATAGGTCCTACCAAACACCCTAATATTGGGTGATTTCAATTACCCAAACATTAACTGGGAGAACTACTCAAGTACTAACTCCCTTGCCCAACATTTCCTAGAATTTATAAACTCAAATGCCCTGGATCAACTGGTCAACACTCTCACCAGAGGTGACAACATATTGGACCTGGTCATCACCAACATGGGTGACCTGTGTTCCACACTGGAGGTCAACCCCTCGCTGGTTAGATCTGACCATAAACAAATCACTTTGGATATCCACATTCCACCCCTCCCCTGGACAAGGAAACCACTGTGAAAAACATTTCAAAAGCAAACTTCACGTTACTTAAGACCGAGGTGGAAAGTCTCAAAGCCCCCATGCTAAATAATAATGCTGTCCAAGCTGCAAAATCCTTTACTAATGCATTCTACAGGCACCTTCAAGAATGCATGGATCATGCTATCTGAAGCAAAACCAAGACTCACTCCTCCAAGAAAAGGAAACTAGTCTGGTGGACCCTTGCCATAAACAAACTATACAATAGAAGGAGGAAAATAGTACAGAAGAGAGTAAAATCCCAAGAAGAGAAGACATCCCTGATCAGTATCAGCAAGAAACTACGATCCCTCATAAAATCATCCAAGATGAGCTTCGAAAGAAAAATTGCCAAGGACTCCAAAGATAACCACAAGGCATTATTTAGCTATGTCAAGAATCTAAGTGGCAATGCTCAGATCTGCTCGGAGTAAGTGCAGAATGGCACAAAATACACTGAACCGACCAATATCACCAACATCCTGGCAGACAGGTTCAGTGCAGACTTCACCCCCTTCTCACCCCCAAAAGGGCCCATAACCATACCAGAAGAATGTAGAGCCCCTCAAATCACAGACACTCAGGTTAAAACAGCCCTCTCCAAAGCCAAAAACACACATCAATGGGACCGGACGGTGTCCCAGGCTGCGTCCTGCACAAGCTCAAAGATGAACTAACCCCTCACCTAAACACACTGCTCAAACTCAGCCTCTCCACAGGCTGTGTACCCATAGAGTGGCTCACAGCAACAGTTATTCCACTCCACAAAGGTGGAGCCACAAAAGACCCCGGGAACTATCACCCTATAAGCCTGACTAGCTTGGTCTGCAAGGCTATGGAGCGCATCATCATCATGGAACTCATTAACAGAGACATTGGGAACCTCCAAACACTGGACCCTACCCAGTTTGGCTTTGTTAAGGGCAGATCATGCCTCCTAAACCTGGTGGACTTCTTTGAGACAGTTACCAAGGCTATAGACGAGGGAAAGGTGGTACACACAACCTACCTAGACCACACAGAAGCCTTTGACACCATTCCCCATTCTGGTATTATAGACAAGCTCACCAGCCTGAACCTAAACCCCTACATCACAAGATGGGTTGCCAAAGGACAGAACCCACATGGTAAGAGTCGTGGGAGCTAGGTCCAACTCTAAACCAGTTACAAGTGACGTTCCCCAGGGCTTAGTCCTAGGACCCCTCCTGTTTGGCATATACTTCTCAGAGGTATAGGCAAGCACAGGAGGACTATGCAGTGGCGGCTGCTGACTTCATATCAAAGCAGAGCTGCAGGAGACAGCTGAATGGGTGGAGCCAATGGGAAGGGGTGCAGCCAACTAGAAAGGGGAGGAGCTATGCTCAAAACCACAAAAACTAGAACTTTAATTAAATACGCTGCCATGGGTGCCAAACCATCATTATGAGAGTCCAATCAAGACAAAATGAAGTGTAGAAGAAAAAAAATATTTCAATGCATTGGCTGCATGACATCTTACTTAATATCTAGATGGAAACAAAAAGGTTGTGAGGCATGAAAAAATAAATTACTTTTTAAATACATAACTGGATTGCCAGTCAAAATCAAGTACAAGACAAACAACAGCACTCATCTCAAACCACTTCTCCTTGCACTGCAGTTCTAATTATAATTTATATTCATCTTTATAAAAAGTACCAAGTAACATGCTGAAAGTAGCAATGATACCCCCACTTGTAAAAATGTTTCTTATCCAGAAAAAGAACTGCTGCCTGACAACTATCTACTTGTTTCATTGTGAAAACATGATCAAAGTAAAAAATGAACAGCAAACAAGAAACAAGCTCAAGATAAATTGCTTAAAGGATTACTGCACAGGTTATGGACCAGACATGATAGATTGGCATTCTGTTTAGTTTATGGGTAAAGCCTGCAAAGATTATGGCAAGGCTCCAACAAAGGTAATGAGCTTCTTAAAATACTGTAATCCTGTCCTTTATTACAAATACTGTCATATGCATTTCAATACCCAAGGCTTATACGTTATCTAGTTATGTAAGTATTCTCTGCACGGCAACAACAAAAAGGCTTTCAATGTTGGTAATTCTTTAACAGTAAGCTTACTTGCATCTTACAATCTCAGACAAGCTAACCTGATGGTCATGAAATCATTGCTACTTAAACACAGAGCAACAGGCACTTTCAGAATAATAAGAAGCATAATCAACTGTATAAAAATATGACAGAAAATCGGAACATTCTGCAACACCGAGCAAGACAGATGAAAAGCCACTGTAGTACTTGTGTCTACCTTGGATGGGGGGGGAATATTCTGCACACTTACACTGCATAACTGCTCCTTGCCTTGCTTGGACACATCCAGAGTGACTACATGGGGGAGTGGGGTGCAACAAATGTGTCACAACTTGAAATGTCTCTGGCTGACTGCAAAGGCCCTGACACATTTGTCATACCTCTCAACCTCAGAGCAAGAAATCTGGCCAACGTCAGGCCCAAAATTAAGGACAATATATAAATATTGTTCTTATAAATTTTCTAATAGAATAGTAGGTCTTGCATTAGTATGAATTTTCTGAAGGGTATGAAATCTAAAACTGAAATGTCTGTCATTATTTTCTTACTTCAGTCTTTAATGATTTGCCATTAATTTGCCAGAAAACCACAATTGTATGAAAAATGGACCAAATGTGATGCAAAAATATAAAATAGCCACACAATACAGCTGGGAACCTGTCAAAGAAAGGACACTTTTTAATATTAGCACTGTTAGCTTGAGCAGCTGACAAAATAAACAAATCTACATGCATTTCCCTACATGTTTTCTTCCAAAATTTATATTTTGCAGAGGGATTTGAGGGAGAGCAACATTTTGAGCCAAAATCAGGGACAGTTGAGAGGTTTGGATATGCCCAATTCTATAAAGCAATTTGCACGTACCTCTCAACATGTTAATGCAGGAAATCTGGACAAGGTCAAATATATTGGAGGAAAAAACAAACAGTACTAAAATTGCTCTTGTATAAACTTAGTTGATAGAACAGGTCTTGCTTTAGCATACATTTTTCTGAAGGTTATGAAGTCTGAAACTCAATGTCTGTCATTCTTTAATGACTTAAATTCCTAAATGACTTGCCAGAAAGCCACAAATTATATGAGGAACAAACCAAAAAGAAGCAAAAATCTATTCATTCTGTGAAAATCTGGACAGTTGAGAGGTATAGTTCAGCTGAGCCGCAGCTGTCTGAGTTTAACATCCTTCCCCCTCAAAAAAATGCAAGGTAGACACCCCTTGCAGCCATTCTAATGTCCCATTACTTGGCTATTTCACCCCATTTACCATAAACACTGCAATGGGCATACTGCTTTACTTCTACAATGATTTGGATTTTATTTGAAAATTTTATTTTGTATTTTACAGCACAAACACTAAAACATCTGCTAAACAAAGCAATGCAGTCTCACAATAAAAATAGACTTAGCATTAAAACTTTGCCCTTGAAACTCACATTCCTTGAAACAGCAGTGAAATCTACATTCAAAGAAAATACATTTGAGTAATATAAAGATTAACTTTGGGCTGTTTTCAAATGATAGGCCCCTTGCACACAAAACATTGTGTGATACACCTTCCTGATTATATTAAATTATATTCCTTGTATAATACAGTACAGTTGTTGGAGGGTGTTTTAAATTTATTGTTTTGAACATTTTTCCAGTAAACAATTAAACAAAATGCATGCACCAATAATGACAAAACTACCCAATTGAGAACATTTCCATTATAAAAAGTCTACTCAAACTTATACAATACACCAATATCAGTAAATATGTACAATCTCTGCAGAAGTAAGTCATCTAAATAATTCCATATTAAAGAGATCTGTAACTAATGAAGAGGTTGCTGCTAGTTAGTATCTTCGCCAAAGAGAACATTCTCAGTACGGCAGCATCCACCCCTTGGGGGGGTAGAACCCCCATAGCCTTCTTCATCAAAAGCAAGCACATAACCTGTTGTGCTATTAACAATGCAAACCGGCTCAGCATAAGCAGTGCTAAACTTCTCTTCCCCTGCAGCTCTCAGCTCCTTGTAAAATCTACTCAATACTCAACTGTATCTCAACTTTGCAGCACAAGAAATCTGGAAAAAGCCAAAATTTATTGGGGGGGGGGGCAAAAGCCCAAAAAACAGGGACACAAACACTGCTTGTATAATCTTGGAAAGTTGGTAGAATAAAATGCTGTATTACCACCATACATGTTCCTGCCCAGTCTTGAACCCAGGTCCCTGTGCAAAAGACAGTCAGTCAGGGCAACATACCACTATGCCAAATCAGCTGCTTTGTGAAAGAGAGGAAGACTGAAACTTAAATGTCTAGCATTTAGTGATTTCAGTTCTCACCATAGATGTCAACCTCTTAGCACAAAGCACCTGGACAAACCCACTATATATCCAGTGAATTCACTTCTTGCCATAGCTCTCAACCTTAGCACAAAAAACCTGAATGAAGCCAATAATAGGGGAATACACTCCCAAAATAGGGACAAAGTTCAAATATTCATCTTATAAATTTAGAAAATTGCTAGAATAAAAGGTTTTGTGTTACTATGTACTTTCTGAAGAATATGAAGTCTGAAATTCAAATGCCTGTCAATTTTATTTAACATTTGTTAACTAGGAAAGTCTGACAGAACAAAAAACTATTTTCAACAGAGGCCCATGGAGAAATACTGCAGACACATGTTTTTGTAACATGGGAGGACAACTGAGCAAACCCACACAAACACAGGGAGGAGATACAGACTCCACACAGAAGGCACCCCAGCTAAAGATCAAACCAGAAAACCTCTAGCTGTGAGGCAACAATGCTACCACTGCACCATCAAAGCAAACCCACGCAAACACAGGGAGGGCATGCATAATCCACACAGAAGGCACCATACCCAAGAATCAAACCTGAGAACCTGCAGCTGTGAGACAACAATGCTACCACTGTACCATCAAATATCTCAGAATTTTCAGAAACCACAGATGTTAAGAGGAACAGAACAGAACAAAATATGAGGCAAAAATCTGCAAAATTTCACAAATGGTGGTGGGTAGGGAATTCAGGCTCTTGTTACCTGCACTCAGGGTACAGGGTTCAAGCCTGATCCCTAACCACCACCAGGTTACATGTTCTCTCTAGCCACTGCAACTGGACACACACACACACACGATCTGTTCCAATAAACCACTACCTGCCATTCAAATAAACCAGCCAGCATAATCCACCTGAAGTGAAGTCACGATCCACATACACCCTACCTGCCATCCATGATCTGTTCAAATAAACCAGCCAGCACAATCCACCTGAAGTGAAAACATAATCCATCCAAAGCCACAGTCCCATGCATTGCATCCTTCCCAGCCTTCAAATAATCCATCCAGCCAATTCCTGAAGTTGACAGTCCTGTGAGAGAGAGCGCGTCCTTCTAATAATCCATTCAGCCAATCCCTGATGTCGATGGTCCTGAGAGAGAGAGCACGTCCTTCCCAGCCTGCAGACATCACAGTCTGATCCCTTTCCAGTCTATGCAGTTACAACTGTATATACTTCTGGGGATATCTGGAGTGAAATATTGAGCAGTCAATTCGGACTGCTGGTGAGACAGTCTGGGATTTTGTGTGCATGCTCCAGACTGCTTCAGCAGCAGTCTGACATTGGGAAAATGCGCAAGTGCACATGCACGATTTTTGGGACTCGCATTTTTTTTTTCTTTTCTTTTCTTTTAGTTTAGTTATTTTCTTTTTTCATTTTACTTTTTATTTTACAGCTGGGAGGGCTGCAGTCTGATAGTATGAGCCACCCCTGGGACTATGGCTGACCAAGTTCGCAGACAACTGCAAACTAGGGGCTATAATTGACTCTCCAGCTGGCACAGACATCAAGGGGCGCACTGAGATGGATACCTGGTGTCAAAATCATGGTCTCAAGCTAAATGCCAAAAAGTGCATAGTCATCCCCTTTGGAAAAAACAAAGTACCCACAAACTACTACATAGGTGGTAGTCCCCTAAATACAGAAGAAGTAATAAGGGATCTGGGGACCCAAGTAGATAGTAATCTCTCCTTTGATAATCACATTGCCAAAGTGGTTAAAAAATCCTTCTATGTGGCCCACCTAATCACAAAAGGGTTTGCATCCAGATCAAAGAGGTCATTGTGCCCCTCTACTCATCACTCATCAGACCCATCATAGAGTACAATGCCCCATTTGGAATGTACCTTAGAAGACACCTGCAACAGCTGGAAAGACTACAGAAGTACCTCACCATGAGGATCACTGGCCTCAAACAGGTGCCCTATGCAGCTCGACTGAAGTAACTCCAGCTGTACTTGGTTGCATACTGCCTACTCAGATGTCATCTCTAGCTAACATACAAGGCCATGCCCAACCCAGAATTGATGGACATGCTCCACCTAAAGAAACCCATATCCCCTCGAGCCACACACTCTAGGGATCTAAATCTCACCACAACAATAAATATGATGTGCTGGAGGGACAGATTCCTGTCCCAGAGACTTCCCATGCTTTGGAACAAGATTCCAGTCTACATTAGGCAGAGCTCCTCACTAACACTCTTCAAGAGAAACCTTGACAAGTGGATGGGAAACAGAAAGATTACCCCGGGGATCACTTCAGTGGGTCTGCTGGACAGAGGCACAGGGAACTAATCCAATTGGGCAACGAAAGCCAACACATTCTGGCTAGACTTATACATGCCTTCGGGCAGATAGCCTAGTACCTACCTATGAACCTATAAATCTCTTCTTATGCAGTCTCATATTCAGCCAGCCTTTTCTTCATTTCACTCTCTGAGTTTTGCAGTTCTGTCACTTTATCTAAATATCTGTTTAAAGCTTCTTAAATTTTTTTCCAGCTTTTTATTTGTGTAGATATACTCCATTAGTGTTTCATCTATTTTAACCAGTTATGTGTGTAGCTGCTTTATACTCTCCTCTGTTACTGGAAGTCATGTCTGGAACTTGTACTTCTTGCTGAACCACTGCAGTACTCTTCTCAGTCTGTGTTTCTTTCTCACCTATTGTAGCTTATTTTCCTCCAAGTTATTTATATTTCTTATTTCCTGGCATCGATGCAGTGCACTTACTAGCCAGTTACTGAAATTTACACAGAAATCTGGGTCCACTGGCCTTCTTTGCTAAGTTTCTGTTTTCAGACTGGGAGAGCCAGAATTAAGCTGTTACACAATGTGCAGCCATCTTGGAAGTCAGTCTCTCCTTGTTTCTTGAGCTTCCCCCCTATTTCATCATCATATCTTTTTACTTTAAATTATAGTTTTCTGTGTGTGGTATGTACAGGACACTTAACTGTGTAGCTCTGAAATACCTCTTCAAATTGAGCAATCCCAATCTGCCCTGTTCGACTGGAAGAATCAGCTTATCCCATTTGACTCTTGCCACCCCCCCCCCCCCAGATAATGTCCTTTACATCTTTATTAATTGCTATCCTTAACTTCTCCTCTGGTTGATAAAACTATGCTTGACCTGTGCATAAGACTAATGGGTCTAAAAACATTTTCACTGCTTCTATGTTACTATTAATATCCATATAACAAAGCTTTCATTATCTCAGTTTTTGTATTATCTTTTGTTTAGTCTCATCCCACATATCCTTAGCTGTCACACCAGAATCACTATTAATCCATACTTCTAAATACTTTATTTTATCATGTCCCCATAAATATGGATTTTGCTAAACCAATTCATCTGTGAGCACATAATTTACTGCTATTGCCTTTGTTTTAGCTTCATTAATTTTGTATGCTGAAAAGATTTGAAACTAACTCTCAGAATATTCTGCAACACTGTAATGTCTTTTTCTGGTTTTGTCAGATATAGAATAATATCATCTGCAAATAGCCAGCTTTTCTTGACTACCATACCAATTATATCCTTGAATTTCTGAGTCCATTATTTTCTTTGCCAATGGTTCTAAGCATAATTCAAATAACAAAGGGAAAGAGGACACCCCTGCCTGGTTCCTCTGCTCAAGCAGAAATTATCAGAGAAGACCCCCATCCATTTTTAATTTTCACCTCTGATCCCTCATATATCCTGCTAATCAACTTTATAATTTTTTCAGGAAATGCAAATGCTTCCATTGCCCTGCTCATAAAGTCCCAACTTACTCTGTCAAATGCATTTTATGACATTCCACAAAACTACATTGATCCATAGCTATCAATTTTGGCATTATTTTTGCCATTCTTTTAGCCATTATAGACATCAACACTTTATAATTATGGTTTAGTATTGAAATGGGCCTGTATGAAGCTGGATCTGATGGATCTTTACCCTCTTTAGATACTGCAGCTACCACTGCTTTCTTCCAGGATGTTGGTACTTCTCCTCTTAAAATAAGCAAAATCTTCCAGATCTTTATCAGTTTTTTCCATTCATACTTCCAAACTTCCACAAAAATACCATCTATTCCTGGGGACTTTCCTGTAGATTGGTTATACATCACAATTTTTATCTCATCTCCTCCTATTCTTACCATTAGTAAATGAGCATCATATACCTCTAACCTTGGCATATTTAATTCTTCCGTAAACATTTCCATTTGTATCTTTTCTTGATTTCCATATTTCTCTGCTTTATACAGACTTTCACAGAATTTATGAAACATTTCTAATACCTCTACAGGATCTCTTGTTACCTTCCTTGATATAGGCTCCTATTCTTGGTGAAAGCCCTTTCTACTTTCTGTTGCCTGAGTCGTTGTGTTCTAGTATTATTATGAAAAAAACAGTTGCTTAACAGCAGTCTTTCTAAACCCATGTATATTATTGAAGTAATTGAGGTAATCCCTTATTTTCTGATAGGCATTCTCCAGTTGATTCTCTTCTTGTTCTGTGAGATTCCCTCTATTCTGCAGTACTTTAACATTTGTCAGTACCTTTAAATAATTCTTCTTACTTCTTAACCATAGCTCCCTTTCTTTTATTCCCACCTGTTTTTAAACTCCACCTTAATTGCATCCCATTCCCTAGCTATATTTTCAGAAGAAATTTCTATCCTCTGAAATAGCTCCTGAATAATCTCCACTACCCATTCTTTAAATTCCTCTCTCTTCAGCAGATAGGTGGGAAAGTGCCAGTGTCTCATTTTTATTTCATTACCCTGTGTTTTATTTTAGCTATTATTGGTGCATGATCTGAAATAGTTATTGGGTGGGTATCAAGACCTTCAACTAAATGCACATGTACCTGTGAAATGTAAATTCTGTCTAGCCTAGCCTAGTCCAGTTTTTATATCTTGGGGAATATGTAAATTCAGTCTGAACTCCTATTACTGAATTCACATCTTCCATGCTAAATATTTTTATAAATTTCTTCAAAAATCTACTCTCCTTTTTTATACTTTCCCTTCTGGACCCCCATACACATCTTCACTGATGCAAATCAAATTCCAGTCCCCACCTATAAGTAATACCCCCTGCTGAAAACTGATTATTTCTCCCAGAATTTTCTTAAGTTCCATTATAGCAGTTTTAGCTGGAATATTAATACATACCAGTGTAATCCTTCTCTCTTGCCAGTAGCTACTTAGCACTAAAAATCTGTCATTATTATCTTTTTTATCCTGTTCTTTCACTATTGGAGATCCTCTTGCAATTAATATTAATACTTCTATTTTCCTCTGTCCTAGATATTCCGCTGAATAACTATCCTGAAAAAAATTCTTTATCAAGTTCAGGTTTTTTCCAAGTGTGTCTTCTGTTAGCATAGCTATTTGCAGTCTACATTTTTAGTACAGTTCACTATTCCTTCTTTTTTTGTATTTATCTGTGACACCATTGACATTTAAAGACATTGCAGAAAGCATTGTTGTATGAAAAAGTTATTATTCCAACCTTTTTAGTTCCAGCTTTTGTGTTACATACATATACTGTTTGGCAGCTTGAACTTTTATATAGTTGTTTCTTGTCATATCCATTTTAGCCTTTGTCGCATCTTACAAAACTTTTTGTTTTATTGAAAGTCCTCAAAAAAACCAACCCCTATATCCCCCCTTAAACTTATTCATTTAATACTAACACACAAAACTATATACATCTTCAAATATTGAAGTTTTACCTTCCTAACAGGAACAATGTCCCAAACTAACAGCCACTCTCATATACTTGAGTTAACCTAAAAAAGGTTATCCATGTCAAGACGCATGGTGCAGCCTGTGCTTCTACTAAGTGCTAACTGATTTTGTCTTATCTTTTTAGCTCCCCCAGCTGGGAAAACCCTAAATGCATTCAGTGAACATTATCTCCTAGCCAGTCCCCCCCAGCCAATCATTCTCCTCCAGACTGTAACCAATTTCTCTTCAGATTGTCTCCATGGAGACATGAGAATAAGAGAGCCAATTTCTCATTATCAGATAGTGTCCATGGAGACACATGGGCCAGACTGAGAATTGCTACTAAGCATACATTCGTTTGCTAGAAAAAAAACTCATCATATTTTATACTGTTTTTATTTATTTGCTTTCTCTTAAAACATGTTACTAAATCAGTCTAAGGTCCTTAATCCAGTCATCCCCCCAAGCAAGAATGAGGAAAAAGCACATTAATTTTTCTTTTGTCATGCTCTTTTAACCAGGCTTTTTTTTGTACATTGCAGTGCCTACATTTGTTAAAACTGAACAAGAAGAAATAGAGAAGTGTGGAAGAAAGAAAAGCAGCACCTATTTACAATCCCATTACACTTAAAAATAGCTGAGAAAATGTTACTTTATAGCTTGTAAAAAAACATACACCACAAAAATAGTACTATTAAGAAGAAAAAAATTTTTTCTTTATGTACAGTTAACTTTCTCCCCTCTTCCCCTTGTTTTTTTTCCAAACATTAATGACATGAAGTAGGGCATATACTTTAGAGTTCCCCACAACTACAATAAATTTTGAAAAAGCCCAGTATTCCCAGATTTTCTTGTTCTGTAATATTTCATAAACATAATTATTGCATTGTAATCCAACATTAAGTTACTGGTTTTATTACTGTTCAACTCCATCTCCCAGATCCTGTCTCTACTTCATTTCCAACATACTCTTGATTCTTCTAGTCATCTATCTTGCTGCCTTCCTTCTCTCCAACATTTTCCATTGAAATAGTGGAAAATATTTCACAGGTACAGTTTCTCTGTGGTGTTTATTACAGAAGAACAAGAAGCAGAATATCCTTTTGTTTCACAGCTCACTTTTTGTTGGACAAACATTTGTATTTCCTCCTTAGCATGTACTTCATCAAAAAATGATTTTGTCCCTCCAACAATGAATACCTTGAAGACAACTGGATACAGCAGTTTGAATCTCACTCCTGTGTCTCAACATTCACTGAATATTGGAATGAATTTACTTCTCTTCTGTCTGGTGTTCCATGAGAAATCATTATCCACAAACACTCTATTTTCTCCCACTTTTAGTATTTTGTCCTTCTGCCACAGTTTTGTTAGGTTCATAGGTTCATACTAGGCTATCTGCCCGAGGGCATTTATAAGCCTAGCCCATAGTTTTGTGGCTTACGCCCCCCCTTTAGTTTGGAGAAACTATGCCCATTATTTTACTGTGCCTCTGTCGAGCAGTGACACCGAGGTAACCCCTGGGGTGTATCTGCGGTCTCCCATCCATTGGTCAAGATTCCTCTTGAACAAGGCCAGTGAGGTGCTCTGCCTCACATAAACCGGGATTTTGTTCCATAGCATAGGGAGTCTTTGGGTGATGAATCTATCCCTCCAGCACGTCCTATTAATAACTGTGTCGAGGTTTAAGTTTCCCACCCTTGTGGCTCTGAGGGATCTAGATTTTTTGAGATGAAGCATGTTCATCAACTCTGGGTTTGACATGGCCTTGTATGTCAGGCATAGGTCACCTCTGAGCAAGCGGTAAGCAACTGAATATAGCTGGAGTTCTTTCAGTCGGGCAGCATAAGACAGATTTTTGAGACCCTTTATCCTTTTGGTGAGGAACTTTTGTGGCCTCTCCAGCTGCTGCAAGTGTCGGGTCAGATACATTCCGAATGGGGCATTGTACTCGATCATTGGTCTGATGAGTGATGAGTATAGGGAGACTATGACTTCCCTTGATCTAGATGTGAATCCCTTCATGATAAGGTGGGCAATGTAGAAGGTCTTCCTAACTACTTTAGCAATATGAGTGTCGAATGAAAGGCTACTGTCAACCTGGGTTCCCAGGTCCCTGATAACTTCTTCTGTGATCAGGGGATTGCCACCTATATGGTAGCTAGGGGTAACCTTATTTTTCCCGAAGGGTATGACTATGCATTTCTTGGCATTTAACTTTAGGCCATGGCTCTGGCACCAGTTATCCGTTTCTGTGAGACCCTTCTGAAGGATATCTGTGTCGGATGTGTTAGAATCAACTCCTTCTGCTAGCAGGATTGCATCTTTACTAGTAAAGGTCTAGGTTGCTTTCTCATAGCCAAGTTTGGAGCATACACACAATGCACCATTCCAACTAACCACTCCTGCTGTGGAACACAAGTCCACTTGCTTATTTGTGCTTTCATAGAATTAACGCAGTTTGCTCCTTCCAGATTCTCTGGTATAGCTGAAATATCAGGTTTTCTTTACATGCTCTGTCCTCAAATTCTTTTATTTTTTTGAAGTATCTCTTCCTGAGCAAACAGGGCTCTGTGTTGACTCCCAATCTCTGTGGAATCTACTTCTCTGATGCAAAGACATATCTCCAGGGTTTGTGGTTAGCATATTTTGTGGGTAGTTGTAAAGCTGGGTACTATTTCTGATTCCTCCACAGACTCATATTCTCCAGGAAGGGTTAGATAAAGTCAGCAGCACCTAGAGTTCTGGGTGGCTTTAGGCTTAATACAAAATGAATTCAAAATAGAATTTGCAAGGCTCCTTACTGACAATATCTCTAACTCCATGTTTATCCTTCAGCAGGTAAATTTAGCAACTGACTCTGGCAGACAAAGCAGTAAATTACATTAGTTAACAGTCTCTTTTTTATGTGAGCCCTAGCAGATTTTCTGTGGCTTCAGTTTTAATTTTAGAAGATAATTTTCTGTTTCCATTGTTTCCACTGTTACATGCATACTTTTCACCACATGACATAATGTAATATCTCTCAAGGAGCATTAGGCTTTAAGTACTTAAGCGCATTTGAGCTTTGCATAGTTAAGAAGCAGAGATTTTTCACTTTCAAACTAAAATGCATATTCTTAATAAAATATATGTATACAGATTAGCACGTTTAAATATTTCACAGTTACTAATCATTTTTCTTAATTCATTACAGCCTTAGTGCAAGTTAGTACCATTCTGCATTTTTTTCTGAAGTAGAAATTAGATTTTGTAAGCGTGTTTACATTTTTTGTCCACAGTCATACAAGATTGTGTTTACAGTGACCAAACTTTTATTCAATGCAAAGTTGTTATAGCAGAATAATGAAATTTGATTTTATGGTAATTTGCATATCTATTGGACAACAAAAAATAAAACTATCATTGGTGCTAGACAGGCAGAATGCTGGGTTTAATGGTAACATTATTACACTTTAATGACTAGCAGACTATGTCATGAAATGGCAGTGTTTTATCATTTCAGGAAAAACAAAGGAGAGTTAGAAGAGTACCACAAGAGCTGGCTATGCCTCATGTCTGAGAAAGTTAAAACAAATAATCAATGGGAATGTGGAGAAAACTATATAAGGGTCACCCCTACTGATTTTAGTAAGGTCGGGCAATACAGAGACTACATTAGACTGAAGGGCCTAGAAGATATTTGGATTTTCCCTGTTCATGTTATGATAGTCAATGTGTAGCATTCACAGGATGGTAATATGGTACCAAGAGATTAAAGTGTCAAGTCCAGAATATATAGTTAGGTTTGCAGATGTCAAAATAGATAAATCCGAAGGGGATCTGTAAAGGGGAACACTATACTTTTTCCCCCAGTGATGTGTTTGGAGGGTTGTGTAAGTAATGACCACCCTTGGTGTAAAGGAAGAATTGGAAGGAAGTGGGGGGTTATGTGTCAGACCCAGATCTTTTCCAGACTGCTGGAAGGGGGTAACCCAGTGTTTTTCCTGGTATGTTGTCTTTCTGTGAGAAGGGTTTATAGCTGAGGTTCTTCTAGTTGATTGGCACAATGAGTTTGCAAGTGGGGAAGAATATGTGAATATGGTAAGCTGATAATATTGTTGATTACAAAATTTGACATTAGCATAAGTTTCTTCAACATCTGTCTTTTTTGTTTCCATCATAAGTCAACTTCCATTAAAGATGAGTGAAAAAATGCATATCTATTTTAATTTTTTCCAAGTAACCATGTAGTGTATCATCTTGTAGTTAGAAAGGAGAAATGGTTAACACGAGGATTCAGAAGGAACCTAGCATTCACATTAAGAGCTAATGTGAAAAAAACATGTTTCTGTAATATGGTATTGGCTCATTCAGAAACACATTGACACAATGGGAAAAAACATTGATATCAGCTAATATGCATGTATGTGAATTGCCATTAACTACTGCTAGAGCTAATCAGCACTTTCCTGTGATCATTAGCCCCTGTACCAATACACAGTGTTAGCACAGGCACCTCCCTAGTCACTCTCCCACACATACACCATACTCTGTAGCCATTCCTGTATTTCAGGATGTTCCCCATATCTCCTTTTTTCCTGCCCTCATAAATCACAGATGAGTACAATTAGTCATTAATGCCAGACATTGAAGTTTTACATTTCATATCTTTCAGCACGTGATGCTAGTGCAAAAGCTTTTCTAGTGACTTTCTAAGTTTGTAGGGGGAATAATTAAAATATTTCCCTATGTCTTTGCCTCAGCATTATTTTTCTAGATTTCTTGCTCTATGAGGTTGAGTAGTTTGCTTTATTTTCCTTGCCCTTCTCCTTCATAAGTCATGAACTGTTGCTCTTATTGAATAATGCTTGATAACCTCATTGTATGTTATAATACACATTTTCTACACTAATGTATCAGGGTTAATGCTGTTTCCTGTGACAAAGTTGCAGGATTTGAAACCTTTCCCCCTTTTTTTGGAATTTAGTTAATTTTAACACTTATTTACATCACCTCCCTGGTGTCTAGTGGTGGTGCAGAGGACTAGAGGGTATAAAAAGAAAGGGACGTATGGTTAAATTGGCTTACATTTTATGAGCAGTAGTGCTGTATTGTCTAGTTTTATACATACTGTCAAGGATGGCCCTACAAACCCTACTACCAACAACAGTATATGCAAGTTGCAAGGGCCATAAGAGTGTTTGACAAATAAGCACTGGTGTCTTGGACTATGATCAGTGTCTACTATACTCAAATAAGGTACACATTATAGCACTGGGGAGCAAAATTATAACGACTGGCTTCCCAGGCTTTCATATACCTTGCTCTCAGCCCAATGTCTTTCAGTACTGTTTTACCAATAGTAATGTAATCTTGGCTACACACATACGCATAGTAATTCCCAGGAAGGGCTAATAGTACATTTTCAGTCTCATTGTACCATACTTCATAACTTATTAATATAAAAAATCTGGACGGTCCCAGGAATAATGGAAGGCAAATGCTCAAAAATATAAAGAGTTTAAATATTGTTCTTATAAATTTGTTAGAATAACAGGATTTGTATCACCACATAGTTTGAAGGATGTGAAGTCTGAAATTTAAATGTATACCATTGTGACTTGAATCTTAAGTGATTTGTCAGGAAACCTCAAATTTTATGAAGAACAGAACAAAAATATGCAAAAATGTGGACATTTTGTAAATGTTTGAGGCAATTCAGAGGCATGTACTTCACCTTCTTGATTTATATAGTAACATGCCACTGACCAGACCAGTCTGGCATGCACTGGATACAAGTGCAGTGCACTCTTATGTAAGACAGCAATACTATGTAGCTATATCTGAACATTCCCTTCCTGAAATGCTTGTGCCACCAGCTGTAATTCACCAGTTTTATGAACTTACCCTTAGATAAATAACTAATCAAACAGCTGCAAGCTTTTGAAATTATATAATGTAATCCTTTACATCAGGAAATTAATCAGTGCACTTTAAAATTAAATATACATTATGACAAATATACTTTTGTAAAGAGAAATATAACATAAAAATAATAAAACAAGTTTTGAACAAAGAAAAGTACTGACTGGTCCTACTAATATCACCAATTGAAGATAAGTGCAGTCTAGCTGTGTCTGACTTTAAGACAATTAGCCCTTGCAAATGACACTGGGAAAACTGATAGACATGCACAGTAGGCTGCCTCTGTTCTTACCTGCAGTCCTGAAAAATCTTTATTATAAAAACATCTCTACCCGTAGTTGCAATATGAGTAACACAATGAAACACAACATTGGAGTCAAAGGTAACATTTAAACATACTTGCAAAAAAGCACTAGAGGAGGAAGGCAAAGAAGTCTTTCTGGTAAAAAATCTTTATTACCACAACGGCTGGTCACCACGAATACAGTACACTCCAAGGCACAAACGCTATGTCTCCACACCTGCGTTTTCGTTTCAAGCACTTCTTCAGATGCACTACAAATCAACAAATTTTAGCATGCCTTATATATACATAAGATCAGCTCAATTAGCAAAAAGCCACACCAAATTGATAATTAATTATCAAATAATTAATACAAATCGTATTAAACCAAACTAAAAAATTTTTTTGTTTAAAAACTCATGATTTAAAAACTGTAAACACACTTTTCCTTACCATCAACAACTTTAAAAAGAACCTTAAAACAGATTCATATATAAAAATAACAAACTCAACATATTTATAAAGGAAAAAACATTCATTAAAGTTCTGCCTAGGGATATATCATTTAATCATTGCACATACTCCCTCTAGTGTACAAAAAGGAATATTACACTTATATACAGAGAATTCTTTTATATATAAATTAAATTTAAATTCTAAAAACTACCTTCCTAGATTTATAAAGGAATGTCCTACATATTACTTAATAAGTACGAATTGTTCAGCTCTAATAAAAGCATTTCTTACAATCAAACATTTTCATAAAAATAAAAAATAAAAACAATTTTAAAGTTTATTATATATGGTGTCACTCATAATTTGGCAGCCCTCAATTTCAACACAGGTAGAAGGGATACTACATTATTCAGACCTGGTTTATTATACGATTCCAACTGTAACTGCCACAACAGTTCTTTATATTCGATCGTATCCTCCCATGGTCCCCCACGAATATCTTTAACTACTTCCAAAACATAGAAATGGAATTCTGCTTCTGAGCATATCCCTTTATGATTAGCCAAAGCATTGTTGGGATTTCCATTCTTAATATCATAATTATGCTCATAAATCCGATTTTTAAGTTTCCGCTCGGATTTCCCAACATAAAAAGCTTGGCATTTTTTACACAAGCTCAGATATACTATTCCACTTGTATGACAATTCGCATATTCAGTACTTTTTACTAAAGTATCCCTACTCTGAATATGAACTGAATCTCTGGCTAGAATGAATGGGCACTGGGGGCAACTACCACATTTGAAGGTCCCTATTCTGCCATTCTTCGGTGGATGTCCCCTACCCTTAGTTTCAAAGAAGTTTTTAAGATTCCTTCCCTTTCTAAAGGTACATTTCAAAGGTTGTTCAAAGAGCCCTTTCAAATCTGAGAACTCACCAAATTTCTCCCATTCAGTCTTAATTAAATTGAAGATAAATTTTGCTTCCCCATTAAAGTCCAAAACCAAATTATTCGAACTATCAAAAATGTCTACAACCAGCCCTGGGTTCACAACTTCGTCTGTTCCTAAAATTGGGTGGAATTTGTTAGCCCTCCCAATCACCACTTCTTTTTCCACTTCTGAAATCAATACATCCGGGTAACCCCTCTCAAGGAACATAACAAAAAGTTTCTTACATTCTTCTAGGAAATCTTCATTCCTGGAGCACATTCTGCTAGCCCTCACATACTGACCTTTAATAATACCTTTTTTATGGTGGTGAGGGTGTGCACTAAAATAAGACAAGTAGGAGTTCGAATAATTATCTTTTCGATAAACTTTTGAAAAGAACTTCCCTTCCTTCTTCCCTACAAATATATCTAAATACCTTAGGCAATCCTTATTTATATTAAAGGTGAAGTTAAGGAAGTTGGTGGTACCAGATAGATAATCAAAAAAAACTAAAAATTCTTTCTCGGAACCAATCCATAACAAGCATATATCATCTAGGTAACGCTTATACAGTTTCCAACACTTTCTAAACCTGGAATTAAGTATAAACTTTTGTTCCCAAATATCCAGAATAATATTGGCATAGGTTGGCGCACATCGAGCGCCCATCGCGACCCCCTGTACTTGTCTGAAAAACTTCCCCTCATAATGTATGAAATTATTTGTCAAGACAACATCCATCAAGGTCAAGATCAAACAGAAATCATTGTGGGAAAACTTTCCATATTCAATCAGTGCTTCCTCGAAAAGTTCCATCCCTTCTTTATGCGGAATAGACGAAAACAAATCTATTATATCGAGTGTAATAAATATTACATTTTCATCATAGCAATCCTGCTTTAAATTCCTTAATAGATCCCAGGAATCTTTTACTATGCCTGGCCCTTCTTTTATAACTTCTTTCAGCTTGACATCCAACCACTTGGCTATAGGGGCTGTAACTGAGCCTTCTGATGCCACAATTGGTCTCATAGGGGGGTTATTGATGTTTTTATGAACCTTCGGCACCCCAAAGATTACTGGTACTTTAGGTTTATCCACTACCAAGTACCTATAAGTATTAATATCAATCGAACCCTCCAAAAGCAGGTCATTAAGGACTATCCCCACCTTTTGATTACCCAAATTGATCTCATTCACAGACGACCTCTCGTATCTATCCGCATTCTGCAATAATTCTATCATTTTGGAGTCATACATTAACTGGTCCATCATAACAGTGCCTCCTCCCTTATCCGGTTTGGATATCCGAATATTCTTATCCCCTACTAGCTGTTGCAATAACCTATTTTCATCCAATGTCAAGTTTGGGGCAACTCTTCTATTGGACAGTTCATTCCTAATTTTTTTCTCCACTAAGCTCTCAAAATTTTTTAATTGCTGATTTATGGGAGGGTTAAAAATACTTCTTTTCCTTAGGTTTTGGATACCTACATTCATACCATTTTCATTCTGTTTCTGATAGAAAAGTTCAAAATTTTTCTTTCGAATGAATAATTTCAAATCTATGAGGACCTTACTAACATCTGCTTTTTTATTCGGTACAAATTTGAGTCCCTTAGTGAACAATTGAAAAAATATTTCATTGACTTCAAGAGCACTGTAATTATATATGGTATAACCATTTCTTTGATTAACTACACCTTCCTTCACAACCACATCCATACTAGCCTCATTTGAATGTTCACCATCTACACCTTCTACCACTTCCGGTTGTTCTGATTGTAATTCCTGTGGTGGGTACGTTGGTAGGGCCCCCTCCCCCCCCGGAAGTTTTTTTGATGATTCCTTTGATTATAATTCCTAATACGTTCAGATCTTCTCAACTCAGGGAACTCTTCTTCATCCCTCAAATCAACATTGCCCTGGCCTTGTTCTGCCCCTTCAAAACCAACATCTTGATTGTATAAAAAATTAGAATTTTTATTTTTATGATTCATGTAGGTACCTCTTGCATTAGGGTAATTAGTTTTTTGTTTATATTCTTCCTTGTCCCTTCCAAGTTTTTTGCACTTCCTTTCAAAAACATTGGATAAGCTTTTCTCTATATTGTTTAACATATTCTGATATATTCTTTGATTTTCCTCCATTGAGAACAATAAATCATTCACTATCACTTTATTGAGTTTTCCTAATTCTAAATTCAGGCCCTCCATCTCCCTAGAGTTCTCCTTTACTATCGCTCTTAAAATATCCAGGCCACAATTATTAAAAATGTTCAACAGTTCATGGTGGAAATCAGACCCTATTTTAATTTTATTTGGATACTTACATATCCTTAACCCTTTCGGGACAATACTTAGACTAATACATTCTTTCAAATAGGAATTCTCCAGCTCTAAACTCTTAAACCGAAATAACATTTCATCAAAACGATCAACATTCTGTTTAAACGAACAATTTAACTCAATATCCTTATTACTAGGCAGATTCTTCGAATTAAAACAATATTTAACATTTAGAACAGTAACAAAGTCCAACTGTCCAGAATTAGTGTCTTTAAGGCTGGTACCTGCCTGTTGGGAGCTCGTTCTGGAATCATTCAAGCCTCTAGCGTTACCACCCTGCTGCTTAGATTTAGCTCCATTCACAGCCTCAGCGCGTTGCCTATCCCCTGGGTGTTGATCTGCCTTCTGCAATGACCTGAAACACGCCGGAACACCATTGCCAAAGTCACTACTGTCCACTGCTCCAGCACAAGTAGGAGGTCTCTCCTCGGAAAACCCTTCATAGTCCGACTGACTATTAGAACGCTGCCTGTATCGACGCCTCTCCCTCCTTGGTAGGGCTTCCTGGTTCAGCGGAAATGCTGAAGGTGAACTCTGCGACATGCCACTTCCTCTGGTCATCAATTCAATTAATTGCGTTAGTTGCCCAGCCAGTTTGTCTAACTTTGCGTTAGTATCCAGCACTATTCCACTTTCAATCGGTGCTGCAATGCCTTCCTCCACCTCCATAACTCAACCGGAACCAACAAAACAGGAGGCTAGCACCAAAACCAAACGCACTTGCAAAAAAGCACTAGAGGAGGAAGGCAAAGAAGTCTTTCTGGTAAAAAATCTTTATTACCACAACGGCTGGTCACCACGAATACAGTACACTCCAAGGCACAAACGCTATGTCTCCACACCTGCGTTTTCGTTTCAAGCACTTCTTCAGATGCACTACAAATCAACAAATTTTAGCATGCCTTATATATACATAAGATCAGCTCAATTAGCAAAAAGCCACACCAAATTGATAATTAATTATCAAATAATTAATACAAATCGTATTAAACCAAACTAAAAAATTTTTTTTTTTTTTTTTTTTTTTTTTTTTTTTTTTATTTAAACATAACTTTTGTTACATTACTGAAATGGTTGCATAGAAGGCACTTGCTGGAGCTGTAATTGTTTTAATAGTTTAACTTATGTTTTAACATTAACTTCATCTCCAAATTTTACAATTTACTAAAAGGTTTCTTTACTGTTCCTGGGCTATAACATCTAATGAACAGTCCAAGAATCCAAGCAAAAGCAAATAATGAGTGTATTGCTGCATTAAACCTTTATGGAAGAATTATATCACTTGGAGTAATTCCTGGGGGTGACTGGGAATGAGTTACCATTGGTAAATACTCCATTAGCTCTATTCTGTCAAATCCCCCAACTTTTTTTTATTGCTGTTGGTAAATGAGTCCTGGCTCTTCATTTCCTGCTGACTCAAAACATACATCCAAACAATTCCCTCTGAGATAAAGTTACAGAGATAATCAGAAACTTCCAACCCTAGTGTCATAAGAAGGATGGAGTGAATGGGGCACTTGCCCAAAGCAACAACTCATAAGAAATGTTGAACATTTAAAATTGACAGCTTGCAAGCTCATGACTGTGATTACTTTGGAAACCACTTCTAAAACTATCTAAATGTCAACATTCTGTTTTTTTTTAATGGAACTACCTTAAAAATAGAAGTCTGACAGACAGATAATGACAACTTGCAAGCTGTCCTGCATTTTTAATGTTTGATGAAGTGAGTCATCAAATGAGTGTGCTGTCAAGGGTGTGAAGTTCACTTGCTGCAGCTCTGTCCAATCCAGGTATGATATATACCTTTTGAGAGGAAGTAGCAGTCTAGGAGCTCTAAGTCTGCTAGGTGTCAGGTGTGTGTGTGTGTGTGTGTGTGTGTATATGTGTGTGTCTGTGTGTGTGTGTGTCTGTGTGTGTTTGTCTATAACAGGTTCTCTTTCCAAAGTACTATTTAATTTTACTCAAAAATGCAGATTTTGTACAGTTTCTGGCACTTTTGTATAGCACAGTAACTCCTACTGTTTTTCTGTGCAGCTTTTGGCAAAGACTCAGTGACTAACAGTACTGGTATCGGTGATTGAGAACATCAGTGACATACTGTCACTTTCAGCACTGTCTTCCTACTTTACTGATGATGTGAACTAATATAGTAAAAGTAAATCAGAAAACATGAATAAAATAATAGAGTTGCCACAGCACTACCTTTTTAATGTACATCTACTTTTAACTGCATATCTGCTTCCCCCAACTTCCTGTCACTGTAATTTCTCTTTTGCAATAATCAGTTCATTTTGTCAGAAATGAAGGGTTAAGGTGTGTGTCAGCTGTATTCTGTAATTAAGTTAACTTAAATTCCAAGAAAATACAATAAGAAATATGTAGGTAACAGCATAACAGCTGGCTAATGTATTGCTGCTGTTATGGCATATTCAATCAGCCTCCACCTCATTTAAGTAAGTCTCACTACTTTTGCAAATGGCATGATGTTGGGATAAGCAGGCCCCTCCCCTTTACATGATATAAAAGCTGAAGGTATTAACTTTGTGAAAATATAGTAAGAAAGATACCAATGATAGCAATAGTTCACATACACTGTAATACAAGAATGCCACAGTTAATGCACTGCTGCTGTCAACAAAATGCAAGAGGAGCTGCTGCCCCCAACCTTGCACCAGTTTAAGAACTTAGTTTTGCTCTCTGGGGTTTGCCTCCTCCTTACATGCTACTCCAAAATCAGTACATTAAATCTCATGAAAATGCAATACTAAATAAGAAATTAGTATCATAAGGATCACACTAGTTAAAAATATGGATAAGTATTTAACAGTTAAAATGACTGCGCTACGGATGCCCATCTGTATTGCATAGAGGGATAAACTCTGAGTACAACCCAGATGATCCATGATTGATTAGAAGCTCAGATGTTGGAAGAACCGAGCAGAGGTGTGTGTGTGTGTGTGTGTGTGTGTGTGTGTGTGTGTGTGTGTGTGTGTGTGTGTGTGTGTTCATCCTGGGTAAAGACGGAGATGTTAGTCACAGTCAATAAGTTGCTTACATGCAAGTGCAGGCTCACATGTTTACAGTGGCTGTAGAACCTGGGGACATGGGCTTGATCATCTGATACCAGTGATGGAAGCCCTCATGAGGTGTGTGTGTGAGACAGAGAGAGCACAACCCTCTTGGTGCGAGTGCTCACACCAGCAACAAGGGGTGGGGTTACAGCCATTCAAGAGAGAACTCCAGTGGTTGTGTGCATAAAAGCTTACACGGGTCTCCCCCCAACAGGGGGTGAAGGACCAATCCAGGCAAAGCCTGATGCTCAATAGGCAACAGGATGAAAAATTACTGAACTACAAACTTTGATAAACATGAGGATGAGCAGTTGGACTTGCTTCTCATTGTAGTTCATTTCTGAAATAATAATATTAATATTAATAATAATAATAATAATAATAATAATTGCATGATTTACTGATTTTTGTTCAGGTAGGTATAGCTCTCTACTTCTTAGCTCCAGAACTGGGGACAAATCCAAAAATAATCAGGGTCAGTGACTCTTAAAAATATTAGAACTGTTAGCTTGAGAAGTTCACCGAATAAGAGAATGTGAATTATCATACATTTTGTGAAATAAAACAGAGTCTATAACCCTGATTATTGCCATTATTAAGTGTAATCCACTGCACCCCCCCCCCCATTGTTGCCGGTTTTAGGAGGGATTAGGAGGGACTGAGCAACATTTTGAAACAAAATCAGGAACAACTGAGAAGTATAGTGGGTTTCAAGGATAAGAATAAATGCATGTGTTTTACAAATGAAGTTTCCATGTTTCTTCATTATTTTAATTTACTTTTGTGTGGAACTAGCTCTCAACCTCCATCTGCAAAATGTGGAATGCTGTCTCTCATAATGTAGAATAAATGGATAAACTTTGGAGCAATTACTAATAGCTTACTGACAACTACAGCTAGAAAGCTCACAGAATACCTTTCAGTTGTCTCTGATTTTTTACCCAAATTTCAGCGTGGTCTCTTTAGATCTATCCTAAAACTGGTGACTTTTGGAGAAAAGGTGGTGAATTACACTTAATAAACGGTGTTGATAATTTGAGATATAGACTTCTTTTACTTCAGAAAATGTATATTAATTCATATTTTCTTATTCTATCAGTGTCTCGTGTTGAAAGTATTAATATTTTAAAAGGGTTCCTGATCAGTACTGGATTTGTCTCCAGTTATGTGAGATTTGTTCCTGATTCGTTGAGAACTATTGGTTAAATACTTTATACATATCAAAAGTCATTCTGATGAATTAATATGAGTCAGTATTATTTACCATGGGTATCAGTTGAAAAAAATCTTAACATTAAATATGTGATTAGACCCTTTCAATGCAAAACTGCAAGAAACCTTGACCTTTTAAGACTCAATTTGAGGAATGTTCTTCGTAATAAGGTGCACTTGAGAAATATTTGTGTGGAATCCTTTGAGTTCTTTTGCAGCTATTTATGGGATACATAACTCTCAAATGGATCAGGGACAAATCCAGAAATAATCAAGGACACTTCTAGAATGTTTGTGCTGTTAACTTGTGACACTGACAGAATAAGAGAATGTGAGCTAATAAACATTTTCTGAAGTAAAATAATTCTATAACTGTAATTATTTTCATTGTTTATTAAGTGTAATTCACCGCCTTTTCTACAAAAGTCATCAGTCTTAGTAGTGATTGAGGGACAGAGCTAAAATATGAGTCAAAATCAGGGACAGTTAAGAGATATGTATCATGTCCTACCACAGACCCCATGACTACAACCTTAAACAATATTTATTATATCACTGACTGGCCTTTTTCTCCTTCAGGTAATTGGTTATACTCTTGTTGCTGCTCTGTCAGCCAAATTTAGTTTGTTCCACACCTCTCTGCTAACTTTTCTGAACTCATTTTGTTTGTTGTGAAACTATAACTGTCTGAGGAAAACTCACCTGCAGATTCATAGTTTTTCGCAGTACTTTACTCCTTCTAAACAGCTCTACTGTTACTGCAGTCTGGAGTTGCATATCCCTTATGCTTCCAAAGCATGTGCTAGGCTAATGTTCCTATTACATAAAATTGTTCCACTGACAGCATAACTGATAAATAACTCCTCCTGATGGTGCTGGAGATGTTTCTCGCAATGCTCCCTTACCACCCCTGATTCCCTAGTCAGCCCTCATGGCATTACATTTTTAGGACCTCCACCTACTTCCCACTCCTCTTAAAGGCATACACATAAATACAGATATACCCTGGGTGCAAAAATACACACAGTTCCTAAACTGTCAGTCTGCATTTAAGCACTTTAACTTTTTTTCCTCTCTTATATTTACTAACTTCCCAGAATGATCACAACTTATACCAGCCACCTCACTCAGGTATCTACTCCTACCCCTCCTATATTCATACCCCAATGTTCTAGATCCTCCTTCTCGGACATATCTCTCTACAAAGCTACATACCATGTTTCTCTTAAATATTACTGCATCCTTACCCTTCTTATTTTATCACCTTACAACTTACCACACATCATTCAATCTTGTATACATTCCTCCCAATATGTGCTTCACCTCTAATCATTCAGATCACCCCACTTCACCACTAATTGTTTCCAGTATATACAAAGACTCATCGAATTTTTAATTCAAATTACTAAACCCTCATACATACCACACCAAAATAAAATTAACTACTACAATTAAACAAAAAAAGTTTACCAAATATATCAATTGTTCTCTCTCTTACCTCTCTGTGGGTATATTTATCCCAACTCCAGCCCTTCCTCCCATCCTCACTTCACAGTAGGCTCCAAAACTCATCCCAAGCCAACCCCCTCCTACTCAGCCCACCCATCTCCTTCCTAAATAGGAATCCCACCACCACTCCAAAACATCAAAACCAACCCACCTATCTCAAACTCACCTACACAGCTTAAATTAATTTCCTGAAATACTCGTAGCATCTATAATAAAATTTCAGAACTCTTTCTTGCATCTCTCACAATACACCAGATATACTTGCCATAAATTAAACATGGTTAAAACCCCATATCCTGGTTATAATTATCATCAGGACTGATAGAACTCAAAAAAGGTGTTGGAGTAGCTTTACTATACCCTGACTGTCTTGAAATCCTACCCTACAATAAACCTATTCCCAATTCTATAACGCTGAACTCCTCATCTCCCATCTTAAACTAAATAATCATATGCAACTATGTATTATAGTACTCTATATGTCCCCAGGTAATAATGCTACAACCTTAGAAAACATCCTAAACTGGATCTAGCATAGAATTACTAATGAAAAATGAATCCTAGATGGTGATGATTTTGATTGGCAGATTATCTCCACAAAATATTCATTAGCTAGCCTAAACATGTTTGAATTGACTCAACTCATTTCCTTCCCCACGCATTATAACTATCCTATAAAACAGTGACTCAGTTCTTGACTGGATATTGGTGTCCAGTTCCACTAAGTATGTCTCCAGTGGCGCTATCCCTGATTCCGTCAGTGATCACTTCCCTGTATATGCAGGCAGACTCTGTACCCATAATGTCAAACAATAGTTGCTTAGAACTTCCCAAACCTTACTAATTTTAACCCTGATAAATTTGACAGAAATCTAAACTTTAACTGGTCTAGCCTGAAAAATATTCCATTGAACGAAGCTGTACACAAATTTTAATTCACTTTTTCTGAAAACGATAGTCTGGCTCCAACTAGAACAAAAAAAATGAAGAATAACCATACTCCTTGGTTATCCACTCAAAGCAGGCACTTAGTGTGTGAAAAATATGGAGCTTGAAAAGAATGGATAAAATATAGCTCTCCCCAAAGCTGTAATACTTTAAAGAATTATGTAACTATACTAAAATACAGATTATTGTAGATAAGAATATCTACCTCAGTAACCCCTTAATAAATCAGTCTTCCAACCCTGAACAATTCTGGTCTTCTATTAATAATATACTCCAACCTGGAACATCAACCACTCCTAATCCTGCCCCCAGTAACACTCCATCTGAAATAGCTGCTCAGTTAAACACACATTTTATAGAAACCATTAAATCTCTTTTTGACGACCATGCCCTGGCCCAGCAATCAAGGAGCCTCAATCCTCACCACTAACACCAGGGAGGTCGTCTCCTAGAAGAGAGGAAAGGATAACTAATACACACAGTAAAGTACAATTTCCCTTAAGTGCACACAGAGATCACAATCAGTCTGGGGCTGGCTGCTCCCTTGCTCACCAGTTCCCCAATAAGACTCCCCACTGGCACAGCTATAGGGTCCAGGTCTCAGCCTAACTGGGCAAGCTAGGACCTCCAGTACCCTCTCTGTCCAACCAGTGCTTCGTGTCCCTGCCCAAGTAGCTGACACAACACACACACACTTTGAGATAAGTATTTATACAACTTCACAGACACTCCTGGGAAAGGCTGACACAGATTCTCCAGCTGTGCCCCTTTACCCAGACTATACGGTAGTAATTACTGCCACCACCCAGTTAATAATATCAGCTACTAAAAGGCCCTTAAAAGGGTGTCCAATTATTACTGTGCAATTTAATATCCAATTGTAATGTGACTATACAGTCTAAGGCTTATTGGAAGGGCTTAGACAGTAAACTCTGTAAATATATAATGTACTCTAAAGCATACTTCATCTCTAAACAAAGCAGCCACAAGTAGAAGATTTTAAAAATATTTAATAATAAATAATTAAAACACAAGACAAAACTACTACACCACAGAGATATCCAAGAGTTCACAAATCACACAGAAACTTAAAATAATACAGTAGGACAGGTCTGGTTTCAAAGAAAAATACCTAATTAATCTTTACTAGCTTTAACTATTCCTACAAGATATCACAGTGCTAAAAACTTACATGTGAGCATAAGCAGAGTGCTGATAAGTTAGATGTCCAAATCAAAATGCCTCAGGTCTCTTGTGAGAAATAGTATTTAAACATTGCTAACAAACATGTCTCTAAGGCCATCCCAAAATTACATAATTTTTGACACTTAGGTTTTCCCAGTATTCATATTGCATCATCTTAACACCTGGTCCGAGTTCTCAGGCCACAAACTGCATTATTTAGCAAGCTAACACCTGCACAGAAACTTACAACAACAGAAGACATTTCACATGTATATACGAATAGAAACTAAAGCAATAAAGTACCTTCCACATCTAAATTCTAGTCATAATCTTTAGCCTTAAAACAATGGGCATGAAATCTTTATCCAGCCGCCCTCGGGTCGAATTCTAACATGAAAGGATACAACATGCTTCACTGGGCCAGTAGAGTGCAATGTTGTCACGTATTTTGCAGTTCCACATTTCACAGTGTTTTTTTACATTTAAAAACACAAGCCTGTATTTTACATTTATTTATACAGTTGATAGAATTATATATTAAATTCTATTTGACTAGGCTGGCAGCCTTCGCCCATCTCTCCCCAGTCGTCACACCCTTACTAAAGAGCTTCCTCTCAACAATCCTGACATGCCCTCTTCTCAGACCGCAAACACCCCCTATTTCACCCTAAAACTCATCCCAACCTCCGTCATCAAATTGCTGCTTCTTAAACTGAAGCCCTATTCTTTAGTAGATAATCTCCCACAAAATATATCAAGCTGGCTGCCAGTTCAATAGCCTGTCCCGTGTCTCTTCTAATTAACAGATCTATTGAGGAAGCATATGTTCCTTCTCTATGGAAAAAAATCTTTATCATCCAGCTTCATAAAGGAGGAACCTCATCTGATATATCTAATTTCAGACCGTTTGCCATATTGTCCCCTTTGGCAAAAATTCAGGAGAAGTGCATTCACAAGTAACTTCTTCAACATATTCTTCAGGAAAAGCTCCTGACCTCCAAACAGCATGGTTTTAGACCTGCTTATGGCATTACCACAGCCCTATTAACTTTCACAGATACTATTAACAAAGCAAAGATTAAGGCCAATGTGTTTCCTCTGTATTCTGTGATCTCTCTAAAGCTTTTGATCTAGTCTCTCACAAAAAAACCTGTACCAACAGTATTCCCTTAGGCTATCACAACCCTCACTCTTGTGTTTTAACAACTACTTAACCAAGATACAAGTCTGTTAAATGGCTCTCCACTTTTTCTCCTTTTCTTCCTGTCAATACTGGTGTTCCACATGACTCAGCCTTCTACTCTTTAATATCTTCATTAATAATTTACATAAATCATCTCAGTAAGCTTCCCTCATACAATACACTGATGAATGGACCCTAATATGCATTTATGGCAACCTAATACATCTTCAGAAAATTAGTGAAGAAGCCTTTAACTCTGTTGAAAGTTGGCTACAACATAATCACCTGCTACTAAATCCCAAAAAAACTAAATTGCTTCTCTTTTTTCCAAAATCACATTTCCATGGGAAAAAAACAACTTTAAAATGTCTTCCTTAAATAATACCATGTTTGAAGTTACCCTACGTACAAAACTACCTGGCATGACAATTAACAACAATCTTAAATTTGATATACATATCTGCAACAGCATAAAAAAACATAAAAAAACTAGGCTACCTTCACAGGATAAAGAAATTCCTCTGCCAGGATAACTCTAGCTACAGCTTATCTCTTACACTGTCTCCTGTATGGAACCCCTTTCATGACCAACCTACAACCTTCACTCAGTTCTAAACTTGAAAAGTGCTATAACAAAGTTCCCAGATTTGCTTGCAAGAAACCTTACTGGATCCACCACTGTTTAGCACTAAAAGCATTTAACTGGCTATCAGCCCCTTTGGAATTATTTACCCACAGCCTCCAAACAAGCTTTGTGCCTCATGAATGGAGAACAGCAACAGTTATCCCTCTATACAAAGGTGGGACATCTACAGACCCTGGAAATTACAGACCCATAAGTTCCACTTATCTCGTGCAAAGCCATGGAAAGAATTATCATGGAAATGATCAATAATGACACAGGAAACCTCCAGACACTGGACACAACCCAGTTTTGTTTCATCAAGGGCAGGTCATGCCTACTGAACCTGGTGGACTTCTTTGAGAAGGTTACCAAAGCAATGGATGAGGGCAATATGGTTCACAGTGCCTACCTTGACATGGCAAAGCATTTGACACACTACCCCAGTTGGGCATTGTTGACAAACTCAGCAGGTTAAGTATAAGCCTTTATGTCACCCAGTAGACAGCTAGCTGGCTCATAGACAGGATTCAGGAAGTTAGAACTTGTGGGGGGGGGGGTCCCCCCTCAGGGCTGTATTAGTTCATCAAAAGTTATTTTCACTGAACAGCTATTCAGCGAAAATCACTTGCGCAATTCACTGAATTTTCCAAGGGCAATGAAACAATTGCCCATCAGCACAACAGAACCTACAAATGACTAAATCAATCCAAGTGGGGAGCTTCACTCCCCACCCCCTAACTATATATATATATATATATATACCAACTCTGAGATCACACTACAGTGGGAAAAAAGACAAAGTTGTGAACTACTTAATTGCCCTTGGAAAATTCATCAAATTGCAGGTCATTTTCCCTGAATATGTGTCAATGAATAGTTTTTCACTGAAAATAACTTTTGGCAAACTAATACAGACTCTCCACCTCTACAAACTGGCCAGTCTCAAGCGGTGTCCCTCAGGAACTGGTCCTTGGACCATTCCTTTTTGGGATTTACTTTGCTGAAGTCAAGGCTAATGTCAGTGGCAATTACAGGATTGCAAATTAGGAGCTGTCATTGAATCACTCACTGGCACAAATGTCCTTCAGGAAGGGTTAACACAGACAACTGGTGTCAGAGCCATAGACTAAAACTAAATGCCAAGAAATGCATAATAGTATCTTTCAGGAAGTCATCCACTGCTGGTAACTGTCATATTGACAACATACCCCAGTAGTCAGGGACTTGGGGATACACACAGTCAGTAATCTAGCCTTTGGCTATTATGTCTCTAGAGTAGTGAAGAAATCATTCTAGGCTATGCAACTTATAAACTAGGTCTAAGAAAGTGATTGTTCCACTATTCCACATTCATCAGACCTGTCATTGAGTAAAATGCCCCCTTTGGCATGTACCTAACCAGGCATATCCAACAACTGGAATATTCACAGGGGTTCCTCACTAAAACAATACAGGCTGTAAGTAACATGTCCTATGCAGACCGCATCAAGGCCCTCTCTCTGTCTTCTGCCCCCTACAGACTGTTGAGGGGGAGATCTATGCCTGGCATACAAGGCATTGTCAGATCCTAATCTGATGGACTTTCTGTATATCCACAAAGCAAACAACACCAGAATTACCCATTCCAAAGACTTAAACTTTGCCTGTGATATAAATAGGACCTGCTGGAGAGCCAGGTATGTTTCCCAGAGACTACCTTTTCTCTGGAAATGGCACCCCTTCCATGTGAAGCAGAGTTCCTCCTCACCCCACCCCAACCCAACCCAAGTGTAACTTGGACAATTGGATGGGAAACAGGAAATTTGGCACCTATGTCTCTAACGGACAAAGGCAGCTTGCAAATGTTCCATCTCCCAAGCCTCAGTTTACAGTTATCAAGGTTACCGAATTTGTCACAGATTATGGATGCAATGCTAGGCTTAAAAAGGCCCTTAGCCTAATAAACACCTTTGAACCTATATATACACCATTCCTCTATCTGTACATTGTCAGTACAAGGCTTGTAAATGTGATGTTTGTGAATATCAATACAAATTGTATTACACTGGCATTATGTCTTCACTTAAACAGCATTATAAAATGTTTTATTGTAAATATTGTTTGCATTAAATATAATACCCTGGAGATTTTTTCCCCGGTCTCCGTTGAAAAAGGTCACATGTGCTCAGTGGAACTTCCCCAGTAAACAGGTGTCAATAAATAAAGTAAATATGTTACTATGATTTAGCGAGGTGTGCTTGCGTTTCAGTTAGGCAGGTTTGGGATGGACTACGGACAAACGTGGGCGGAGTTTACGTCACGGGGTTTATTATTTTATGTTAAATTTACTGCCCTGTGCTGCGTTACTCTGGTGATGCCGCATTTCTCTTTTATTTCTTTTTGACATATGAAGGAAAGATTTAGAATATTTTTAAAAATTATATACAACAAATTTATTGAGTAAATCATTTATGTTCTATCCCGTTTGACAGGGACAATGTGTGTGATAATCGTATTCATAAGGACTCCTCTCAACTCTCCCTGATTTTTGACTCAGTTTTAGCTCTGACCTTAAAGTCACTTAAAACGGGCTACTTTTGGAGAAACACCGGTGACTTGCACTTAATAATGATAATAATTAGAGTTATAGACTTGTATTTCAAAAATTGATACTAATTCACGTTTGCTTATTCTGTAATTGTCTCAAGTTACTACTCTAGTACTAATATTTTGAGTGCCCCTGACTTTATTGAGATTCGTTCAAGACAAGCTACATCCACAAGGAAAGCGTTTCCAAAGAACACCTTGATCAAGACGAAACTTAACGCTCACAGCTGTCAGTTCCGTTCACACAGCAAGTTCTCCAACGCGCGAAAACATTTGTAGGAGAGCTTTTGATTGGTTGACTTTTAGCCTCCTGTGTCCTGGTTGGGTGGATGTTTGAGGCGGAGCAAAGGTTGTGTCTGCATATGGAGATCTGAACTTCTTGTCTTTTTCCCAGGCTTGTGTTGATTAGCTCGGTATGTATTGTTTGTGTAGTTCTAACTTTTTTTTACGGAAACACTTGTTTAGTAATTAAGATGGGTCTGTTTGCAGAGTCTGTGTTTGAAGGATTTTGTATGTTTTATGGGGGGTAGTAATTATTTAAAGGGGTAGCCGAGCACCACGTGTGCAAACTCTGGCCCCAGTTATGTGATGAAACTGTTCTACTGTTTATTTTATCTTTTTTTCCCTTCTTTTGGATCTTGCTTATTGTTTCTAGTTTAGCACGCTTTTATTCGTATAAACCCTTTTGGCAGCAAATATTGTAGTTTTTTTTTTTAGTTTTCTGTGCGCTATTAGGTTTTGCGTCTACCGTTTCTACGTCTAAAAATGGATATACATGTGTAGTAATTAAAAAGCATCACATAGTGTTTGATGACATTTGCACTCTGTCTTGTACATGGAATAGTAGTTTCCGGGAAGTTGTTGCCACACGATTATACGTGTCTTTATAACGAGAGTGCTTGGCATCCCCAGATGCGGATGTTCACTTTGTAAAAAATCAATACTTTGCTCCCCTTTTACAGTACACCTTGCTAGAGTATGAGCACTAAGGGTGATGGAGGAGACATGGCCACTGTTTTGTTTCTTTCATTTCTAAGCACGTCTTTGCATATTTGTTACTGCAAAGTACTTGTTGTAGGTAGATGCATTTTCAGCACCAACGTCCCACCGCGATTCCCTTTTTGGTAGAGTTTGTCTTTTCCCAGGTTGTTTCCAGTCGATCATTTTTACTGTCTTGTGTGCGACGCTCTGTCATAGGGGAGTTGTGTTTAATTTTGGGTTGTTTTAATGGCAGAATGAACTACACTACACTGTAAAAGATAGTGTTTTACGATGAGTGTACTTGTGGCGTTTCTACCTTTTCAAATGCCCAAAGTTGGACGTTTTAAGTACCGACATTTTTTTGTGGAAAAATGAGGTTTTGCAGGGCAAAACATATATCCAAGGTCAGTGCAAAGGACAGAACTTCAGTTTTTGCCAAATAAAAGCTTATCCTTGTAGCATTTGAGTTGCTTATGCTATTTCATGCATCATTTAGGCGTTTCAGATACAAACTATTTTATGTGACTGTTAGAGAAAACTTGTGAAATATTTTTTGTCTGAAACTGTCAGGACATTTCCTATTATTTAGTCTCCTCCCACAGGGCACAACTGCCTGAAGAGGGGGTGACAACCCTATGTACTTGCCGGTACCCACTGCTCCCCACCTGTGTGTGTAAAACTTGTTCACTTTGTTTTTACATGCAATAAAAAAAAATGTGCGAGTGCCCCCTTATACAAACATAGGTTCATATTTGGTTACTGGGTTATTGACCCAAAGGTCTTTGTAAGCCTGGCTGTGTATACCTGATATATTAGTAGAGAAACCCAATGTAAAGGATCTTGCCTAAACTCGAGATATGAGTTGGCAACAACTGCCTATATCTAAGAGGGTCATGGGTGAAATCCTGAGCAGTTTTCCAGGCTATGCTTAAATGGGGTCATAGAGGGGCTTTGTTTGATGTGAACTGGTAGACTATTCCAGAGGCATGGCAACCTCTGAGAGACTCGTCTGCCTCTTCTGCAGGTCCTATTTATGTCGCAGGCCAGGTTAAGGTCACTGGAGTGGGTGACCCTTGTCTCATTTGACTTGCGATGTGCAGCATTTCTATTAGGTTTGGATCCGCGATTGCTCTCTAGGCTAGGCACAAGTTTCTTCTAAGTAGTCTATATGCTGCAGGGTACAGTGACTTCAGTCTTGGTGTATGATGTGTTGGAGACCTTGAATTTTCTTGGTTAGAAATATCTTGAGGTCTGTCGAGTTGCTGCAGGGGCCTGGTAAGTATTGCATTAGATTATTGGCCTGATGAGGGTTGAGTACAGGGGTGTTATGGCCTGTTTAGTTCTTGAGGTAATGCCTTTGGTAATGGTGTGCTACATATAATGTCTTCCTTACCACAGTAGACACCTGGTGGTCGAAGTTTAGGCTACAGTCAACTTGCGGTGCCAAGTCTGTCACTACTGCGTTGTTACTTAGGGTATTATTTATGTGGTAGTCTGCAGGGATATAATTTTTACTGAAGGGGGTGATGATGCGTTTTTTTTTTTGCATTGACTTTGAGTCCATGGCTTTGGCACCAATTGTTGGTTTGTGCAAGTCCCTCTTGAAGTATATTGACGTTGTTTGGGGATTCAGTGATTGCACCTAATTTGCAGTCATCAGCAAACTTAGTTAGCCACAGCCCCTCTGTTTTGGGCTGAACTTTGGAGAAGTATATTCCAAACAATAGGATTCCAGCACTTACCCTTGTGGAACCCCACTGGTGACAGGTCTGCTGATTGAGGTAAAATCCCCAGCTTTGACTGTGTGATCTGTTGGCGAGCCAGTTAGCAACCTACCTGATGATATTGTTTGTGTCTTTCGGCTTTTCCCGGTTAGGGGTTGTCACAGCGGAACTCCGGTCTGCTAATGATTGGCAGTAGAGTTTTACGTACTGGCTTGCCGGGCCTAACGCACAACCTTCAATGGAGGAACGCCCATTCACGCATGTCGCCACACAGAAGACGCTCTAACTGAGGATCGAATGGGCAACGTCTAACTGTGAGGCGACAATGCTACCGCAGCACCACCACCGCAGTCAACCTACCTGATGATGATATAAGGGTTGATATTCAACTGGAAGAGTTTATCAATGATGCCCGATTGTGTCAAAGGCCTTGGCTAAGTTAAGGTAGGCTGTATGCACAGATTTGCCTTCTTCAAAAACATCACCAGAGCTACAGACGAAGTCCACCAGGTTTAACAAGCATAACATGCCTTTGACAAAACTTTGTCAGATCAAGGGTTTGGAGATTGCATATATTCTTATTTATAAGGTCCATGATGATTCATTCCATGGCATTACAGATGAGGCTGGTTAAGCTTATGGGTTTATTGCTATACCATCTTTACGAAGAGGGGGTGATGGTTGCTGTTTTCCATTCAGCAGGGAGAAAACTAGTACTTGGGTTGTGGTTGAAGAGAGTACCTAATGGAGTTGCTAACTCATGTTTTAGACAATTTAAAATGCAACCTGGGGTGCCATTAGGTCCCATAAACGCTGTGTTTTTGGCTTTGAAGAGAGCATTAATGACTTGCTCTTTGGGGATGTAAGGTGGGGGAGATGTACAGGGAACACTTTGTGGAATGTTTGGAGGGGACGGGGGGGGTGAAATTTTCGCCAAAGCTGTCAGCTAATGTATTGGCTATTTTCACAGGATCAGCTTGTGTGATGCCATCCACAGCTAGTTCATCACACGTCTGGGTACTACCTTTTAGGTTACAGGTGTAGTTGAAGAATGTCTTATGGTTATCCTTAGCTATGGTTGCTAAACCTTTTTGTTTTGTTCTTTTTTTCTGAAGTTGACCTTGGAGGATTTTACAGAGGAGGGTGTTTTTCCAGTACAGTGACCTCTCATTCTTAGACAGCAACGTTTTCCGCTTGTTATACAACTTATTAGTGCTAGATGTCCACCAGGGAGGCTTGTTTTTTCTTGAGGACCTTGTTTTGATCCCGTCGGGTACAGCTGTGTCAGTATATCTGTGTAAGTGTTTGTTTGTACAGGGCATTTGTGTATATCTTAATATAGTTGTCAATGCCATCTGTGAGAACAGGAGCTTGGAAATTTATTTAAGCCATCCTTTAGGAGGGCATAATTAGCTTTGGTGTAATGTTTAGCCTGATTTCACCTAAGAGGGGTTCAGGTGTTAAAGCTACTTCAGATGTGACTGATTTGTGATCAAATTTAACCGTGAGGGTCGTATACTTGTGGTTGTACAACAGTCACCCATGTTGGTGAGGACCAAGTCGGGAATATTTGATCCCCTTGTGGGATTGCATACAATTTGCCACAGGGCATTGGTGTTAAAATCCAGGAACCTTTGTGCAAGCATGTAGATACTTGTATAAGTTTCCCAGTCAATGGGGGGATAGTTTAAAATTGCCCATGACTAGAGTGTCTGGTTGTAATTTGATTGACGCTAGTAGCTCCAAATAAACAGCTTTGGTATCTTGGTTCATTGAAGGGGGCCTACAGCTAACGGTGACTTGAAAAGGGGGATCTTTACCCATAGTTAGTTGAACTTGGAGTAATGCCACAGAGCTTTCCTGTCTAATCAGTCTAGAAATGCATTCATCTTTGATGAAGATAAGTGGTGGTACTCCTTTTTTTCCTCACACGTTCATTTTGCAGTTTGAAAGTGTGGAAAGTATTGTAGCCTTGTAAGGCCGGGGTACTCTGTGTGGCCCTGAACCAAGTTTCTGTGACTGCACAGACATCAGTATCCACCAGGGAGAGGAGTGCTTCCAGAGAGTGCAGTTTGATTTAAACTCCTAGCGTTTAGCAGCATAACCTTAGTTTATTTGCGTGATATTTTAACGTTGGAAAATTTGTTCTTGAGACCTTGCCTAAAAAGGCACTATGGAGGAGGCAAGTGTCTTGGCCAGTAACTGAAAGCCTTGAGGTGACAGGTGAAGACCATGTCTGATAAAGCGGTGTGGTCTATTGACCCTGTCATCCCAGGCTGACAGGAACTGAATCCCCTTAGAATGACACCAGAAACTAAGCCAGTTATTGAAGTCAAGTAATTTTTTTGTTTATATTGTGGTATCATCCTAGATGAGGGTAAGTAGTGCTGACTTCGATAATCTTCTGATTCATTCAGAACAAGGTTCTCAAGTGCAGTTTAAATCGACACTACTGTCAATGTTTTAGCATTTATGTTTGTGTAGGCTGCCCTTGTTCCATTTATTCTAGGCATTTGTGATTGTGAGATATCTGGATGCTTTGGTTGGCACTTTTATCAGCAGTTTTTGAAAGCCACCTTTTGATACATGCCCATTAATGAAGAATTTCTGACCTGGCGGGTGGACCATGTAACAATAAACCTTATACCAAGACAAATATTTCCATATAGTTAGGAGTAAAAACATCATCTGTAATTTTTAAGTTAGAATTTGTTTAAAGTTAGAATTTGCTTACACATTTAAGATAAGACTTATGATGTGCTGGCCGGTTGTCTAGCTTGAAATGTCAAGCTAACAAACATTTAGAGTGGTAACGCAGGAAAAACTGAGTACCTGTTTTATTGTGCAGCTGTGTCTCTCTGTGTCAGTCTGACTTTTTATGCTGTGTCTGAACATCTTAAGTGTGCAGTTGTGTTTTTAACTTACTGTGGTAGGCAGTGTTTCAAGGAGTGTATGATATCATACTGTAGTGTGGGTTAACTTGGTGGCTTAATGTCCCTTACATGTTCATTATCCAAAATTCAGCTACGTTTGCTCTCTTTTTATCAAGCATACGTTGTCAGTCTGAATTACGTGAGTTGCTACTGTAGACAAGTATGTGTTGTACCAGCAAAGTAATAGTTCACGTACACCGCAAGTAAGCATAAGTAATAAATAGCAATCTTAAGAAATGGGAAACACTGGACCTGTGGTCAATCCTGTAACTTGTCTCATCTACCAGTATTTGTACAGCTCATTTCTCCCATTTGCAATACTTTTATGCTTCTTTATTTGTGCCACTATGTTTAGTCCCTGTTGTCGTTCCTCATAGTGCATCTTGCACAGAGGCTATTGACAGAGTAGTTTTGCCTTGGAGTCACTAGCAGTTTTTTTGTCTACACTAATAATGGCAGCCTTGTGTTAAGTGCAGTCACAGTTTGGTGGGGCTGCCTTGGGATTGTCTGTTTAGCTGTAAAAGTTGGATGGCACTGGCATTTATAACCCCACACACACACTTTTTTTTTTCTTAACCATTTTGTGTACTTCCATTTTCTTAAATTTCTAACACTTTTTCCTTGCCATCTTGTGCGAGTTAGTTTTTCTTGCCATTGACATGCATTTTTGTTCCCTCCAGTGGATATATTAACCCAAATTTCCTGTTGTGTTGCATTTTTTTTTCCCCTGTTGGGCTGAAAAAAAGTAACTAGGTCGAGATTACCACTTCCTGCCTTGCAGTTGCTGAAGGCACTGTCATGTGTTGCAGCCCTGCTTTTCTTGTGGAGTAGGAAGCATGATGGATGCCAACTCAGACCTTAATGTTTTGAGTATGTTTGAGGGTTGCATTAAAGATTTTTGGTTACTCCTAGGAGTACCATGTCATCCACTGTGCTTATACTGATGTAGTATGCAGTGACATCACATGCTTCTTGATGTGTCTGCTGAGCAAAGATGCTTTTTGCCTGCTAAGAAGATAAAGACACTTTGGTAGATACTCCAACTTCCTCCTTTCCCGTCCTCACTGCAGTAGATAACAGGCAGTTGGCTGGATGAACAGCTGTACTCCAGTTGAACTTGCAGAAGTAGATAATTCTGGGCTTTTCTTTGATGTAGGCAGATGGTACCCTTTTCTCTCCACAGTATGTTAATTTAGTGGTATAGCGGGGGGGAAAGCGTCTCACTTTGCTATGAGCATTTATGCAATAATGCGTGTCTCTTCTCCGAAAAGCACATTCACTGACTTGCATTTCAGTGTTCATTTATGTTCTTTGCCAATTGAAACTTTGCTGGTAGTACCCGTGTTAACCAAGGCATACAGATTTACAACACAAGAAAATAAGTGCGAGCAGTTAAGTGAACTAAGGATGTTGTACATGGCCTTAGCATCGTAAACTGTAGCCTTTTCAGACATCACTAGTTTAAAAGAACATGTGATGAAGGCTACTTGAGACGGAAGCATTTGCTATTCCTTGAGTGCAATCATTTGATATGTATGAAGTCAACATTCATGATACAAGTAAGGATTCAGGGAATAACTGTCAACCTTTAAATACAGTGCATAAAAGTAAAAGTTAATCCCCTTTAAAGTACGCAAACTGCCAATCCAAACAGTGATGGATAAGTTCGTCATCTGCATTTTGGAAGCATTGCTTGTCTAATGAATATTGTGTAAGTGTTTAACTTTTCAAAGTACCTAATAATTCTTGTGTATGCTGTGTTGTGCAAGTTTGTGAATCTGGTTAGATGTCCCTTCTAAAGTAGTAGTAAAGTTCAATTCAGCCTCTGTTCCCCACTTTTAATTTGGAAAATTGAACTGTTGCAATTTGAGTAGCAGTTTTAACATGAAAGTCTATGTATATTCATACATTGTGTGATATATATATATATATATATATATATATATATATATATATATATATATATATAATACACACGTGTATGTGTGTAATAAAAAAATATATATGTGTGTGTGTTTGTGTTTATAGGTAGGTACTAGGCTATCGGCCCAAGGGCCTACGTAAGCCTAGCCAACAAGGTTCCCCTGGCTTACGCCACCCAAGAAAGTTATTTTCCTGTGCCACTGTCGAGCAGAGACACTATTTCCCATCCACTCATCAAGATTTTTCTTGAGTGCTAATGAAGAACTTTGCTTGACATAGATGGGTAGCCTGTTCTAGAGTATGGGAAGTGTCTGGGACGGGAATCTATCCCTCCAGCATGTCCTGTTTATTGTGGTGACAAGGTTTGTCCCTAGAGCGTGTAGCTCTGAGGGATTGGGATTTCTTTAGGTGTCGCATGTCCAACAGCTCTGGGTTTGACATTAGCTTTATATGTTGGGCAGAGATCACCTCTGAGTAGGCGATATGCTATGGAGTAAAGCTGGAGCTCTTTGAGATGGACAGTGTAGGGCATTTGTTTGAGGCCAGTAATTCTCTTTGTGAGGTACTTCTGTGGCCTTTCCAGCTGCTGCAGATGTCTTGAGGTACATTCCAAAGGGGCATTGTACTCTATAATGGGTCTGAGTGTCGAGTAGAGGGGAACAATAACCTCTTTTTTTTTTTTTTTCTGGATGAGAACACTTTTATGATGAGGTATGCCACGTAGAAGGACTTCATGACTGCTGTGGCGGTGTGACTATCAAAGGAGAGACTACTGTCCACCTGGGTCCCAAGGTCTCATCACACATTCGGTGTTGAGTAGATTGCTGCCTATGTGGTAGTTCATGGGTACAGAGTTTTTACCAAAGGGGATGACACTGTACATTTTGGCATTGAGCTTGAGGCCATGGCTATACCAGGCATCTGTCTCGGCGAGGCTCTTCTGTCGGATGTCCACATCATTTTGGGACTTGACTATGGCTCCTAGTTTGCAGTCATCTGAGAACTTTGTTAGCCAGAGGCCTTCTGTGTTAGCCTGTACTTCAGAGAAGTAGATACCAAACAGGAGAGATCCCAGGACGGGACCCTGTGGTACTCCACTTGTCACTGCTTTGAGGTCAGATTTGGAGTTTGCAACCTTTACGGTGTGGGTTCTGTCAGTGAGCCATTTGGCAACCCATCTTGTGACGTAGGGATTTATACCTAGTTTAGTGAGTTTAGCTATAAATCCAGAATGGGGGTGGTGTCGTAAGCCCTGGCGAGGTCAAGATAGGCTGTGTGAACCACCTTACC